>NW_004955407.1:39165545-39249609 GCF_000276665.1 Chinchilla lanigera | reverse complement strand
AGCCCTGGGCACGCGCGCAGCCCCGCGCCCGGCCTCGCCTTGTCTGCCTGCCGCTCGAGCAGCCGGCTCCCGGAGCCCCGGGCCGACACCGGCCGGCGACCTTCGGGTGGTCGTAGAGGGCTTAAACGCCGGCAAGGCGCGCCCCCGCCTCGGGTTCCGGGCCCGGAGGTTCGGGCTTCGGATGTGCATTGGAGCCCGAGGACACTGCGCACGGCCCCTGCCAGGTCTGAATTTCTAAAAAGGAGGGATTCCAAAGCCTGCCACTTCCCGGTCGGGGTCGCGCTGCTGGAAGGTGTGTTAGGGGTGCTGGGGCTCCCCTTGGCTCACGCGAACCCGGGGCTGGGCTGCCCTGGAGGTGGACGCGGCGGGCCGCGCGCCGTGCTGACCCCGCGCGCGTTCTCTTTGTGGCGAGCGGTCAGGGCGGCGGGAGGGTAGACGCGGCTCCCTTTGCGTAGGTTCATCTGGGAGCGGAACCGCCGGAGTCTTAGAAAGTGCTTGCTCTACAGCAGAAGTTGTATTCATTCTCCTAAGAAAAGAAGACGCTTCAAACTTTCTTTGTAACTCATGCGTGTGTTTAGAATGGGACCCGCTTTTTAATTCCGCCCGTAAGTGGCAGTCTGGCGTAGCCGTGGGGCTGTTTGGGGAGCGTTCCTGTGCTGGCACCCTGTCAGCCTGTCCTTCAGGCACAGAGCCCCGCGTGGGGGTCGGAGTGCGGCCAAGGGTCTAGCTGTGCCCCGCTCCCCGCTCTCGGCGAGCCGGGCTGCCTGGGCGCCTAGGACCGATGGAGGGGAGGCAGTAGGTCCAGGGAGCAGAGTGACTGTAAAAAGTTTTCCTGTGCTGGAGGGGTGCCGTTGGCCCTCGGCTGGGAGCTCTGGGAAGGCAGAGGCGCCCAGGGCACAAGCGACTGGTGTTTGTGCCACCCATCCCCGCACCTCCCAGCACCCCCATCTTGCTCCCTGGGGAGTGAACACCGCGTAGCTCTCTCTGGAAGGGCAGGTCAGTCTGTCGCCCTCGCCCTTTGTGACCTTGGGGCCTTGGGCAGCGCCTGAGGGCTGGGTTCAGTGCGGGCCAAAGACCGGGGGCCTGGGTAGGTGAGCTCCGCAGGGGCAGTCACTGTTCTGCGCATCTGACTGCACCTGCATGCGGGGGTGGAAGGAGCCCGTTGTTTTAAAAAGTCCAGCCTGTACCCTGCTGATTTGGTGCCCTCCGGGTCCGTCTTTGCTGCGGGTTTTCTGCAGTGGAGGTGAGGCTTGCGGATGCAGGGATGCAGATGTTTAGATGCTTCCAGAGGTTCAAGCCGACTGGGGAGGCGTTGGGTGGAGGAGAGCTGCGGCCTGACTTGAGCCCTGCTCATCTGCCCTGAGCACCCACTGCACCCCAGCCCATGCCTAGGGCTTCCCGGCGATCAGTGCTTTGTTTTCAGGACGGTGTAGCTGCCACTGGGCCCTCCCTGACCTTTATATTTTAGCTGGGGGAAGGTGGGGGAACAGGAAGTTGTGATGTTGGCCCAACCCTAAAATAAATGCTGCTGGCTGAGGTCTTCCCTGGGCCCTGGATGAAAGGCCTAGCTCTGCCAGCCTTACAGCTCCCCACCAGCCTGGGGGTGGGGTGGGGCCGCTGGCTTCAGTGCCCGACACAGAGCTGGCGGTGTCTTGAAAATGTAGTAAAAAGAAGCTGGGTGTTCAGGCACACACCTGCGATCCTGCACTCCAGGAGGCTGAGGCAGGGGAATTGCAAATTCAAGCCCAGCCTAGGCAATTTAAGGATTTAGGGGGACCCTCAGACCCCTGTCTCAGAGTAAATGCTAAAGGCGTGGAGGGTGTGGCTTAGTGCAGAGGCCTTGGGTTCAGTCCCTTGGGTGGGGAGGACCGAAGTTAGGCGTGCGCTTTGTGTTTGTTGCTGGGATCTAACCCCCAGGGCCTCCAGTGTGCTAGGCCAGCTCGCTACCCAGAGAACTCCCTCTGGAGGAGGCAGCGTGAGTGTGAGTAATGGTTCTATTTTGGAAGACACCCTGATTTAGGAGCAGGAGCCATGAGGGCGGCAGGGACAGGAGACCCCTGGTGGCCAGCCCCTAACAGCTCCCAGGCCTCCCTCTGCTCTCCCTGCTTTGCATTGCTCTCAGCCTGGACTGCACAGGGGCCTCCCGGGGGACCACAGGGGCTGAAAGACACAGAGGCACACGTGACGCAGATCATCAGGTGTGTCACGATTCCAAAGCCACCGTTGCCCCGGATTTCATCTCCCATTTGCCGGGTCCCTGGACGCCTCTGTTCACGTGGCTCCAAAGTGGCCGGGTCTGAGGCGTCCCGGGCAGCTGGGACAGCCGGGGCCGTGGCAGACCCAGTGGGCACCTGCCGGGTGTCCTGGGAAGCTTCCGGGACATCTGAGGGGTGTGGCCCGGAGTAAATGGGGGGTGATCCCCCCACTGGCACATCTTGAGATCTTAGAGCACAGCTCGAGGGCAGCACTGCACCCCTGGCCAGCAGCATCCACTTCCTGCCACCCGAGCATCCTGCCTGGCACCTCGCAAGGCCAGCTGTGATCTGGGCGGCCGCGGGCTGTGGAGTCGCAGAGTCCACACCTCTCATTCTTAGTTCTTCTGCCCACAGAGCCAGCGTGGCCCTGCTGCCGGAAGGAGGAGGGCCGGGCCCGAAGGACACCTTCCCACGCTGCTCCAGGCCCGAACCAGAGCCGGACTCCATAACCCTGTATGCTGCAGCTCACCTTGTGACCACAGCACCCTGTCAGTGGGGACCTCAATGGCCCGACTCCCCGCCGGCATCCGCCTCATCATCTCCTTCTCCCGGGATCAGTGGTGAGTCCCGTGGCCGGTCCTCTGCATGGTGCTGCGCAGGGTGAGGGCCTCCAGGGTGGCTCTTGCACCCCAGTTTCATTATTGGTTTTTTGTTTTGTTTAGTACCGGGAATCAAACTCAGGACCTTATGCTTGCCAGGCAGGCGCTTATGCCACTGAGCTATATCTCCAGCCCCTCCCCAGTTTCATTATAAAACATAGGTGACCCCTCTCTGACCCAGCGTATGGCCAAGGTGTCCTTGGTTGAGGGGCCAGCATCAGCAGATAGTGGTTAGACGTCTTTGTTGTCCTCGATGCTTCTGTAATGTTCATGGTCCCTCCAGAAAAATGACGCCTGACTGCTCGGAGGATTATGAAACAAACGGCTGTGGGCAGGCGGGCTCAGCACAGTGACCTTGAGCCCACCTGAGGGGCCTGGCTGAAGCCATGCTTTCAGAGACAACACGAAGTGGACACAGTTCAGTGCAGACCAGATCACCACTTTCTGTCTGCGAACTCTGGGCGACCCTCCTGCCTCAGCCTCCTGAGTGTTGGGATTACAAGTGTGCGCCACCACACCCTCTCCTTGCCAGCTCTCAAACTCCTCACAGGTGGATCTGGCAGCTCCACAGTCTCAGAGACAGATGGCAGGGCGGAGTCTGGACCTCTCTGGCCTCTAGCCCACCATGCTGATCTCTGCTGGGAAGAAGAAATTTTTCTCCTGCCTTTTTATGTTGAGCACTTGGGGCTTGCAAATTAAGCTGACAGAAGACAGAGGAAGAAAAGAAGACAGGTTGGTCACACGTGGAGGAGAGGTCCCGGGAAATGCGGGGAAAGGAGTGCTCGGAGTGTGGGACTTGCTGTCGTCCTTGGTAGGGGAAGGGCAGGCCTGCTCTTTGGAAAGATGAGAGGGTGGGCGGTGGTGATGGCACAGGTTCCGTCTCCTGCTCCCAAGGCCAGGATTTGTGACTGCCCGGTTCTCTGGAGCTTGTTGGGGACCAAGAACTGTGACCTGACACAGTATGTCCTAGGGGCCCCTTGCCCAGCCTGCCTTGTGGGCGGGTCTTGGAATCCAGAAATCACTTTCTCTGTCCCCAGTGAGGTTAGCACCCAGGTGCGGGATGGATCTTGGCTTGTTTCATTTATGATGTTAAACCTGCCCATTCCACCACTGCCTCTATGCCGTTCCAGGAAAAGCACCCTACCCACCCCCACCCCTACACGGCTAATGTCTCTGCCCCCCATCGGACATTACTAAATTTATCTGTTTATTTCATCTTTCCGCCACACCCCTCATAGAGGCGGTTGGGGATCTTGGCCAGGTCCCCAAGAGGAGCCCTTCCGGGAGGCTCTGCCTTAAGGAAGGTTGTGAATCCACACCACATCATCTGGGCCTTGCGGGGCGTGGTGGCGCACGCCTGTAATCTCAGCACTTGGGAGGCTGAGGCAGGAGAACTGTTGAGAGTTCAAGACCAGCCTGGGCTACAAAGTGAGCTCAAGGCCAGCCTGAACTGCATAGTGAGACCCTGTCTCAAAAAAGACCAAAAAAAAACAAAAAAAAATCTGGGCCTGCTTGTCCACTTCCTGCCAGCCCACGCATGCCCTGTGCCTTCACGGCTCTCGGGCCCTGCTAGCTGCAGAGAACCCAGAGTGTTTGAGAGCAACTGCAGGTCGCTTCCCTCGTGGACTGCTGCACCTGCACATCAGCTCTGCTCGCTGAGCCGCTGTCAGTGTCCAGCTGGGTTAGCTTCTTTGATAACTTTATGTTGGAGTAGTGTCAGGCTCAGAATCACTAGCGCGTGTAGGAATGTTACAGGGAACTCCCTAGGGCTCACATACAACACGGTTTGTTAGCACCGGGCCGCCTGTACATCTCCCCTCCCTGTGGTGCGTGTATATGCGCACATGCGCGAGGGCTGACCAGAAACGCAGTGGAGTTTAAAAGTCGGTTACAGCGAGAGCCGCACTGCCACATGTCCTCTTCCGAGTTGTCCCTCTTACTCCAAAATCGCGTCCCATCATTCTGGCCAGCTTCTGAAGCAGCTCTGGAGTCCTCTTTCCTGAGTGGCTTTATGAGGTGTGACGGAAAACACGCTGCCCAGTGCCACCCGACAGAAAGGCAGCTCATAAAAACACGGTGCTGTGTCGTCATCACCTTCCTTCACCGGATCCGGCACCGTGACTTCCGGCTCCTCCCCACAGTCACAGTGACCGTGAAAGGGAAATGTTGTGAATCCATTCAGGACATTGAGGCAGCCAGGACAGCACAGCTAAAGACTCTCAGGAAAGAGGACTCCAGAGCTGCCACAGGACATGGCCAGGACGGTGGGACAAGTGTGTTCAGAGTGAGGGGAATGTTTGAGGGGGGCTGACGGCAATGTGTCTTTTACTATAATAATTTCCTTAAAAAATATAAACAGTCACTGAGTTTTATGATCACCTTGTAAGAATGCACGCACGCATGCACACATACACACATTTTCTAAACCATGTGGGAATGAGGAACAGACATACCCTTTTCTTTCTAAGTATTTCTCTGTATTTCCTGTGAATTGAGACATTCTTTTGAGCTGGGGCATAGCTCAGTGGTGGAGCACTCTCCTTGTATGTGTCAGGCCTTAGGTTCCATCCTCAGCACCAAAAGAAAAAAAAAAAGGATAGCCGTGGCATAAAAGCACAATCAGGAAATTGAACCTCTGTAAAGTACTGTTATCTAACCCAAAGGCTGTATTTGTCAAATGTCCAATAAGAACTTTGATAACAGCTTTTTCCACATCTGGAATCCCACCCAAGACTGTGTCCTGCATTCACTGTCTTTGTGGGTTTTATCTCTTGTAATCTGGGACCACTCCTTGGCCTTGCCTGTCTTTCATTTTGTTGTCTTGAGACGGGTCTCACGGTGTAGTTCAAGTTGGCCTTGAAATCACTAGGTAGCTCAGGTTGGCTTCGAACTCAAGTTCAGAGCAATCCTTTTCCCCTTCTTCCTCTTCCTCCTCCTTTTTTTTTTTTGGTTTTTTTTTCTGGTACTGGGAATTGAACGCACGACCTTGCGCTTGCCAGGCAGGCGCTGTGCTGCTGAGCTAAATCCCCAGCCCCATCCTTCTTTTTTTTTAAGACATGGTCTCGCTATGTAGCCAGGCTGGCCTCAAACTCACAGCAGTCCTCCTGCCTCAGCCTCCCAGCCTCCCAACTACTTGCATCACAGGTGTGTGCCACCTCACCCAGCTTTTAGGACCTTGATATTTTTGAAGGGATCTAGGCGTTCATTTTGCAAGACATCCCTTGGTTTGGGTATGTCTGGTGTTTCCTCAGGATTAGATTCAGGCTGCACGTTTGTCAGGAATCCCACCCGAGAGAGGCAGCTTTACTGTTGATGGAGAGCAGCGGCAAGTTTGGGCGTCAGAAGGCGCTAGAGTGGATCTGGTGGTGTGGATGGCGCCACAGGCCTGGGTGAACCTGTGGAGGCAGACAGAGAAACAGACGCATATGGATATGGGGTACCGGGGTACAGTCTGCTGAGACACCCTGGAGTGGCCGCCGCAGCCCAGAAGCACATCTCACCCTCGGCTCTGGTGAGTGCGTCCTGTTCCCGCCAGTGGGAGCCAGGGGTCCTTGGAGACACCACCCTTGCCAGTCCTGGCCTGAAAACGCAAGATGAGTCCGGAACATCTTTCAAAGCCAGAAAATGCGCAAGTGCTTAAAAATGGAGGGACTCTTGCTGGCCAAGTCTAGGACAGGGTGAGAGTTTAAAACATCGATACCAGTCATCCTCAGTGATGGGCATGAAACACGAAAAGAATCTAACGTGTCCTCCTGATAAGGACGGGGAGGAGGACTGCCTGGAGGAGGAGGAGGAGGAGGAGGAGGAGGAGAGGTTCTCCTGCAGGAAGCACTGTTGGGGGAAGTCGGCCAGCCCCCGGACGCATGGGGCTTTGGTACCACGTAGTGAGAGACAGCAGGTCTGCGTGACCTCGGATTATGTCCCATGCACCCCTCCTCGGCGCTTCGAGCAGAAAGCACGGTCCCGTGGTGGCAGATGACAGCTTGACCAGGGACTGGCCCTGAGGTCTCCCTATCTGTCCGACTTCACTGTCGCTAATTCGAGGCTGTCTCTGGACTCAGACCATGTCGCTGAGTCACTCCCCACAGATCTGCTGGCCCCCGGTCGCGGCTGTCTGGCCGGAGCGGCCACTGCCGCTTGCCTGGAGACCTGAGCGGTCAAGGACACACCGAGGGGGTCCAGGAGATGCACCTGGCTGGTTCTCACTGGGGATGTGCTGTTCTGCAGGGAACTCGGGGTGAAATGCTGCCGTTGGCTAAACTGCCAGGCGGAGCTCTGCTGGATTAAACAGGAGACAGCTCCCTTTTCCTTGGACCTGCTTCATACTCTTGTGTCTAAATATAACATGACACAAGATGACAGGGCTCTACTGTTTCCTGCAGACCCTGTATCTGAGCAGCAGACACATACTCTGTACAGTGCTGGAGGCTGGAAGTCTAGGCTCTAAGTGTCCACAGGGCCCTGCCCCCTGCCGAGGCTCCAGGAGAGTCCTCCACCCTGCCCCAGCCTCTGGTGGCACCATTCCCTGGAATCCTGGTGTTGGCGGTCACGCCAGCCCCCACCTCTGTCTCAGGGCCTCCTCCTCTCCTTCGCTGGGTCCTCCCCTGGCCTTCTGAGGACACCACCGGTTGGATTCAGGGCCGTGCTAATCCAGGCCTCCCTGTCTGTGTGGACCCTAATCTAGGGTCCCTCACATTA
The DNA here is from genome assembly GCF_000276665.1 of Chinchilla lanigera. Classification (NCBI taxonomy): domain Eukaryota; kingdom Metazoa; phylum Chordata; class Mammalia; order Rodentia; family Chinchillidae; genus Chinchilla; species Chinchilla lanigera. Next base: position 39,242,057 of record NW_004955407.1, on the reverse strand, counting down.
GCCAGCCTTGTCTTTCTGAATTAGAATGCATTCTGGATTTGCGGGCGTACAGGAAGTTTTGGATAAAAGGAAACAAATAGCATCTGAATTTCTTGCTCCATAAACAATAAAGAAAATGATGATAAGATTGCAGAATGGCAGAGGCCTTCAGGAGGGTGGCTTGGGACCTCACTTACTTCACCCACGGGAAAATTCCACGGAGGAAACTGCTTGCTCAGAGGCCGCCCAGTGGAGACGGCGGCTGGGAAAGACCAACCCAGGTGAGCAGCTGCCACACTCAGGCCTTCCTGAAGCCACGAACCAAACCTCTGGCCGCTGGTTCCTTCTGTCCCCAAAACCCTGATGAGAAAGGGGAGGCGCACTGGGAGGAGGGGCAAATTTGGCAATGCAGGAAGTGGAGTCAAAGAATAGCAGCTAAGTGCATCAGAAACAGCTGCCACAGTGTCGCTGGTGCTCACGCTGCCTCTGCGGACAGCTCCGGAGCAGCCGGCCTGCGGCATCCTTTTGGAGGATGCCCCCAGGGCCTCTCTTTCCCTGCAGAAAAAGGAACGCAGGTTCCAGCCCTGTACTGCTCCAGTGGTGGGGCCTCCCCTGGGGACCCCTTAGCCTTCGGGCTCCACCACTGCTGGAGGGCCAAGGCTAGGAGGAAAGCGGGACCCCATGGCACAGGTCTCCTCCCCAGGACCCCCAGACTCAAGAGTGGGGGCCAGATGCTCCCCGTTGATGGCACGCTGAGAGGAGTGGGGCAGAAACAGGGCTGTCAGGGGCCCCGAGAATTCCTCAGCTCTGCCTCAAGTCTGCCAGCTGGCCAGCAGCAGGGCTGGGAGAGGGCAAGCCCGGGAACCGCCCACGTGTGTCTCCCCAAGGAAGAAGGGGAGCAGGGGGTGCTTTGTAAGGGCAGCAAGCACCTGGGAGCTGCGTCCCAGGGGCACAGGGACGAGTCCCACAGAATCACCAGCTCCTCTTTTTCCCCTGCAGCACCCCTAGGATTCTAGGACCTTCTGTGTGTTAGTCATAGAAAGCGTCCCTGGAGCAAGTCACACAAAAAAAGGGAGGTGGCCTGGCATCCCTGCGGGCCTAGGAAATGGCCCCCAGGAGGAACAGGGCCGCCCATGTTTGTTCTGTCCAGGCCAGAAGCAGGGCTGCTTCTCCCCATGGGTGTCGGTGACATAGCCATGAGCCCGCCTTTCCTGCATGCCTCTGCGGATCCAAAGTGCACAGTGTAGCAAATACACATCTAGTAATTTCTGTATGCTAAATAATCATTCTTTCTTGTCTGCTATGTAAACACCTGTTCACTGCTTCTCATCCCAAACTTCTCTTTGGTTATAATTTTTTTTAACAAATATGATATTTATTCTCTGCCCCTGGTTCCTGGCACACACTTTCCAAAACCCCTGGAATCCCCCTAACTCATGCGTCCTTTATATGCTACTGAGATGACAGATATCTGGGGCTCCTGTATCCCCTTACGATAGGGGTGGGTTGCCAGGGGAAGGAACCCACCGTGAGAAGGTTGGACCTTTTAGTCCCACCCTAAACCAAGAGGAATGTGGGAAGGCTTCCGGGGACCGGACCCTCGGAGGTACCTGGAGAGCAGTGGGCATGGCAGCCTCACACCTCATCCTGACCACTTCTTCCATGGCTACTCATCCAGAGCCTTTGTGGTGTCATTGTAGCAAGCGGGTCCCCTCCAGTGAGGAGGTCCCCGGGTTCTGTGACCACTCCTGGGAGAGCCCTGTTTCTTGCCAGTAGGTCAGAATCCCAGGTCACAGCCTGGTGCTTGCTTTTGGCCCCTGAAGTGAGGGGGCCGTCTTGGGGGCTGAGCCCTCAGCCTGGGGGAGTCAGCACTGCCTTTCGAGTTGAGCTGAACTGGGGGACACCCACCGCTGTCCACTGGAGAATTGCCTAGTGCGGGGTACCCGCTCCTCTGCAATGGAAGGCTTGTTTGCCAACTGTGGTATAAGGAAAGTGGGTTTCTCCTCTCAGAATGTTCAGTTTCAGCTTGGACCCCCGAAAGTGTCGGTTTGCTCCTGTCCTGATACTGCACAGATTTACGAGAGGGATTTTGATAGCTGGGTGAGACAGCTGGGGAGCCCGGCAACAGCGTCTTCTCGGCAACCTGGTACCATCCTGTGCCCGTTTGTGTTTTAGGTACAGAGCCTTCATCTTCGCGCTGACGTATTTGCTGTATGCCAGTTTTCACTTATCTCGGAAGCCTATCAGCATAGTTAAGGTGAGAAATCAAAAGCACTCGCTTTTGCATCCTGCCTGGAACCTCTGGGAGAACGGGTTTCCCTGGGATGCTGGAGGGTGGGCAGGGAGGGTGGAAAGGTAAACACAGGAAGAGGTTGTCACATGCACGTTACTTTGCTGCTTCGTGTTTCAGCTTCTCTCGTCCGAAATCATGAGTGCTAGAATCATGAAAGGCGCTATCGTTTCAGAGGTCATGGACTTGTATTAGTTAACAGTTCAGAACTCTCAGGCTTGCTGAAGTACACACAGTGTCTTGCATGAATTTTCTTGCCAAGTATCCCCCTTAAGCTGGTCGCACTGGCCACAGCTTGACCTGAGTCTGTCCAGCTTTGTGTGTGTGTGTGTGTGTGTGTGTGTGTGAGTGTGAGGTGGGGGAGGTGCTCTACAATCCACAGAGGTTCGAGATGGGTGGGCGGGATGCTGCGGAACAGGAGTTTGGCTAGACTTGGACAGGGGAAGGCTGCCGGGGACAGTCCTCTACAGCAGCCTGTCACAGCCAGGAAACCAGCAGAGAGGTCTTCCTAGTGTCCTCTTGCCTGTGGGTGGACATCAGCAGGCTTGGGTGGCTTTTGACTATCATAGAAGGAATGAGGAAGCTGTCCCCTGGCAAGCACGGCCCATTTACAGCTCGATTGCCCCGGGCCTACTTCCCAGCCGTGGGCAGGGACCAGGTGGGACTCTGACCTCTGCTGCCACGCTTCCTCCACACCAGTGGCCGCTGAGCCCGGATAGCTGCCCCGCTAGCTCCCCACAGCCTCTGTCACGCGGAGGCTGTGGCCTCTATAGCAGGTCTCCGTCCTCCTCCCGAGCCTCTCCCAGTGGGTGCTGAAACTTCCTTTACTCCCACCCGCGATTCTCTCTTGATCCCTGGCCGGTGGAAATGTTTGCAGACCTTGAAGAGCACGGTTTTCCAAAGAGAGATCCGGGTAAGAAAAGAGGTGGCAGCCTTAAACTTTTCCACTACAGCGACTCCAATATCAGCACCAATAACCAGCCTGGAAGTGAAACTCACAGATTGCTTCCGTGTAAACCTAGAAGTTGCAGAGGCCATAGTGAGCGCCCTCAGGGGCCTTGCAGGCTTGGAGAGGGACCTAGGGAGGTGGGGCTAGGATTGTGGAGGAGGGGCTGCCTGACTACTTACCTGGTGGAGGTCCTAGTGGGACCGCACAGCCGCCCACCCGATGGGCGGAGGGTCAGTGGGTCAGATGTGGTGTGGAAGGTGGCACTGGCCCTCGGGGCTCTCTGGGGCTGACGTGGCCCTTGATTCCATCTGATGTCTCTGAGGGGCCCTGTTTTGCCAGGAAGAGATGTGAGCGTGGATCCAGGTCCTTCACCGGATGCTTCCAAGGCCCCGCCCCGGCCACAGTGTACAGAAGTGTCCCCACTGAAGCTTGGGGTTTCCTGGTCTTATAGCAGCTCACCTGTCCTTATTTCATAAGTGCCGATAACTGCTGCTTAGGGAGCCACGTCGCTGGGCAGCCTGCTCACGGTCTGCATGGACTGTGGTCCTCCCAGCATCCCCGTGAGCGTGCACAGGAGCAAGCAGGCTCAAGCAGCATTGTTCCCTCCCGCAGGGCCAGGCTCACTCCAGGGGGGCGAATTTTCCCCGATCTTTGCTCTCACCCACTCTGTCCCAGTCTCTTGAACATTTAGTTCTCCAAGCACGGGATTTGCTTTGACACCCAAAATTTTGGACTTGAGCTCCTGGATTTGGATTAGGCTTACGCTGAATCCTGTGGTCTCCTTCACTTTTTAAGGTAGCTAAAAATAGCACACCATCTGTGATAACTTAGACTTTATAATGCCTCGTAATGCTTTCGCAACCCTTAGCTCATGTTACTAATGATATAAATGGAGCTGGAAACGGTAATGACTCAGTTGGTCCAAGGAGCAGTTTGGATAATTATCTACACGTTAGATTTTTCTGGACTACCATCCAATACAAAACACCTCCTGAAAATCAATCACCAGGGCTTGAGGGTTATCAGATGATTCATACTCTGTAATTCACTTAGAGAGTAACGTGGCCTCTCAGATTTAATCACTGCTGATTAATTTTATTTCTGTCTTATTTATAAGAATGACAACATGAACAGGGCCAGAAGGATGATGGTGTGGTATGAGTCACCCCTTTTCTCTTTGTTTGCTGCTCCAACTGGAGCCCAGCCTCCTGACTGAGGCCCGTATCTGCCCTGGCTGGGGGACAGGTGGGGTCAGGTCTTTGGGGAACCCTTTACCCCTGGGCTGGACCAGAGCAAGGGGCCTGGAATCTCGGGGGGCTTTTCTAAACTGCAAGATCCCTGGACCCAGGGAGGATGGTGGGCATTGACTGGTGGGCAAATGAGTAGAAGAAAAGGATTAATCCCTCTGGGCAGTCGCAAGACAGAGGTCTGAAAAGCTAGAAGGACGAGCCATGGCGTGGGAGAGGACGGTCCCAGCTCTCCCTCAGAAACCTCACCAGTGATTCTTTTTAATTGATAAAATGAAGCGTATAGGAATTACTCACCAGGTTCATGTGAGAAAGACAGCATTTTATGAAATGAGAAAGGTGAATACATTCTTAAAGACTATAATCAAAATATTATGATATCGCAAGAAAATAGACAAAATGGTCAGTAGAATGGAACAGGAAATACAAAATGTTTGACAGATCATGGGAATGTGGCTTGCTTATTTATCTGTTTATTTGTATTTACTTGGTACGGGGAGTTGAACGTGGAGCTTTGCATAAGCTAAGGACGTGCTCTACCTCAGAGCTACAGCAATACCTGGATGTTCATGTGTAAGACCGAAAGGTGAATTCCTCACCTCATAAAAATAAATAGATGGATTAAGATTTAAATGTGTTTTGAGACAGGGTCTTACAGAATTGCCCAGGTTGGGTTCAAACTTGCAATCTTCCTGCTTCCGCCTCTCAGAATGTTGGGATTAGATTTGTACACAGTAAAGCAAGACACAAGTCTTAAGCACCTGGCTTGACAAATCTTGGCCTGGGCGTCTGGGCACCCACCACCTTCCCAACTCCCAGAAGGCTTCTGTACCCTCCCCAGGAAACCATGGTTCTCACCTCTGGCACTGTGGATTCGCTCCTCTGCCCCAGAACTGCATGCCGATGGGGCCGTACAGTCCTGTTCCTTCATGCCTGGCTTCCTTACTTAGTATTAAGTTTCCAGCCCGCCCCTCATGTGGCCTGGGCCTGCCACTGCCCTTCCCATTAGCACACAGCACTCCCTTGAGCAGGCGGACCTGGTTGTCGTAGGCAGGTGGTCCAGGGTGACAGGCTCTCCTGCTACAGTCATCCTTTGCTGGCCCCTGGAAAGCTCTCGTTAGTTGTGTGTCCCCAGGAGTGCATGTGGTGGCTGCCAGCCACTCCCCGGCAAGGCCTGACGTCCCCCATCTCGGGGCCACCCCTCGCTGTGCACCTGGGCTGGCCTCCCTGAGGGCTCTCCTGCCCTGTCCCGTGTGCCCTAGGGTGAGCTCCACAAGCACTGCACGGCGGGGGATGAGCCCAGACTCGGCGGCCAGAGTGACAGCATCCGGCTCGCTGCCCCCCACCAGCTCCAGGACAATGAGAGCGACTGTGGCTGGGCCCCGTTCGGTGAGTTGGCAACAGCGCCTTTGGTCCGGGCACCCGCGTGGCACATCAGGTAAGGTCTCCGGGCCTTCCTGACTTCAGCACCGCAGTGCTGGCCCCAGATGTGAACATCTGTCCAGGACAGCACTCTCCTGACAGACCGCGGCTTTGCTGTACCAAGTCCGAGGTGCTGTGGGGTCACCACCTGGATAAGATTCTCTAGTGCTTGGGGAGCCGTGGGAGATCCCCACTTTGTGCGTTTCTCGGACTTGGAAGCTAGGGACCTTGAAGCAGGACACTGGGGTGGAGTGGGGACACAAGCCAGGAAACACTCAGACACGCAACGTAAGTCGCACACCCGCCCCTGGCAGTCTTAGGAGTTGTATCTAATCTGGACGGCCTTGCTCTTTCTTTCCCTTTGCAAGAAGCTCAGGCTTTGTGTTGCGTTTTCCTGCTCCAGAATAAACAGTACTGAGCTTTTCCCGTTGGTTTCCAACCCCGCTAGACAAAGACAACTACCAGCAGCTGCTCGGGGCCCTGGACTACTCCTTCCTGTGCGCCTATGCCGTGGGGATGTACCTGAGGTAGGTCGGCGCCCGCCCTCTGCTTGCCTCGCTCTCTTTAGAGCTGGGCCGAGGCGCACGCAGATGCTGCCCTGTTTGCAGGCTGGGCCTCGCGGGTACATCTGGGCTCCGTGCACCCGGTGCTGGGACACAGGCCCAAACATGAACCCAGCCACCCAGCAGTCAGGACAGCGAAGCAGCGTGTATGGACATGTCCCTGGCTGCCTGTGTGGCCCCTGACAACTCCAAGTCCAGTGCTGGCCTCCCGAGCGCAGCTCCAGGGGCACGGCTGGGTTTGCACCCCGCTCTGCGGCCCACCAGGGCCTTGGGCAGGTGACCGTGAGCAGCTGTTTGGGCCCGTGTTTCGCTTTGAAGTAGGGCACAGTGTGTGACAGTAGAGGGGACAGTGTGTGACAGTACTGTGGTAAGGACAAGAGGAGTCTGTGCCCACAGAAACCTGCCTGGCCGGTTCCGAGCCCTGGTCAGATGGACCTGGCGAGTAGGACGTGTTCTGGGGGGTCAGAGGACCTCTGGCTGGTTAAGCACCGGGTCATCTGTCCAGCCTTACAGGAACAAGGGCTGTAGTCCAGAGGCTTTTGTCAGTGATGAAGCTCTTCAGAGCGCTGAGCTGCTCAGGTACCCGCACTTGTGAGAAGGCAACCTGGGCCCTCCCAGCTCAGGCCCCGAAGTGGCTGGCGCCCAGAGGCACTTTCTGCTGGTGGAGTGGTAGCCCCGTCGCCTTTGGGTGCGCTGGCAGGAACCCAGCTTGCAGCAGCATGGCGTGGCCTTGCCTTGGCAGGGCCGGGTCTACATCAGATTTCAAGCCCTGAGGTAGTGTGTTTCTATGCTAAAGACCACAGTCTTTCCAGACACAGGTTAGCAGTGGGAAAAAAAAGACCCAAGTGGGAATGGTTTTTTCGCAGTTGAAATCTGAATCTCAGCTGGTGCAGCTTGTGCTCTCAGGGACCTTAGGAAGGTCTGGAGACACGCCCGTCACCTCGAGAGAAGGGGGTGCACTGCACCTGGTGGCAGAGACCATGGAGCTGCTAACCGTGCTACGCCACCCGGGAGCATCTCTGTCCCGAGAACTCACTTGGGTGACTGCTGCAGAGGGCTCAGCACTGTCTGGTTCTGTAGCTCACATGAAGTCGTGGATGATGGGTGGGGCTGCATCCCACTAGCCAGGCCAGGTCGATGTGGTGTGGATCTCATTAGTTCCTGCATTAGTCTGGTGTGATGGAATGGTGTCCATTTGTTAGACCTGTACTTTGTTTCTTGTGTTTTGGGATTTGTTTGTTTGTTTGTTTGAGACAGGGTCTCACTGTGTAGTCCAGGCTGGCCTCAAACTCACAGTGATCCTCCTGCCTCAGCCTCCCAAGTGCTGGGATTACAGGTGTGTGCTACTGATACAGGGCATATGATATACAACCGCCAAATAATCCAAGGGAAATACTTTAACTCACAACCCGCCTAGATGTCTGAAACACCAAGTTTATGTCCTCTACTAAAATCAAGGAATGAATTCTAGGAACAACAGAGGTTAAGAGGAGGGAGAATTTATTGAGAGAAAGAAAAGCTAAGAAGAACAGACGGGGACCTGGAAAATGGGTTGCCCACCAACCCTGTTTCTCAAGGGTGTTTATTAACCAAAGCCTTGAGGTGAGGTGGGTTCACAACGGGACAAAACTATACTCAGCTAATAAGATGACAAGTATAGTCACTTAGGTAATGTTGATCCAATGGGGAAGTCACAAGGTGGGTGTGAGGCGGGACAAAACTATGGTGAGCCAATAAGATTACAAGTATAGTCACTTGGATAATAATGATTACATGGGGATCCAATGGGGAAGCAGGTCACATAGCAAGCACACATGGGATAGACAAGCACTTTCCTAGAAAGGGTGGGTAAAGAGGTGTGGTCCCCACCCTCTTTGATGCCTACTTAGAATATCAATCACTGCTGCTCATCCCTAGGGGAAGTCTGTGGGTCTGATATGTAGTCTGGTCCTCCTTTTGGTCCTCTTTTCTTGAAACCTAGCCTGGGTGAATGCATCTCCAGCCACAGCTGTCTTCTGCACTGACCTTTCGAGGGCCCAGCCCTGACTGCCTACAATATTTCCAGATAACTTAGCTGTCTAGAATACCACCACGCCCCCGGACCTGTGCTTTTGAAACATTCAAATGGAGGTCAGATCGGGTTCAGGTACCATGTGGCAGCACTAGAGACTCCCCAAGCCCAGCCCACGGCACGGCTCAGGCACCCGCCTGATCTGCCCAGTGGCCTGTGGTGTGGGTGGGTGAGCTGCATCTCACACTTGTTCCCAGTCTCAGAAGCCAGCAGGTCAGAGCAGAGGTCAGCTCTAGAATGCCCGGGAGTTGTGGCTGGCTTCTGCTCAGCTGAACATTGGCCTGAACGTGCTTTATAATTTTCAGCCGCTTCCTTCCGTGTTCATGTTTAAAGATGACTATGTGCATGGCCCCTGGTAGACCGTTCTGACTTGGCAAACTCACAAGGAAAGCCCTTGCGATGGTTCTCGTGGTAAAAGACAGCAACATTAGCTGGATGTAGTGGCGTGCACCCCCAGTACTCGGGAGGTGGAGGCAGGAGGATTGTCACAAGTTCAAGGCCAACCTGGGCCACACAGTGAGTTCAAGGCCAGCCTGAACTACATAGCAAGACCCCATCTCAACAAACAAGACAAACAAAAAACCCCAAGAATCCAGACCAACAAAAAGAGGACAGCAACACTGAAGCCAGCTCAACCCAGAGTGCTGCCGGCAGCAGGGTGTGACGCGGCCCGTGCTCCCTCCCCAGACTAGCAACGTGACGATGTAGAAGGAAGCAGGACACACGAGTTTCGGTGTCCTCCGGTTTGCCCTCACCTTTTTCTTTACTTACATCCCACTGTGGCCGGTCCGTGACCCTCCCCCGGGACAGTAAGGAGTGTTTCGTGTGGTCGTCAGTGTGGTGTGACAGTGGTCATCATGCATTCAGCATCTGGCCTCTTATGATACGGGGTCCTTGTCACCTCGGCCCCAGGTGACAGGCAGAAACGTGCGTCCATCTCTCGGGAGCCCAGGCAGCTCTGGAGGTGAGCCCCGAAAACGCTGGGCCTAAGGGCCGGCCGAGATTCCAACCCAGGTCTTCCGACCTCGCCTTATGGGACAAGGACTTCTCTGTCACCCAGACAGGCCGAAGTGGCCGGTGGCCGGAGGTGTAGGCAGAGCAGCTGAGTGTCATTTCCCCACGGGGCCAGCCAGCTAGGCATATCCGTGCAGGTGGCTTAGGTGCGGCTCAGGAGCAAGTGACCCGCGCAGGGTCCTAGTGACCCTTTTTGTGACTTTGATCCGTGTTTGACGTTGGCTGGACATTGTTTAGATAAAATCTAGCAGGACCAGTTTTGTTTTCTTTAACCGGCAGCAGTCACACTCAAGTCAGTGCACGCACTTTATTGTGTGACAGTCAGTGACTTTGTCTAGAGCAGGAAGCCCTCGGGGTCTTGCCGGGGCCCTTGGAGTGAGGGGCACTCGCAGGGCACAGCTGTGCCTGGTCCTCCAGGAACTGGCACTCCCCTGAGTTCTGGGAGCTCCGGGGACGGCGTGCGTGCGGCCGGGGGCAGCGCTGGCCGTTGACCTGTGGGGTGTGTTTCTCTCCTCGTGTTTGTCTTTCCCTCCGCTCCCCAGCGGCATCATCGGGGAGCGCGTGCCCACCAGGTACTACCTGACTTGCGGGATGCTTGCCAGCGGAGCCTTTACCGCCCTCTTCGGGCTGGGCTATTTCTACGATATCCACAGTTTGGGGTTCTACGTGGTCACTCAGGTAAGGGACCTGCGGCTGCTCCAGGGTCGGGCGCTGGCGGCCCGTGATGAACGGGGTGGGGCGTCCCCTCGCAGAGCCTGCTGTCTCCTCAGGTGTCGGGGCAGGGCAGGTTCAGGGCAGGGCTGGCTGGCACAGGAAGTCCCTGCCTTCTGCTGCGAAACTCCATCCGTCAGCCAGGAGCTTCCCGCCTGAGGAGCGGCCCCTGAGATCCTGTTTGTCATTCCGAAGCAGCAGGGCAGGGGGGCTTTCAAGCGCCTGGGGAGGGAAGGAGAGATCCTGGAGGTGTGAGGAGAGGAGGCCTAAAGCCAGCAGGAAGCCCTGGCCGGGCGTTTCCCATGCAGTCTCTGGGCTTCTGCCCTCCCAGTGGTCGCGTGGATAAATATTGACCAGCAAGAAAGACGACAAGGAAGGGCTGGTTTTGTGATACTTGACTGCCTATCCAAACAGCCTGGGGTCATCAAATCATCAGAGCAGATTGCTTTCATTTTGCTTCTCAAGATTTTGCCCTGACCAAAAAAAAAAAGATTTTGCCCTGACACTTGAAAAGGCGTGGCTGAGCCAGGTGTGGTGGCGCACGCCTGTAATCCCACCACTTGGGAGGCTGAGGCAGGAGGATCGTTGTAAGTTCAAGGCCAGCCTGGGCTACAAAGTGAGCTCAAGGCTATCCTGAACTGCATTGCGAGACCCAGTCTCCAAAAGACAGAAAAAAAAAAAAAGAAAAGGCATGGCTGTGTAATAGCAGAAGTGATTTGCACTTGTAGGAGGGGGACCTGGGGCTCCTTTCCGGTGCCCCTGGGGCTCCAGCGTGAGCCCTCACTTGGAGGAGCCCAAGTCCGTGCCCCCGCCCTGCTGAGGCCCCGTGCTCTCTGTAAGTTCAGAAAGGCTCTCCTGCCAGGGTCGAGGCCGTTTGCCGCGGAGGGGGAGGAACAACGCTCCTGGTGTGGTTGGGGAAAATGAGCCGTTTCTAAGCCGTATTTTACAGTGCAATTTATAAACCACTCTATAAAAAGAACAAAAGTTTGCTCTCCTCATAAAAATCTTTAAAATCAAAAAGGCTGGAAGCTGGGTGTGGTGGTGCTGCTGGATCTATCTTCAGAAACAGCTGCTGCTGCTGCCCCCCCGGGCTGTCTAGACTGCCCCACCGCTGCCTTCTTTTTGCAGTACTGTGGGTTGTACCCGAGGCCTTTGCACTGAGCTCCATCCCCAGCGCCTTTTGTGTGTTTTATTTTGAGACCGGGCCCCCTAAGTTGCCAAATTGCCTAACCTGGGCTTGAACTTGTGATCCTCCTGCCTCCACCTCCCAGAGTGCTGGGATGACAGGCCTGCACCTCCACACCCCGGGTGCTTGCTGCAGCCCTGGATGAGCCTTCCCTTTTGTCCGCTCGCCCACAGGTCATCAACGGACTGGTGCAGACCACTGGCTGGCCCAGCGTTGTCACCTGCCTCAGCAACTGGTTTGGGAAAGGAAGGTGAGGAGCGGCCTCTTTCGGCTGCATTTACAGTTTAAAAGCCTGAGGAAAACCAGACAGCTCTGTTTCCAGCTTTTCTTCTTTCCCTGGCCTCCAGCTGCAGGTCCTAAAGCCCTGACAGGGCTGCACATCTGCGTGGGTGGAGGGCAGGGGAAGGGGGTGCCCGGGGAACACTTGGGGGTGGACAATGCAGAGTCCAGGGCCCGAGGCCCTCTGAGGCCAAGTCTCCACCTTGGGCTGGGAGCCTTTGAGCCCTGACCCGCTCACCCAGGGTCACCCCGTCCATGACCAGCAGGGTTGGGCATGCCTGTGAGGGACACAGCCTGGGCCCTCGGGTGAAGTCACGCGGAGGATGCCGCACAGCCAGAGAGGCTGCGGCGGGAAGGGGCGCAGAGCCTGATTTAGAAACTGCCTCAGTCGCGGGCGGGGCGCCCACTCCAGCTCTTGTTCACACAGGAGTTCGGCAAGTCGCCATGTAGCTTGTGGAAGCGCCCTTTTTACCTTTTGCGCCTTCCAAGAAGTTCGGGAAAGGCCTCTTTCCCCTTTCTAATTATAAATAAAGAGGCTCCGAGGGAGAAACGGGATGTGTGAGTGTGCTTCCCGGGGCGAGGCCTGGTCGCAGCCCCCCTGCAGCCGCGAACGCGCCCCTCAGCCGGCCGTGTCTGCTCCTGTTGCAGGCGGGGCCTGATCATGGGGGTCTGGAACTCCCACACCTCCGTGGGCAACATCCTGGGCTCCTTGATTGCCGGCTACTGGGTGTCCACGTGCTGGGGCCTGTCCTTCGTCGTCCCCGGCGCCATCGTGGCCGCCATGGGGGTGGTGTGCTTTCTCTTCCTCATCGAACGTAAGTCCGCGTGGCTGCGAGACGCCCCAGGGAGGGCAGCCTGGGCCTTGCCTGCCGGGGGTCCGAGGTCCGAGCCAGTTCCCCGGATGGCCAGTTCTCCTGCTGTGGCCCGATTTCCTGCTGTGTCCTGCTCATTGCACTGACCCGTGTCCAGGTTCTTCCCCCTCGCTCTCCGGCCCCGCCCCGTGCTCTGCATCCCGTCCTGGTGTGTGTCTCAGCCTCACCAGTGCCCTTGCCCAGCCAACGTGGCCGCTCCCACTCACCGCTTCCTCCCGGCCCAGGTGCCCCTGCCGGCGTGTGTGCCCCGATCTGCTGTGTCTCAGACAGTGTCGTCAAAGACGGCGTGACGTAAGGCCGTGGGTCTTCATCAGGCAAAGAGTTGTACCAGAAAATTAAATTCCTCCTTCCATTCCAGAGTCAGTACCGAAATTCTGATGGCACAGATTTTGAAAATAATTTTTCAAGTAGAGATCCGGCCATGAGTTTGCAGGGCCACGTTATAATGGAGGAGCCAGCCTGTTCTGATCCCACGAGCTGTTCTGAGAGCTTACGCTGGGCATTCACTTCCTTCATCTGGCTCGAAGCAAGCTCTCGTCACAGGGAGAACGCCGGGGGCGGGTGCTCAGGGTCAAATCAGTTTCCTCTGCCCGTCCTGGCACACACGGTAGCTTGCCCTTGGCACCCATCATCTGAGAAAGGAATGCATATCCTATCCGGTGTCTCACTTCTTTCTTGTTGCTGAAGCCAACCTTTGGATTTTAAAAATAACCTCCATCTAGCCAAGCCAGGGCTGTGCAGCTCTTGGGCGGCCTCCAGTGCGGGAGAGACAGCAGCAAACGTCCGGGGTGGGCTTGCAGTCACACCTGTGGGTGTGAACAGAGAGAGAGTACCTGCGAGCGGGAGCTGAGGGAGGGTGCCACCCGCCCCGCCCCGTCACTGGGTGGCCGCGGCAACATGGCAGATGAGCCCAAGCAGATGTCTGAGCTTCACAGGACAGGGCCTCGCTCCTTCTCTGTCCTTCCGCACGGACATTGGGTTCTCCATGGAGGAGACATTTTGTCCGTACGCACTTCTATGTCTGATGAATTCTGCAATCCCTTAGGGCTGTTGCCCTGATCCCTGCCCTGACACTGGAGCTCTGTGTCCGGTTACTTTCCGTGCCGTGGCGTCCGGCACCTGGTGGCGGGCGCTGGCCACGCCTCCTCCCACACCAGGGCTAACATTCTGGGGACCAGGTAGGCAGGCTGGGGGGCTGTGCTGTGGAGTCCGCTCACCTGAGACCTCGAAGTCTTTTTTCTTACACCTGTCCTTGTTCAGTAAAAGCAGCAGGTGGCATCTTGTCCTTCCTTGTGTGTATTTAAGGTGCATGGGACACTGTTTAGGGACACAGGGACAGGAAGAGCTCACTGCAGGGAGGTGGATTGACACGGCCACCAGGCCACAGAGCTTCCGGTTTCGTTTCTGTGGGAAGAGCAGGGAAGCCCGCACAGGAGCCCTCTGCGGTGGGCGGCGGGGCCTAGGGCCCGGGTGCTGCGGGGTGTGCGCTCAGCCACTCTGTTTGCTCTTTCAGATCCCAAGGACATCCGCTGCACCTCCACCCTGAGCACGGTAAGCCGCACTCTCTTCCTGGCGCCTCCAGAGCAGGGTCCCGGCCGGGCACCCCACAGCCTGGCCCTGTGTGCGGCTGTGCAGTCTCGGGAGGGCTGGCGGTCACCTGCTCCCCGGCGGCTGGGCAAGAGGCCCACTGCGGCCTGGTTCCCGAGGAGCCAGAGGCAGGGCTGGCCGTGTCTCCCAGGGAGGGAACTGCCTGGCTTCCCCCGGGCCTCGGTGTGATGCAGGAAAGTGCCAGGCGGGCCAGTGTCACTTTCAGTTGGTGGCCATGCTTCTCAGGTGGGCCCCGCGCCAGCCCCCGGGCACCCACTCCCTCCCTGAGGGCAGGCTGCGGCTCCTGCAGTCCCGTCCCCACCCTCCACCTCCCTGGCCCACACCGCCGTCAAGAAGGAGGGCTCTCTCGCCCCACGTCCTGCTCCGGCGGCACCTCCCCGAGGGGCTCCGCTCCTGGTTACAGCCCCTCGTCCTCTGCCGGGGCCCACGGTGGACACCGTTGTTCACCCCCGCCCAAAGCGCGGCCGTGGGCCTCCAGTCACACTGGTCCCGCCTGTGGATGCTTCCGGGGCCGCCTCCTGCAGACGCCAGCCTCGCAGTGCTCATTCGTCCTCACGTGGGAGCACCTGCCCAGCCCACGGCTCGCGCCACCCCACATGCGTTGACGCGGGTGTCCCCAGCCTCGTCCCTGCCCCGCCCCCCTTCGGCCCGCTGCCCGTTGCCCTCCTCTGGAGAGGTCCTCAGTCTCAGACTGCGCCTGACCGCAGTAGACCTGGCTTTCACCTAAGCCCACCAGTCCCCAGTGTTCCACAGCATGGTCAGGGACTGTCCACACTCAGACAGGCAAACCAGGGGTCCTCCGGCTCCAAGCCCACCTCTGCCGGCCCCCGGCATACTGCCCTCTACGGTGTGGGGCGTGTGGAGTGGATCCCACATGTCATCTTGCCGTCAACTCTGTCCACGTCAATGCCGCACCTCTGAGCTCCCGAGACAGTCCTCTCCCCCGGGCCCCCAGATGTGCTCTTCGCTGTCCACCTGCACAGACTTCCCAAAGCAGAAGCTGGAGCTGGGTGTGGTGGCGCACACTTGTCATCCCAGCCCTCGGGAGGCTGAGGCAGGATTGCCGGATCGCCGTGAGTTCAAGGCTAGACTGGACTATGTAGTGAGAAACTGTCTCAAAACACAAAGAAGCTGGGAGCATAGCTTCATGATAGAGCACCCCTGGGTTCAATCCCCAAAACCACACACACAAAAAACCCCACCGAAAGCCACAAGTCATGGCCTTGTCTAAGGACACTCAGCACAAAACACCTCCCAGAGCTGGAGCTGAGCCGAGCAGAGAGAGACAGAGAGAGAGAGAGAACCGGCCTGCCCGTCGCTGGGCACGCTGCATGGGATTTTGAGTCCAGTTCATATGAAAAGGTTTGGGCACTTCATTAAATAACAGCGACAAAAAAATTAGGAAAGAAAATTCTGAAAACAGCTGCATTCTGGAAGATGCTACACGGCATGGGTTTGTAAAAAAAAACTGCAGTTGCTCTTTGCAGGTACTCGTGCTGTCTTCCTGCAGGGCCGTGGGTGTCACACTCTTACAGAAGCTGACATTGGCCATTGTTCTGTGGTCCCACTCAGGACCGCACGGCCGGCGGCACTGGGCTCTCCCTCCTGCCTGGAGCATTGGCGCCCGGGGAGGGCTCCTCCTGGCAGGCAAAGCTTGAGCACAGGCATTGGCCAGGAGGCTGGGCGGGGCCTCGGGGCATGGCTTCCAGCTCTAGGGTGGACAGTAGGCCTGGACACCCTGGTGTCCTGGACCTGGGGCTGTGGCCTCTGCTCCTTTCTCCTCTCTGCATCCTCCAGAGCTGTTCACTGAGATCCTGCCCAGCACAGCTGTCTCCAGGGAGCCGCCCACAGGCCAGCCAGGCAGGGCTCCTCTCCCGCTCCCCGTGCCCCGTCACGCTGGACAGGTCCACCTGCTTCTGCAGACGGCCCAGCAGTCCCTCCTGAGAACAGTAGCCACCCTGTCTAACCTCAGTTTTCCCCATGGGACTGGCGCTTGAACTCAGGGCCTTTACACTGAGCTATGTCCCCAACCCGTCAGGGTCTAACTAAGCTGCCTAGACTGGGCTTGAACTTGCAATCCTCCTGCCTCGGCGTCCCAGTGTGCTGGGATTACAGGTGTGCCCCACCACACCTGGCCCCCGCCCTATGTAACTTGCTGTCACTTCCCCATCTGCTGCCGTCCCTTTGTCTTCTCCCGAGTCTTCAAGCCCATGAGGACGGTGTTTTGGGTGTGGTGATTTGCTCTAAGCCAGCCACATTCCAGGGCGTTCCCATTTGAAAGTTTTTCAGAGGAAAAGTCCTGAGTTTTTCAATATTTTAAAGTTTTTGTTAGAGAAATTTAGAAAAGAAAGGTAAAAATAATAGTGCAAGAGCCCCCCAAATATCCAGAACAATACTGAAAAAGAACAGAGTTGGGGGACTCAAGCCTCCCAATTTCACTGGGGACACATGCCGGGCAGCGGCTGGCACCGCAAGGCCAGGTGGAGCCCAGCCCCGGGCAAGGATGGCCTTGGCAGTGTGGGGCAGTGGGCACCAAATACACCTCACTCAAGAGGCGGGACGGACTAGAGACCTAACCGTGAGCTTTTAGAAGACACAGACGCAGGTCCTCCCAGGCAGCAGAGCTTTTGCAGGTGTGGCCTGGGCACACAGGGTGTGTGTCAGTCTGTGGTATGAGTGTCAGCATGACCTCAGCCGGGCAGGTTTTTGTTTGTTTTTTTTGTTTTTTTGTCTTTTTGAGAGAGGGTCTCTCCATGCAGTTCAGGTTGGCCTTGAGCTCACTTTGTAGCCCAGGTTGGTCTCGAACTTGCAACGATCCTCCTGCCTCAGCCTCCCAAGTGGTGGGATTACAGGCGTGCGCCACCACGCCCATAGCCGGGCAGTTTTAAAAAGAGGTTTACTTTGGTTCCTGGATCTAGAAGTCCGAGGTCAAGGGCCACACCGAACAAGGGCCTTGCTGCAGGCAGGGTCCCAAGGCAGTGCCAGGCACTGCATGTAAGAGGCCAGGGGCATGCATGTACCTGTGTTTCCTGGTCACTGTCCTTCTGATGAAGCAGCCAGGCTGTCTTGGGGCCATGCAGTGATGGCCTTGTCTGATCCTCCAGGCACAGTCTTGAGATTAGGTCTCCACCCTCTTCATAGCTCACAGGAAGCCTCAGGCAGTGCCCAGGCCATCCCCAGGCCATCCCCAGAACAGCAGGACCGGAGAAATGGGTCACCTGGACTTTTTCAGAATTTAAAACTTGTGTTCCAAAGGGCACCATGAAGAAAAATGAAAGAGTACCCAGAATGGGCATCAAGCTAGCCATTCAGGTACATAAAGAGCTCCTGACACTGTCACGAAAACACACCACTTTAAAAATGGTCAGAGGATCCCGGCAGTCTTCTCTCCTGGGAAGATACGAAGTGGTCAGGAAGCAAGTGGTCAGCACCACCAGCCACCGGAGAGGTGGAACCAGAGCCACAGTGAGACCCACTTCCTGCCCAGCAGGATGGGTGGAGGAGGAGGTGGAAGAGCCGGAACTCAGGCCCTGATGACAGTTAGGGGTGGCAGTTCCCCAGAAGGCTAAGCCTAGAGCTACCCTTCGATGCAGCAGGTCCCCGCTAGGACTCTACCTATGGGAGATTGTGCCCACACGTGAGCCAGTACTGATATGTTGCTAGCAGGACTGATAACAGCCCGAACCTGGGAACTATGTAACTGTCCGCCGACATATAGGCAGATCAAATACGGTGTGTCATGCCAGAGTGTCTCTGACATGAGCAGGAGCGGAACCCTGGTAGGCACTGTGTGAACGTGCGTGAACCTGGAAATCCTACAGCTGGGAGAAGCTGGTCACAAAAGGTCACAGTGCACAGCTGCACTCCCGCGACAAATGTGCAGGGACGGAGGCAGATCACGGTACGGGCGGGCACCGGAGGCCAGGGCCTGCTCTGGAAGGTGCCGTGTGGACTTTCTCAGCAGTGCAGTTCTGCGCGTGTTCAGTCTGTCTGCGGCCCTCCTGTGTGTCTGTCCAGCCACCCTCAGGTCTTCGCTGTGTGTAGTGGAACCCAGCAAGGCTGCCGCTTGCCTGTGGTCAGTTTGTCCGGAAGCCTGTTGAAGAACAGGTCCCTGTGTTTATTCTGTGCTGTTTGCTGCTTTCCTCCTTTGAGTCCTCTGTTGAGAAACGCGGGCGTTTGTCCCGGGGCAATTCCCACCTTAAGGGTTTGCTGGCCTCGTCCCTGGGTGTGTCGGGCCTCCGCCTCCCCTTGGCTCTGCTGTGAACAGGGAGCCGCAATCACAGCTGATGTTCCCAGTTCTTGTCCCAGGTGAACCGCAATTGAGAAGTAGGAAATGGAGCATCCGGTGTTTCAAACTCAGCTCCCGATGAGGATGCCCCCGGAAACACGGCCTTCTGCACAAGGCTGCGGGAATTTGTGCTTTCGGCTTCCTCTGATCTCTGTGTTACTTAGGTTTAGGCTTAGGGTATCTGTTTTAAACTAGGACCTGTATTTGGTCCACAATCTCATAATAGGGTTTTGGGAAATTTAATGTGGCTTTTTTGTTGTTGTTGTTATTGTATATTTGTTTTGTTTTTTGCAGTACTAGGGATCAAACCTAAGGCTGTGCGCATAATAACCAAGCGCTCTATCACTGAACTATATCCCCAGCCTTCTTTATCTTATCTTATCTTTATTTATTTATTTTTGAGGATTGATTTTTGAGGCTAAATTGCCCAGGCTACCCTCCAGCTCTGGATCCTCCTGCCTCAGCCTCTGGAGTAGCCAGAATTCTGGGTACCACACCAGCTCAAAATGTGATGCTTTTTATTTCCCTGTTAGTTAGAATTAAGCTCAGTGGCAAACAGTAGGAAGACCCCAGGGCTGTGGCTGAAACAAGGTAGAAGTCTGGAGGTAGCAGCCCTGTGTGATGTGTAGCCGCAGGCCCCGCCTCTCCTTGCTGTGACCCCGGACACGGCTCTGATGCCCGGGATGACACAGCCCAAGCAATTAGAGCAGTGTCTGCAGCCTCGTGGCCCTGGCTGAAGGCAGGGCTCTGCTACCGGAAACACTGGCCTCTCTGCCCTGCGTTCCACCGCTGGGGGCACCCCGCCAGCCGCTTGCCCTCAGCCTGGACAGCTCACCCTGTACGCCAGGCTCTCGTAAGCACAGGACACAATTTTTTTTAAGCTACAGGTTTAAATTTTCAGATAGTGTGATAGTAGTTTTTCTTTAACCTCCAAATCGCTCCCCAGGGGAGATGTCGCTGGATGCCAGCGTGCGGGTCCACCCATGAACCTGAGCACAGCCGCGTAAACTTGCTGCCGCTCGCCCTGTGCCCACCTTCTGGATGTGTCCTGGCCCTTCAGCTCATGGCTCTCGTGTGGCTGCCCAGGCCGGGCTACCCCTCCCCAAAACGATCCAGAACCAGTGCTGGAAGTTTTTTTTTTTTTTTTTTTTTTGGTACCGGGATTCAAACTTGGGACTTGGCACTTGCCAGGCAAGCTCTTATGCTGCTGAGCTATATCCCCAGCTGGAAGGCTAAAGTGCCGTAGGAATTGTTTTAGTAGGGTTCAGACTAGGGAAAATAAGTAACATCCTTTTGAATGTAGAATAATTTCTTATTTTAAAGGAGGGTCATCTCAACTATTTCATAAACAAACAACAATGAAATTTTACCAGTAGAGAATTAAAAAAATTTTTTTTTTGTACCACAGAATCAAACTCAGCACTTTGCGCTTGCCAGGCATGCGCTTGTGCCATTGAGCTGTCTTCCCACCCCTGAATTTTAAAAATTTTTTACACTGTTAATTATCATCTAGGAGGTCTCTGCACCCACAGAACCTTTAGAAATAAATAATGGCTGGGAAATGGGTGCCCAGGAAATGCCCTCATCTCCTCACCTTTCCACACGGTGATGGAGATGGTGCTGGACGGAGCCCACCCACCCCACCCTGCCCACAGGTCTGCCCTGAGCCGGATATGCCGAGCCAGGGGTGCTGCTAGGCCCTGTCCGACGTGTGAAGGGAGACCTGGCCTGCGGTATTTCCAAGGCCCTTCCTATCCTAAACCATCAAAAAAAGGTCAGGGCTGTGAAGGAAGCCTAAGTCGCCCTCATTGGCATTTTTGGTCTTGGTCTTGGGCTGTTCTTCAAGAAGGGACTTACTTTCATTCTGTTACAGAGGGCCTCAAGCCTAGGGACCCAGCTGACTAGCCCGCCGCTTTATGTCAATCATCTGTTGTGCTTTCTCTTAGTAGCTTTCTGGTGATAATGGAATCTACCCTTGGTAAGGCGAGTTGGGCTTGATTGCAGGCTGATCAGTAATGGCTTTAATTGAATTTTCTCCTCACAGCATTTGAAAGCCTACGAGAATGGTACAAACAGATTTAGACTGCAGAAACCAGCGTCGCTCAGAGAAAAGAGCAGGCCCCTGGTAAGTTCCGTGCAACTTCCGTGCGACTTTCGGTGAGAAGGACTTCCTGTCAGAGCTGCAGAGTCCCTCAGGCTAGGAGGTGGACGGCCTTCTGCCTCAGGGACTATCACACACACATGGCCCTTAAAAACATCACATTTCCATGTACGTCTTCAGTCGAATCTGTGTTTGTCCTGGCTGGCTTTGTTCGGATGCTAAGCTAAACATAATTCACATATTTTTTTTTTTTTAAAGAGTAGCAAAATTTATTGGAGAAAAGGACTGGGGAATATGAATAGCTCCTGAAGTACAGGAGGGGTCCTGAATGGGTTACAGCAAGCCCACATTTCAAAGGAAGTTTTATAGCACAAAATCACAAGGTGGGTACAATGTGGGTCAAAATTACGATCAAGCAATAAGATTACAAGTATAGTTGCTTAGGTAGCATTGATCCACTGGTAGCAAGGGTAGATGAGTGGCATCCTTAACCTGGGTCGATAATCCGTAGTCTTGTCTTTAGTTAGGATTAGTGGTCTTTTTCTTTTTTTTTTTTTTTTTTGGTTTTTTTTGTTAGTTTGTTTTTTTCCAGTACCTGGAATCGAACTCACGATCTTGCGCTTGCCAGGCAGGCGCTGTGCCACTGAGCTAAATCCCCAACCCCTGGGTTGGTGGTCTTAGTCTGAGAGGATGGGAGAGGTGGTGGGAGAAGACGGCCCACTCCTGGAGAGATAATGGGAAATCTCAAATGGCGATACCAGTAATCTCAGGCTTCTGTGTATCCTCTAGGGAAGTATGTCAATTTGGCCATTGTGACTTTAATCTTCTCCACATGCACCCCCAGTCACAGTCTTGGTATGTTCCCGTCCTCTGCACTGACTCCCTCGAGGAGCCCTGTCTGACTGCCCACTATATTTCCACCTAACGTAGCTGTCTGTAATATTGCCCCCTCTGCGGTTAGGGGAGAATGGGCGTCATTTCCATCTAGCTGCTTCGACCTGAGAAGGGTCGGTGTAGGGGAGACCGCAGTCAGGGGCCTTCTCCAGAGAGCTAACCTGACGGGCCTTGGCTAGAAGTCACGTTGCAGTTTAGCAGTTACGAACTCCCTTGATAAGGTCGAGCTAGTGGGTTCCAGTAAAGAGTCTGGCACATATGTCATTGGCTCGATCTGCATGATCACTGGGAGTTTGGCAGGCTCTAGGCAGGAATAAACGTTTTCCAAGAAACTACAGCATATATAATCAGAGCGTGCGCACTGAGCCACACGCAGAAACTGCTCTTCAGGGGCTGGAATAGTGATGGTAACCAGTTGGCTGTCAGACCCCCTTCCTGATGGGGGTTATCTGTAAGTCTGATACTTCGTGCTGTAAGTCCCTCTAGTTTTAGCTGTAGGAAGATGGAGAGTTTGGTGGTTTTGAAGGACAGTTTTAGCTAAGGAATTTAAAGACTTTCGTTGAACTTTTA
Source organism: Chinchilla lanigera (assembly GCF_000276665.1). NCBI lineage: Eukaryota > Metazoa > Chordata > Mammalia > Rodentia > Chinchillidae > Chinchilla > Chinchilla lanigera. The sequence goes on along the minus strand of NW_004955407.1, from coordinate 39,220,013 downwards.
TAGATTTCACCGTATTTTTTCTTTAAGGAGCCGTGATAGTGGTCAGGTACTAGTGTAGCTGGAAACTGCCAGAAGGGGTGAGCGATTGGAGCCCCTTTGTGTGTCTAGCTTTTATCACTGTGTGTTACTTTCATCCATCTTTTGGTTATACTTTTCTGCGGGTGTTTAAGATCAAGTTAAAGCGAGACTTGTGTTCATGAAAATTAGCCTCTTGCTGTCTGTCGAGGTCGGTTACCTGTCCCAAGGCATCACTTTTGGAATCACGTACAGAGCCTCTGAGCTCCTCTGTCAGCGGCAGCCAGCAGGTGGGTCCTGGTCTTGCTCACTTCGGGAAACCTTTCCCTCTGTAGCGACCCTTTGGCACACTGCACATGTGTTGATTCCTGCGCCCTGGGGTTCGCGGTCTCCCTGCTCAGGAGGTCCGGTGACTCACTGAAGCTGTAGGCTCCTGTGGAGAAGTTTCATGTCCTAGGTCCTCATCGTACTTCACGTCTTTAATCCAAGCCAAAAGCAGTTCTCTCATTGCACAACTGCTGTCCCTGCTCGGCGGCCCCTAAGCCCATGGGTGGGGGTGTGAGGGGAGACAGAGTGAGCAGAGCTGATGCCCCCCACAGGGCACTGGTGCCAGGCAGGCTGCCCTCAGCAGGTGGCACTGGGGCAGGGCTGTGCAGGGGCAGGGGACTGCAGGTGATGGGCGAAGATGTTGTCAGGCAGGGAGCATGTGGTTGTGTGGGGTGCACGGGGAGGAGTCGCATCACAGGAGCAGGAAACCATGAGAGGAAGAGGGGACCTAAAGGACCGCCCATTTTACAGATGAGGAAACTGAGGCAGAGGTGCACTGTCTGCTACTCCTGGCTTGCCCCCACATCCGTCTGGACAGCTTCTCCAAGCTCCTTGCATCACTCCTGCACACCTTGCTGCACGGATCCTCAGGGGTTCTCAGATCTGGTTTTAATGGTTGGGATTATTAGTGGCTTTCTCTCTCCTCAAACCTCTGAAAGGTCAGTGTATCAACTGAGCTTCTTGCTTTTTTCCCTGTATTACCTGGGAGATTTATCTGTGGCGGCTGAAGTATCAGAAGTGGGCAGATGATGCCTGTGGTCCCTGGGTCTTCGTGAAATTGTAAGCAGTGATGAACTCAAGAAATGCTCTACAGTCTGTGCTCACTCCTGGGTCGGCACTTACAGTCACGTCCAGGTGGCGCAGCGAAGGCCCTGGGTGCTAGGGTGCTGCTGACCTTGAAGCCAGTCCCACAGTGCTGCGCTGCTCCCATGACAGCCCGTTTCCTCTCATGCCCCCAAAGAGCCAGTTCCATATCTAGGAACAGATAGGTCTCACACCATGCTGCCAGCCACAGGGACACGGCTAGGCAGGTCCTGTCTGCAGCTCCCTGGAGCAGAGTCCTCTGGCCGAAGAAGCCTCCCGTCCACCACCCAGGCCCCACAGACCCCAGAGGCCCCAGAGTGCAGGGTGTGCAGAAGCACAGAGCCTCGGCCTGCACCCAGCCCCGTGTCTTCTCTGGCTTCTATGGGCTTTTTGGGCTTTGGAAGGGGAGGCAGCAGTGCTGGATTGGGTGCCTGGGTACCTGGCTGAGATGGGCAGCTGCTTCAGGAACAAAGCTCTGGTCAACAGCTTGCAGCCAGCCCAGCAGATGGTACCCAGGGGTACTTCGCGAATTCAGGAGGGGCTGCAGGTGGCCCCAAAGCCTCAGGTCACATCTGCGCTTTGTTTGGTCTCTATCATGTGCTGGTTAGCTACTTCACAAAGAGGACCGCGATGTCCTCAGCTCCAGCCTGGGCCCGGGATGCCCCAGGGGCTGCTGCACTGGGGTTCAGCCAGCCTGGGCGTCGAGCGCCCCATGTGTGGCCCCAGGAGAACTTGATTCAGTGAAAGTACATTCTCGAGCTCCAGCTCTAGCTCTTTGTCTTCCTCCGCCTTTATGGACAGGGCTTTCGGAGGATGTTCTGCTGTCACACCTGGGGTTTGTCATTTTACCCCCAGTAGCCCAGAGGGTCTACCGTGAAGGTGCGGTCACAGAGCAGCTCTGAGGCCACAGTCCGCCCGGTCGGGGAGCCAGGCCCCCGCGTCACACACCGATGCCAAGTGCACGAGGGACAAACAGCATTGCCGCAGCTGGCCCCATTTCCTTCGTGCTGTTCTCCATCGGATGAGAATTTGGAATGGCAAGGGTAGGATGTAGAATGTGGTGCTGTTATTTCTTTTTCCTTTTAAATATTTTTTTACTGTACTTTTAACCCAACTTACATGGGTCGTAGTAAGAGAAATGCAATGCAACCTGTTGGACTTTGCGGAAAGCCTGAAATTCAGGGAAGCTTTCTTGGAAGAGCATTTTGAGATCATCCTTGCTCTGACTTGGAAGCCACCCCTGGCCGGGGTCACTCTGCTTCAGGAAATGCAGGCTGGTCCCTTAGGAATGTCCAGAATATCAGAGGTCACAAAGTGTCAGAACTGACCTATGAATTTTAAAATAACGTTGCTTCTGGTAAAGTATGTCCATAAGCAACTCCTTGGGAAGTGCACGTCCGGTAAAGAATTCCTCATTGATATTTCCACAAACATTGCCCGTACTTCCACCGGAGTAACAGCTACTGGTTTAGATTTTACGTTCCTTCAAGAAGATCCTACGGTGATACGCTTACGTAGATGGCTGCTTAAGCATTTTTTGAGATCAAAATGAAAATCCAGCTTTGAACAATGTGTTATTTAGTACTGCAAGCATTTGCTTTTGTTACTAAAATCTTGCAAATATTTTTTAACAGTTGCCAAATATATCGTCTTAGTTTTCTTAAAGCTCTGGCACAACGCCTGACGCCCGAAATTTAAAGGAGGAGGGGGTTTTTTTGTTTATTCCTTTGTTTTTGTTGGAGGAGGGCTTTATTTTAACTCACTATTTTAGTCCAGTCAGGTAGCTCCAAGGTAGGAAGGGGCTGGTGGAGGAGAGCTGCTCATGACCTGGAGGACAGGAAGCAGTGAGAAAAGGGAGGAGCCGGGGAGGAAGATGGACGCTTCTGGGCCACGCCCACAGCGATGCTTCTTCCAACCAGACCCCGCCTCCTGACAGCAAGTCAGCTAGAAGCCCCGATCCCATCCCCTTCTCAAAGTCCCACCCAGGAGCACACGAGGCTCTGAGAGGCATCCAAGTAGAAACCATAGCACTCGTTTGCACGGTTGTACATTAACTGACCAATTTCTGTCCATTGTGATGTGACATCCCCTTCATGGTATATTTTTCACTTTCCATGTTACTTTTCACAAACAGATGGCAAGCATTTCTAGATTAGAAGGTGCTGTGTGTTAATAATGTTCCGTAAAAGTGTGTGGCTGCTGATGGCTGTACAACAGCGGCTAACTGTGGTGTCACCCGACACATCCTCAAGACTTGGAGTGGAAAGCAGAGTCACCAGGCGACAGCGCCGTTGGATTCTGGCTGCAGCTGTGCCAGATCTACCCACTGGTGACACCTGCTTCTCCCTCTTTTCACTGGAACTCGCGTCCAGGACCCAGAGATGCAGTGCTTGCTGCTGTCCGACGGGAAGACCCCCATCCACCCGAGCCACATCGTCGTCCTCCCAGGGGACAGCGGCAGCGGCATGGCCATCAGCTTCACAGGGGCCTTGAGGATCCCGGTGAGTCGCATGCCCGGGCAGAGACATGTCGTGGAGAAGCGTGGTCCTGGGTGTGACACGGAATCCGAGTTCTGTGGGCGCAGAACTTACGTGTCAGACACACGGATCGTGAGCCAGGCCGTGCGACCGTGAGCTCCAGGGACCCATGTAGCTAAGAGACGTTTCCTCTATGTAGCACACTTGTAGTTTTCTTGAGATTAGTTTTCTCCATTTAGAAATTTTAAATGTTCATAGACAAGCAAGGCTTTCCTTGAAAGTCCAAGCATCTGGCTGCTCTGGGCCAGTGTCCCCCCGGGCCTGTCCCTCCCGTCTCCGCAGCCCTTCCCCAGCCCTGTCTCTGCCCGTGACGTGCTGTCAGTAGCACAAACCACGGTCCACTGCCCTGCACACCATGGAGAGAAGAGCAGCGCAGGGCCCTCGGTCTCTGGATTTGGCCTTAGAAAATTCTGTGGCTGGCCCAAGGGGGCATCTTGCAATCAGCGCAGAAGGAGAGTCGAGGACAAGCGGCTCTCGGAGGGAGGCGCAGCGAGGAGGTCTCTCGTGGCCTCGGTTGTTCTTGTATTACATTCACGGGCCCACTCGTCTGTGTGTGAGGAGCCGTGTGCAGGATGCGTAGGCGCTGCGTCCCTCCTTGTGCAGAGGGCAGCAGGTGCAGAGAACCAAAAGCAGAAGCAGCTGGGGCGATAGTGGGCTCTGCTGCGGAGCCAGGGCACCAGAGGCGAATACCGGTCTGTATGCAGCGCTTCCCATCCACGAGGAGCGGGAAATGAAAACGGTGCAACCCAGGACCGCAGAATACCTCACAGAAGTTAAAGGGCAAGGACTGCCGCTTCAGGACAAGCGGGAAAACTGGGTCTGCGACAGCGAAGCTGAGCCAGGCTCTATCCCGCAGTGACCACCAGGTCCAGGCCTGGCCACCAGGCCCTGCACAGGCCTCTGAGGGCCGGCCTGTGAAAGATGCTGGCTGTAGTTTGTTTCTGGTACCGGGAATCAAACTCACAACCTTACGCTTTCCAGGCAGGCACTGTGCCGCTGAACTATATCCCCAGCCCTGTAGTTCGTTTCATTTTGGTTTCTTGTTTTGTGTTTCTGGGAGAGGGTCTCACTGTGGGAGTGAGCTCAGGCTGGCTTTCTGCAAGGGCTAGGATTAACAGGCATGCATCAAGAAGCGGGGTTGAAATATAAGTTCTTTTAAAAACTGTGCTCTTCGTAACAGCGGGCAGCTGTCCTGCCCTCCCTGACCGTGCGGCTGCCCCTAATACTTCGGTCTAAGTAGGCTGCGCTCCGTCCTAGTGTGGGGTGAGGGCCGGGAGCTGGGCTGCACACCAGCTTACCTGCTTGGCTCCAGAAGCATCAGGTTCCCGTCTCGAGAGGGGCTGGGTGGGGAGTCTGGGTGGCTCTCCAGGGAGGCCACAGCCCGCCGGGTCCTCTCAGAAGGCACCGGTAGGTGGATCTGCCCCAGAGCCCAAACCTGCCGGTGGGAGTAGAGTGGCTGCCACTGCTCACTACACCCCATGCCGAGTCCCCCAGGTCACCGGCTCATCTCCCTGCAGGGCGTGATCGAGTTCTCCCTGTGCCTGCTCTTCGCCAAGCTGGTCAGCTACACCTTCCTCTTCTGGCTTCCGCTGTACATCACCAGCGTCGGTGAGTGTGTCGCCAGCGTGCTGTGGGCCCCGGTGACCTGGTGACCTCAGCCCAGAGCAGCGGGATCCCTCACGGGGGCCTCCAGGCTGCAGCTCCCATCCCCATGGGCGCTGCTGTTCGGCAGCCTGCGTGTCAGTCCAGGTCACTGCTGCCCCGGGGAGGGAGGCTTCAAACCCCTCGGAACCCGACCTGGAAAGCGCCTCCAGGGGACACGTTCTGACGAGAGGGAGGGCTGACTGTGAGTCCAGCCGAGGCAAGGCCGTGGGTCACTACAGAACAAACCTGTGGAACAGACAGTGCGTCCCTGTGGGGACCCCAGGGCGGTGGGAGGGGGGGCAGCTCCCAGGCAGGGGTCACTGCTGGAGCAGTAGGATCCATGCTGACGGTGGGGAAGGTTGCTGCAGCCCGGCCCCCCGGAGAGCAGGAAGTAGGACCCGGGAGGCTCGGCTCAGGCAGGTGGCAGGGCCAGAGCTGGCGAGCCGGGAGGGCCTGAGAACAGAGCAGCATTTCGCCAGGGGACGGGGGCACAGCCCGCGCCTGTCACGTCCCAAGCCCTCCTCCGCCGAGCTGGAGTCAGGAGTGCAGTCAGCCCGCTGCGCCTCCCTCGTCCTCGCAAGCTGAGCCAACTGGCAGTTGCTCCCTGGTGTGAATGATGCCATGGGGTGGGTGCCCGCCATCCCCGCTGCCCTGCCCCTGAAGCGCACACCCTCACTTGTCACCTCTGCTCCTTCCACAGATCACCTCGATGCCCAGAGGGCGGGCGAGCTCTCCACACTGTTCGACGTGGGCGGGCTCTTCGGTGAGCGCCACACCTCCCGCTGCGCTCTGTGCAGACAAGCGTGGCGCTGCATGCGGCCGCGGCCCTGAGTGGCCTTAGCCATCCCTCAGCCTGGGGGTCCCCTCTTCCAGCCTGGCCTCTGGCCCTGAACTGGCATCCTCTCCCCTCGGGCGGGTGACAGAGTGGCGGCACTTGGACCCGTGCGGGTAGCGGGTTTCAGGCCTGACCCCGAGATCGCCCTGTGGTTCACTGGGAGACACCCACACGGGGCCACGACCAGAAGCGCCTCCCAGAGGGACCGCCGCCACTGCTGTCCTCGCCCGCCTTCCTGGGCTCTGGATGAGCTGGTGCCCACCTGAAGCCGCCCTCTCTGCTGCAGGCGGGATCCTGGCGGGTGTCATCTCCGACCGGCTGGAGAAGCGGGCCTCCACCTGCGGCCTGATGCTGCTGCTTGCTGCACCCACGGTGAGCCTCTTGCCGGCCAGCGCTGCCCCCGAGCTGTCCCCTCCACTGTGTGCGGCAGGGGCTGCCCCCCACCGGGCTTCCCACGTGCGCTCCTCCCCAGAGCCCTGCCCTGCCCACCTCCCAGCCCCTGCGAGGCACACGCCACTCATGGGCCTTTAGGAGCTCAGGACATTGGGTAGGCAGTGTCCCCTTGGTGGGCCTCAGCTTCCTCTTCTGAACGGCTGGATTGACAGTGGCACCGCTGCAGGATGGCTTCAGGGACTGTCACTGCCGTTCGTCACAGCACTGGTGGCCCCTTGTTGCCACCCTTGCCTCTCCACTGGGCTATGGCTATCACCAGAACAAGGTCCAGTCCTGTCACCTGGGGACTTGGACACTTAAAGGTTTGGGAAAGGATGGGCGGTGTGGCCCCTTGCCAGAGGACCCCACCTCCTCAGAGACACAGCCTCAGCACTCTGTCGGCACCAGGAGCACAGGGCCCCTGCACCCCGCATGTTCCCCAGCCAGCTGGGGGTGGCCGCGGTCAGCGTATCCCGTGCTTCTCTGTCCACAGCTGTACGTGTTCTCCGCCGTCAGCAGGATGGGCCTGGAAGCCACGGTAGGTGAGTGCCTGGGCCTCGCCGCTCTCTTCTTCCACATGCGTGTTTGTCCACGCAGCTGAGTGACAAATTCGGCTGTGTGACAAGTGCATGGTGTGGCTGAGCAGCCCACGTCCCTCTGCAGGAAAGGCTGGCACCACACTCCCCGGCCAGGTCTGCCCTCTGAGTTGGGAGTGGGTGCAGAAGCGTGTGGACCCCTGGTCAGGCTGGTGGGGCTCTGGGTACCCAAGGGTAGGAGCCCTCAGAAGCTGAGGTGCCCGGAAGGCAGCTCTCCTATGGGGCCTCAGCAGCCAGGGACCTGCACCTGCCTGAGACCAAGACCCTGTGGAGTGACTGCCAGCGTCAGCCTAGGGCCAGGCAGGCGGGCCTGGCCACCTTCTCTCAGCTGGCCCCCGTGACCCGCCCTGGTGCCCATGCGTGGCCATAGAGGGCTGTGTCACTTCCTGCAGCAGCACTTTGGGGTGTGCTTTTGGCCCTCAGGAGTCCTGTGCTCCCTGTCCTGCAGGAGGGCAGGGGTGGAGGGACATGGGGTGACAGTCCACTGAACCCCCAGGAAATAGTGGCCCATGGGAAGGGTGGACCCCACCTCCTCAGAGACACAGCCTCAGCACTCTGCCAGCCCAGAGTCCAGTTCAGGAGAGCAACCTAGGGGCTCCGGTGCAGGCTGTGCAGGGCGGAGCGTTTGGTGCCACTGAGGGATGCACACAGCAAGGCTGTGCCCTTCTCTCTCTTGGCGTCCTGGCTGCCACTGCCCCTGTGGGCCAGGAGCCCAGTCCCAGGCTGCTGAGTAAGACCCGGGTGTTGGAGGAAATGAGCCCTAGCCTAGAAAATTGTCACTGACGAGGCAAGGGGGCGTTACCTGTGTCTCCTGGTGGCCACCCTGGTGGCCGGATGGCCTCTCCCTGCCCTGCCACACCCCGGGGCCCCCGCAGGCTCTGCTGGGACACTGTCTGCTCTCCCCCAGTCATGCTGCTGCTCAGCGGGGCGCTGGTCAGCGGGCCCTACGCGCTCATCACCACGGCCGTCTCTGCCGACCTGGTGAGTGGCCGGGCACCTCGCCACCATCGCGTGTGACCGGGAGGGAAGCTCGGGGTGGAGCAGAGTTTCCTCCGGGGAACCGTCCGCGTGTGGGATTGTTTTGCAAAGTGAGTTGCACAGGTTGTGTGTGGAGGGCCTGGGTGCCTCTCCCGTTTCTGGTTCTGCTGAGACCTTCCATGTGCGTGTTCTGCTGTCCTGTAGGGCACACATAAGAGCCTGAAAGGAAACTCCCACGCCCTCTCCACGGTGACAGCCATCATCGACGGGACCGGCTCTGTAGGTACGCGGGCGTCGCCCAAAGCTCTGTGCGCAGTGGGGGCGTGCCTGTCCCTTGCTAATGTGGGCCTGGTCGAGCTGGCTTAGAAAACTGGTGGGGTGTCAGGAAGAAGAAGGGGTTGGGCTCCTCCCCACACAAGGCTGCACCGCCAGCGCCCTCCCACCAGGCCAGCTCGAAGGAGCACCAAGCTGGAACCATGCCTTCTGGGCTGTAGAAACACTGCATATGCAGGCCAGCACCCCCAGGGGCCAGGCAGGGGACCTGGCCATCCCAGGAGCCTCGCCTTGGGCCCTGCCTGCACCAGGCACTCACAGCCATGCCCCTAGGGGGAGGGGCTGATGTGCCAGCACTTCTGTCCCTGGGAGGTGGAGCTCTGCCTGCTGGGGACACCCGAGCCAACCAAGAGGCCCCCACGTGATAGGGACCATGTCAGGGGCAGCTCTGGAAGCCCAGTCCAGCCAAAGCCTGGCCCTACCAGCCTTCTGCTGCCCATGTGAGAAGCTTTGCCCTCGGCTGTCCTGCGGCCTCTGTGCCCCTAGGGAGGGACACCCACAGCCCCGTCCACAGATGCAGACCATGGCGTCCTTCCCATACCACTGGCACTCCTCCGCCCTGCTCTTTAGAAATGCCTAGCTGTTGTAGCTCCTCAGGAGGCTGAGGCAGGGGGATCCTGAGTTCAAATCCAACCCAGGTGACGTAGCGAACCTGTCTGAAGAAAATGAGAAGGGCCAGGAAAGCTGAGTGGTCGAGCGCGTGCCTTGCGTTCGCAAAGCTCTGGGTTCCATCCCCAGTCCCAAAAACAGGGAAAAGCAGCCACCCGGCCACCACGTCCCTTGTGCCCGGATCTTGGCTCACACCATCCTCCGTGAGGCCTCCCCACACGCCGAGGGACCACAGTGGCTTCTGGAAGCTTCACCCCACTCCCACCCCTGCCCCTCCCTGCTGTCAGTGCCACCCCCTGCAGAACAGTGCGGTCCAGCCCCTCTGCTCACTCCCCTGCCCCACGTGGGGGCCGTCCCAGGAGTTTGGGAGTTGCTCTCTCTGGCCACGTCCCCTGTGAAGTGAACCAGGGGCTGGTGGAGGCAGCTAGGGTTGCAGACCGTCAGTCTGTCCCTGGGGGTGAGATCCGTGGGTGGAGCCAGGTCCTCACATGCCGGGGCACAGGAACCCAGCTCCAGGCTCTGGCTGCCATTCCCAGGCCTCGGGTGACGGATCCAGCTGGCCCTGAGAAGTGGAGGCAAGGTCACCAACGTTCAGAAGGCCGGGCCCTGGCTCTGATCCCCGCCAGCAGCAGAGCAGCCCAGCTCCGAGCGGGGTGGGGTCCTTCGCCTGGCCCGATCCAGAGGCGGCTTTGGTTCGTTGGGTGGTGTGGTGGTCACACCTCTGATGCTCTCTCGCAGGGACCTCCTCAGCTCGGGACAGGACAGGCCCAGGGAGAGGGACAGGAGGGGCTGACGCCATGCCAGTGGTGGTCCTGGGAGTGAGTGGCCCACCCTCATCACTGTGCACAGCCGCTCCCCGCCCTTAGCTCTGGAGTCAGTCCTACACCCACAGGGACGCTCTTTCTCACACTAAGGTGAAGGTCTGCTGGCAGCCACCAGTGCTGTGGTAAAGCAGAGAGCTGAGGTTTGAAAAAGGGGGCGGGGTTACAAATTAGGTGGAAAACACACTCTCTTGATAGCAGTGGAGGTGGCATCCAAGGGCGGCCAGGTCTGCACGGAGAAGGCCTGCCATGGCGCTCCAGGCTGTAGGGAGAGAAGCGGCCCATGGGCAGGGGGCGGGGGGCGTTGAGCATCTCTGACCCGGACCGTCTGTGACAGCCGGTAGAGGTTGGAGCCGGCCCTGCACGCCCTCCTGCCACTTGGCAGTAAACGGTCGCCATGGAGACAGCACGCAGGCTGCATCACAGTCATTATTTCTTCCCACTCGAGCAGCCCAACAAGACAGAAGCAGACAAAGACCCCCACGGAGACGCCCACCGTTGCCGCATGGCCTCCCCCGCAGGCTCGGGCCCAGTGTGTGTCCACACCCCCGGCCAGCACCGGCTCGGGGAGGCCGCTCTTGGCTGACTGTGGCCCGTCCCGCAGGTCTCAGGTGCCTCTGGAGGGTTTGAGGTCCTCAGCGCTGAGTCCCCATGGGACAGCGCAGGCTTGACATTGCTCTGCTGTGTGTGGAGCCGTGAAGCTTGCCCTGCATTTTTCCAGCTTGATTTTTATTTTATCCAAGTAAAACATGGTCTCAGCTTGGAAGCCAGGTAACCCCACCGGCTTTTACAGCACTGCCCGGCCGCTCGCTCCAGCGGCGCCCTGGGCCGCACCGGTGTTTGGCTCTTTCTTCTTTGCTTTTCCTTTTGTTGCTGGTGCTGGGAACCAAACCCGGGGCCTCCTGCCCACCAGGCAAGCGCTTCACTGCGGAGTTATGCCCGGCTCCATCTTCCTTCACTCCCCAGGACCCCGGCCTCTGTGGAAGGCGGCGGGGCTTGGCTGTCGCACTCCCAGGCTTGTCCTTTTTAGTGACTCTGGCTGTGCCGGTGCCCTCACTCTCCAGCGAGGAAATCGGTGTCAGGCAGACATTTTGGTTTTCCCTCCTGTTTCTAGTTTGGTGTGTTTTTTCTTTCTGGAAAACATTAGTTGGCTGTTGGACGTCCAGGATTAATCCTCCGATTTCATCTCTTTTCCTTTCTACCTGTCTTCGGGTTCTTTCCTTGTTGTTGACTTCATTTTTTTCCCAAGCAGTATCGAACTTTTCATTTTGCCTGCCATGTTTCTCCACCCTGTTGGTGCCTTTCTTAGCTAGCGTGTGCTGCGTGGAATTTTGCGAAACTGCCAGTAACGAAGGAAGCTGGTTTCAGCCACAGCAATGGAAACGCGCTGGGGCTCAGCTTCATCTTTGATCGCGCTCTGAGATGTTACCGTTTCCTGGGGGTCTCTCCCCGTCTTCTCCCAGCTCGCTGGCTATCTCCCCCCTGGGGTTTTCCTCAGATGCGGGTGGGCCTCGGCTGCCCCCTGATGATTCCGCGGAGTCCTTTCCCATGGAAAGCACGTTGACGCTGCTCTCCACAGCGTGGCTCCCCAGCCTACAGCGGCGACCCTGTGCCAGGGGGACACAAGAGCAGTGTCCATTGTCATCTTCCGAAAGTGCGTGCCTTCCCGCGCCTGCTTTCTCTTTGCGAATTTGTGACTTTTGAAGTCGGTGATGGTCCGCTCCTTGGTGTTTGATAAGCACAGGTGTGGGTGAGCCTGCCTACCTGAAAGTATTCTGGGGTGTGAGGGACAGTCGCAGCATTGCTCCTCGGGCTGTGGAGTGGTGACTGCAGTGAGAGCACTCCAGACAAAGTCAGCGTCATGTAGTAGGAGGCCCTGCCGGCCCTGCGGGTGTGGGTCTCCATCGGTAACTGCAGCTGTGAAACCCGCCATGCATCTTACCACGCATCTGCCCCTACCCCCCCGCAAAAAAAAAACCACCCTGCACCTGCGTCGGGATCGCCCCAGTCCCTGTCGCGAAAGCTTTCTGAACAGCTGCAGTGAATGCCCGCGTATCTTTGGGCATTTTGGAGGATACTGCTTTCTTTCATTTTTGTAGATTCAAAAGAATGTTTTGACGTAATTCTAGGCCTGCAGAAGACTTACAAAAATAGTGCGGAGACTCCACAGACATTGTAGAATATTTGCTTTGTGCTGCACCTCTTATACTTACACACAAGCACACTTTGCACACGCATATAAGTACGCACGCGTGCAGTTCCCCTGAGCTACTTACAGTAAGTTGCAGGGTGTTGGCCTCTACTCAGGTTCCTCCGTGTGTTCTCTCTAAAGATGGGTTCTCTCGTGCGGCCACCGCGCGTGGTCAGAATTGGGTGAAAGCTGACATGGACAGAGCATTAGCACTCACAGCTCATTCAGTTACCAAGGAAGAACTTTATAGTGTAAGAATAGCTCCCGAGATCGTGCGTTGGACTCAGGTTTCTTTACATAAATTCAGTAACGGTGATGATAACACTGGGGTGTTGGCTGAAGAGAATGAACATTTCAGAGGTCAGTGGGTTAGGTTTGGTTCCAGGGGGATTTTGTGCCATTTCCCTCGCCATCACTGAGGATGGTTAGCCTTTCACGCAGCCCATCTGCAGGGGGCACGTGGAGGTTTGCCTCCTCTCCACGTGAGCGAGGTGTTGAGCTTGTTCTGTGTTGTTTGACCGCCTCATTGTTTACGAGGTCGTAGGTGAGTCCTCCTCAGACAGCCTGCACTTTCCCTGTCTGTTACAGGAGCAGCGCTGGGTCCCCTGCTGGCTGGGCTCATCTCGCCGTCCGGATGGAGCAACGTGTTCTACATGTTGATGTTTGCGGATGCCTGTGCCTTACTGGTGAGTTGATCCACTGTCGTCCCGAGCGGCTCCACGCAGCATGCTCTGGCTGCTGGTCGGACGCTGGCGAAACTTCTCCCCGGGAGGTGTGGCCTCAGGCTCCATCTCCTGCTGGTGAAGAAATCTCAGTGTCAGGAAACAAGCGGGTGGGTCCACCACCCTGCAGTCTCAGTAGGCTGTAGGAAGGCCACAGCGGGAGCTCCGTTTTGGGGCTTCCTCTGGGATATGACCCAGCAGGTCCCCGAGCCTCCTGTTATCGCAGGTTCTGCGTGTCACAGCAAGTGTGGCAAGGACGCCTGGGGACAGGCCTGTGGGGAGGAGCAATGCAGGTCACACCCAGAGCCTGGCAGGGCTGGCAGGGCCTGCTCCCCACCCGGAACTGTGTGAGTGGCTTTCCATCTACGTGACCCACGCCTGCAATCATTAACTTCTAAAGAGGAAGGCTGATTCGGGCTCGTGGTTTTGGAAGTTTCCACCTGTGATTGGTCAGCCCTGTCGCCTTGGGCCTGTGGCAGGGCACACGGGGCGGTGGGAGTATGCAGGGCAGCAAAACTACTCGCCTTGTGGCTGGGAACCAAGAAAAGTGGGAGAACGGAGCTATGCCCCAAGAGACCAGCAGGGCTCCCACCAGCCCTTTCTGCTGTTGCCCAGAATTGGAATGTGTGTGAACTCGGAAAGGACAGCATGAAAGAGTGGGAAGGTCCAAGTCGGGTACATGGTGGCCAGAGGGAGCAGGCTGGGTGGGTGGAGGAAGTCTTGGGACAAAGTGCATCCGGGTTATGTGTTCCTTGTGGAGGAGGAAGTACCTGCTCCCAGGAGGTGCAGCGGTCTGCTGAGGGTGCGCTGGTATTGGTCCTTTCAAGCCTAAGATTCCCTTCCTCCTGCGGCCCAGCATCCGTGTCAGTGTCCACCCTCTCCAGCAGAGGCTGAGGCCTCAGCCACCCAAGCCACATTCTCGAGGTGCTGGGAGATCAAGGGCCCCCATCCCCTGTCCTTGCCCGGGTGGAGAAGGCAGCTCTGAGCCTGCAGGACTGGCCGGGCCCACAGTGGCCAGCCTGTGGGCGGGGCTAGAGCCGGAGGTTTGTCCTGCAATGTCTGACAGGCCACCAATTCCAGGTTCCACCTCTCTCTGCCCCTGATTGTAGTGATCCTTTCTCTGGGCCAGACCAGAGCATAATCCGCAGGAGACACCCCTGTTCTGAGTGGGACCCAGGCCCCGAGGAGATGACATTTCTGCCCTTGGAGCCCTGGCCGAGCATAGCGTATGCGCAGGGGGCTTAACAGCCCCCGGGACTCTGCGCTGGCTCCCCCACTGCCCCAGGGCACCCCGCACTGTACAGGCCAGGGCAGACCCCAACACAGAGCAGGCGAGGTGCACTTGGTGCCACAGAGAGCTTGTGAGGGGGCGGCCTGGCGGGCAGGGCTGGGCTGGGGTTGCTCCAGGTTCATCTGCCAGCCCCGCACAGAACACATCTGCAGGCAGCTCTTCACCGGCAGCACCGGCGTCCCTCGAGAGGCTCACCTGGCTCCAGAGCCTCCCACTGTCACCGTAACTGTGGGCCTCCTGGTCTTCATTTTCTGTCTTTTGTTCAGTGGGACGTTTATGATTGAACTAGTCTTGTTTTAAATGCTACTGACCCGGAGTAACACAGGGTGAAGCTTATTGTAAAAGCCTTGCTCTCGGTTGTGTGTCCCGGTAACTCTAGGTACCTTGTGGGAGACAGCGGGCCCCCAGCCCGCAGGGTGGGCGCAATGGCATGGCCCACGGTGCACAAGGGTTGAGGAGACTTGTGGCCCGGCTGGGCCTCGTAGCTGTAGGCTTCAGGGTGACCCCGGGCCACACCTGCCGTCTACCCGGCTCCCCGTGGTCACAGATACCCCCATCTTTATCCTGCTTGCAGTTCCTGGTCCGCCTCATCCACAAGGAGCTGAGCTGCCCGGGGCCAGCAGCGGGGAACCAAGCTCCGTAAGTTCCCATGGGCCCTCCCTCGGACTAAGGCCACCCCAGAGTGTCCTGGTTCATCCACCTCTGCACGTGGCCTCTACAAGAAGGAACTCACGGCCTGTCCCTAGCACAGCACATCCCACGCATGGTCCCTTGTGTCCTCCCTGATACGGGTCTCTGTGTGGGCGACTGTGACAGTCTCTCCTAGCCACTGTGGAGAGGTGGCAGGGAAAGTGCCCCATGTGTGGTCTCTACGAGTCATGAGTTCCAGCCAAGTCTCCCGTTCTGGCTGCCCTCACCGCCTCCCTCCCTCCTCAAGGGTCCTTGCTCCTGCTGCAGGACCCGGGACAGGGTCGGGGGGCAGAATGCTGGCCCCGTGCAGGGGCCGTGTGCTCCTGCAGCTGCAGCACCTGCTGTGCGACCTGCTGTCATGCCATCCTTCTCTTTCAGGCTGAAGGAACACTGAGCCCGAGTCCCGGGGAGGAGCTGGGCCCGTCCTTCACAAGCTGTTCCTCGCACGACACTAAGCCAAGGATCCTGTCTTGCCCAGAATGACACAGAGCCGAGCTGGGACCTCTGGGTCCGAGTAAGCAGATGGGCACCCAGGACAGCGGCGGGCATCACAGGGCCACTGCGACTGCATCACTGAGCCCAAGACGGACACAACCGGCCAGCCCCAGCCTGGCAGCCCTATATCCCCTGGTCGCCTGATACGACGTGCGACAGCGTGAAGGTGACCCGTGCCCCTGGGCAGGGTCCCTGTCAGGTGTCCCAGCGTCCAGTGCTGAAGCCACAGCCTGTGCAGCGGGAGCTCCAGCCGTCGGGTCCTTCCCTGAGAGCCTGCACATGCCGGGACACACCAGCTGCACGCAGCGCTGGGAAACGTGGGCCCTGGTCAGAAACCGAGACTGATGCAGGCCTCAGGAGTCACCCGGGGCTTCCTCCTGCTCGTCTCTGCTCGGTGCTGACCTGGAAACTGCAGGCATCCAGCAGGGAACAGCCGTGAAGCAGTGAGCTAGCGACGGCACGGAGGCACCGGGACGCCGAGCTCCTGCCACCCAGCGCCTGCCACGCTGCGCAGCACGAGTCGGGTCCAGGGCGGCCAGGCCTGGGCCGAGGCTGCCTCCGAGACGCGCCAACACCCGGGCTGTTTCTAGATATGTAGCCATGGCGGGTTATTTATTTAAAATGCGTCTTGTGTTACATAAGGTTGAAGACCTGTAAGTGGCATTTTGTTATTTATTAAGACAAGCTGCAATGGTTCTCTGGCCATTTGTTTTTTGGGGGTTGGATCTAGCAAAATACTTACCTGGTATTAGAAAAAAATTCAAGCAAAATACACAGAGAATATCAGTCATTGCTGCTCCTGTGTGGGTGCAGTCTCCCGGGACCGGTCGCTCGGGAGTCTGGGAAGAACAAGGCTCCCACCCGAGAGGCTTTTCCTCAGCGTTCGGCCCAGCCGTGGCCCCAGCAAACCAGGCGTTTGGAGCGTTTATCCTAACCTTTGTCCTTGACTGAAGGGACACACACGAGGGCGGGGCGGGGGTGCTTGGAGTTGTGGGGCGCAGACCCAGCACCCCAAGTTTGCACCGTCTTCTGAGCCGGCGACGGTGTTCTGAATGCGACCCGGCCGCTCTGACTGCAGGGCCCGCGGGGGTGGCCGGCCCATCCTGGCTGTCCTGCGACTCCCCTGCTTTTTCTTTCTTAAGATATTACTAGCACATCTATAGAGTTTCTTCCTGAGAGCAAGGTCACCGTGAATATCGCGTGATTTTAAGTTTCCTCCGAAGTCCTCATGCTGCACAGGGCCTTTGTCCTCCCAGGCGTCCGCTGTGGACCGAGGCTGCCTGCCCTTCTCCCCTGTCCCCGATCCCTCGGGACACACAGCGCCTGTGCTTCCCAGCGTCCAGCTCTGATATTAAGTGGATGGGCCAGGGGATCAGGCGTGGAGAGGCGTGGGTTGGGAATGCACAGGCAACAGTTTGGTGAACCATGTCCTTTGAATGGAGCCCAGGCCGAGGCCTCTTAGAAAGGTCCCAAGCAGCCGGGCATGGTGGCTCACGCCTGTAATCCCAGCACTCGGGAGGCTGAGGCAGGAGGATCCCTGCGAGTTCAAGCCCAGACTGGGCTACAAAGTGAGTTCAAGGTCATCCTGAACTGCAGAGTGAAACCCTGTCTCAAAAAGACAAAAAAATTTAAAAAAAGAAAGGTCCCAAGCAGACACTGCCTGGCCATCTGTGGGGCAGCAGGAAGCCTTGAGGTCGCAGCTGTGTCTCCCCAGCTCCAGGAACCCTGCAGTGGAAGAAAACCCTCACACACAGGGAGAGCAGCTCTGAGTCCCCAGGCCTTCCGGGCTGAACCCTGAGCGTGAGTGCCTTGTGATATGGATGGTTAATGTTTTTTAAAAATCAGGAAATGCAGCTAAATTTAGAAGCAGTCTAGCTGAAATACATTTCATGAGTGGAAGGTTTTACCGTGACTCTTAAGGGGAAAAAAAGGTATGATTTTGCTACAAAAATATATCCTCACCCTCCTGAACAGTGGCTCAGGTGATCCCACCTACAAATAGCTGGTAGGAGGCTCCCGTGGAAACACGCCTGGCCTGGGGTGTATGTCCCTGAGGTGTCCAGTTCAAGGGGGCAAACAGTGCCAGGACCAGCCACCAGAGGAGGAGATGCTCCCGCCTCAGTCTCCTGAGGTGCCTGGCGGGCTTCAGACCTGTGCTTCTCCCTTATACTGTTGGGAGCAGAGCAGCCCCCATTCAACAGCTTGGAAAATCCCCTCGAAATAAATCCTTCCAGAAAGCGAGCTGAAAGACCCACAGCCTGGCTTTCTCACTTCAGCTTTGCAGACAGGCAGCCGACCTGCTGGGCCACTGTGGACGTGTGGAGGGCCTGTCCTGGTCCCCGCTGACCTTACCCCTGCTGCTGCAGGCTATACTGGTGCCCGCTGCAGAGACTGCGCAGCCCCAGAGCCCCAGGTCCCTGCACATGGCCAGAAGGTGAGGAGCAGGTGCAGGCTCGGGCAGGGGCAGCTGTGCGGCCCTGTGGCCTGGGGACTGATGGTGGCACAGTGACTGGAAGGTAGGTAGGGGTGGCTGCCAGTGCTCACATGGTGTCCCCTGAGCATGGTGACCTCTGGGCCCAATTCCAGGTGGTAAAGATAGAGACTGTCGCTCAAAAGGCAAAAAGGAATGTGCAGGTGACATGATAGTCTACATAGAAGACCCAACTGCTAGATTTAATAAATTCAGGAGTGTAGCTGAATACAAAGTCAACACTCAAAAATCAATAGCCTTCCTGTACCCGAATAACAAACTCACAGAGGAATTAGGGAAACACCTTTCACTGTAGCGTCCCAAAAAATGCAGTACCTAGGAGTCAGTCTAACAAAGGATATAAAAGACCTCTACATTGAAAACTACAGTACTCTGAAGAAGGACACTGAAGCAGATATCAGAAAATGGAAAGATATCCCTTGCTCTTGGGTAGGAAGAACCAATATAGGGAAAATGGCCACAGGACCAAAACTGTTACAGAGATTTAATGCAAATTCTGATAAAAAAAAATTCCAATAGCGTATCTCACAGAATTAGAGAAAACAATCCTAAAATTCATTTGGAACCAAAACAGACCTAGAATAGCAAAGGCAAGGCAGGGGGCATCATCATCCCTGGCTTCAAATTATACTATAAAGCTACGATGATAAAAACAGCATGGTACTGACAAAAAAAAAAAAAAAACAACCAGACCTGAACATCAGTGGAACAGATGAGAAGATGCAGAAACAACTCCAGACATTCTCAGCCACCTTATTTTTGACAAAGGTGCCAAACACATTCACTGGAAGAAAGATAACCTCTTTAATAAATGTTAGAAAAACTGGCTCTGCACATGCTAAAGATTAAGATTGGACCCATATGTTTCACCAAGCACTGAACTAAATTCAAAATAGATCAAAGATCTAAATATTAAAACAGAAACACTAAACCTGCTGGAATGTAGAATAGGTAAAAATCTGGAAGACAATGGTATAGGCAAAAACTTTAGGAATAAAACCCCAATCACACAGGAACTATCACAAAGAATCAACAACTGGGCTCTCATCTTATTAAAAAGCTTTTGCACAGTCAGAGAGATCACCAACAGAGTGAAGAGACAACCCACAATGTGGGGAAAAAATGTTCACCAGCTGTTCCTCAGACAAAGGATTACTGTGAAGAACGTATAAAGAACTCAAAAAAAAAGTCAGACTTCCCGAATTTAAAGACCCAATCCAAAAATGGGCATCTGAGATGAATACACACTTCTCCGATGAAAAAATACAAACAGCAAATAAATATGTGAAAAAATGTTCAACATCGTTGGTCATTTGAGAGATGTAAATTAAACAACACTGAGATTTCATCCCACCCTGGAAAGAGTGACTGTCATCAAGAAATCAACCAATAACTAATGCTGGAGGGGCAGTGAGGAAAAAGGAACCCTTCTCCACTGTTTGTGGGAGTGTAGACTGGTGCAATCACTGTGGAAAACTGTGGGGAGATTCCTCAAAAACCTCGGATTGGAGGTCCCATTTGACCAGCAAGTCCCCTTCTGGGTATCTTCCCAGAAGAATTAAAAACATCATACCACAGTGATATATGTGATATATGTGATATAACCCATGTTAATAGCATCACAATTTGTAATAGCTAAACCTTGGAAACAACCGAAATGCCCATCAACTGAGGAATGAATAAAAAAGATGTGGTGTTTTTATGCAATGGAGTACTACTCAGCCATAAAGAAGGATAAACTGGAGGCTTCTCTAGGTAAATGGATGCAACTAAGAGAACATACTCATAAGTGAAATAAACCAGATGCACATATGCATGCATCATATTGTCTCCCTAGTGTGAGAAGCTGAAAGAGTAAATTAGATCCAAAATGTACAAGAGATACTGTAAAATTGGAAGAAATTTCAAAAGGAAAGAGGAACTGGGATGGAAGAAAGGAGAAAAGAAGGAAGCAAAAAAGAAATTTTATATATAAGATAGTTATACTACTAATTTCTCTTAGTTCATTGAAAAGAAAGGTTTGTGCTAGTACTATTTGGACAATTAAATGCCAATATCTTGTACTCTGAGTAATTAGTACAATGATAACAACACACACAATGTACTAACCATTGTTACCCTCCTACTATCTGTTTTGAAATTTTATATTTTTTCTCTTTAAAATAAAAACAGCAAAACAACAGCAAAAAAAAAAAAAAAAAAGGCAAAAAGTAGTCTGTTCAGGCAGCCAAGCACAGGGCACCCTGGAGCGCCTCGCTGCTGGCCACATCTCCCTCCTCCCGCACCTCGGGGGCATCCCTGGAGCCTCGCCCAGGCACCCTGCTCAGTAGTGTCCCTGAGGCCCAGGCCGTCTCCCCTTCTGCACCTTCTGTGCAGCACACCCACCCCCGGTGGCAGTGGAAATGGGTTGAGGCAGAGGCCCTGGGGGCGGGGACAGCGGGATCAGCGTCACCCCACCCTCCTGCACCCTCCTAACCCACCGCTGGGGACGGGCAGGGCACCGTGCAGACTGCAGCAGCGTGCCAGGCATGGTGGTGCACAGCTGTCATCCCAGCATGCTGGGAGGCTGAGGCAGGAGGACTGCAAATTCAAGCATGGCCTAGGTAACTTAGTGATACAGCAAGACTATCTCAAAGGAAGAAGGAAAACCCTCCAAGGCCCAGGGTCCCCTCCCTAGTACCACCAAAAATGAAAGCGCAGCAGCGTTCAGGAAGCACGGAGGCCTGTGGAGCAGAGTCCACACGCCCTCTGGTACAAGCCCAGTGACGGCCAGTCTCACATGGCAAAGGCGGCCTTGCCCTCCGAGAAATGGCTCCATCCAGAAACAAAACAGCCCAGAGCACCTTTCACCACTAAAGTCCCACGTGGAGAAATAGCGCCGCATGTATTCGCCTGCTAGTCCAGTCCCGGCCACCAAACCCTGCCTGTGAAGGGAGCTGTGCTCACCCCGCACATCTGAAAGGAACCCTTTAGGACCACGGGGGGGGTGGGGAGGCGGGGCAGGACCCTCCTGAGCCTCCAGGAAGCCCGCTGCCCCTGCGTGTCCAGCCGGACATCACTGAGCTGGCACTTCGCCTCGTGTTGCCAGGCCACAGTGAAGGTCTGCACGGGCAGCTGAGACGGGGTCAGCTGTGGCTTCCTTCCCCCTGCGGCTTTCTCCTCCTGCATCCCCACGCCCACCTGCTCCTGGCCGCAAAGCCTCAGTCTCCCACGACGTGCAGCACACAGGCTTGGCAGGGAAGGCATCGGCGCTGCCTCTGGGAGCCAGGGACCCCAGTTCCGCCCCCAGCGCAGTGCACTTGCCTTGCAGCAGGCTGCCGGAAGCCGCGGGTGTCACCGCGGCTGGGGAGGGGAAGAGCGGTGCGTAGCACACCTCACCCCTTGGTGGGAGGAGCGCCTGCCTGCCCGTGAGCGCTGGACACGCACGGTGGGCAGGTGACTGCTGGGCTCAGCACGGAGCGGAGGGGTGGAGCACTCCGTCCAGGTTGTATTTATATTTGTTTTCCCTTCCTGTTTCCACGAGAGGCCATGATGGACTGGGCCCAAACATCCTTCCTTCTCTCCTCTTTGAAGTCTGTTTGTTGATGGTTTTCTGATAGCACCAAATGGCTCACAGTTACAGCTATGACACACTTGTGTGTGTGTGAGTGTGCACGGGTCCACCGGAGTTTAAAATAAAAGATCCATTTTAACTGATTTTGACTGCTTTGAGTCAAAGACAGCAGATGGCAAAGACAGCCTGACAGTCGCATCTCAGACTTCTTGCCTCACCCAGGGTATTTCTGGCTCGGTTCGAGTGCTGCTTGGGGTGGCCGCGGCTGGCCAAGCAGCTTGCTTCGAGGGCCAGTGCACAGCGCTACGGCCACAGCTGGCCCCGCAGGCCGAGGCCTAGAACCCGGCGGGGCCTTGGTCCCGATCGTCAGGTGCCTACAGGGAAATGCGCCCGGGAAGCGTTCTTCAGGGCAAGGAGTAGACGGGCACTGCCGAAAGGCAGCCGGGGCCCGCTCCAAGGGAGCCCCATCTCCCTGGGAGGTCTCAGGTGGCCCAGCCCAAGGTGTGTCCCTCCACAGGCGTGTGGCCACATGGGCTGTTCGTTCCCGACCTGGCTCTTTATCTCTTCCGTCCTCTACACTGTGTCAGTTTCCTGTGTCTGCACGGCCAGGGGAGCCCCTAGCGGTTCCATCCAGCACCGTCAAGGTACACTGGGAAGTTCTGCAGAAGCCGTGAACGTTCCTCGGACGAGCCGGCCGGTGAGGGTGAGCCCTGTCCAGGAAGACAGGGCCTGCGAGGCCGCACTGTGGTCTCCAAGAAACTCCCCTAGTACTCGGCCTTGGTCCCTGCAGTGGCTTCCAGCTGCCCTGCCTGCCACCTGCCTACAGACCCAGGACATGCCCACCCTGCCAGCCCATCAGCCAGTCCCTTGAAATGAATCCATGCATGTGCCTGTGTGCGTGTGAATGTGCATACGTGTGCATGCGTGTGCACCTGCACGGAGTGCCCCCTCAGTCCACCGCTCTGGAAGCACCTTGGCTGATACAGTGTTCTTCTGTGTTGTCTGCATGTTTTGTGTGGATGTGTCTTACTCGTACACTCAGAAGTAGCACAGCTGAAGTCAAAGATGACAGTGAGAGGAAAGCAAGGACACACTCCATGCCAGTGGGCTGCTTCCAGGCACGGTGGCATCTTGGCATGTTTTCAGGAGGTGATGCAAAGTCACCTCTGTGTGGAGCCCAGTGTCCCGCCACACCTTATATCAAGCGTCCCCAACTCAAGCAGTTCTCCCTCCAGAGACCTCTGTCCCACAAAGATACTTCCTGGGTGCCCAGTCTCATGAAACTTGCCAGACCCAGAGACAGCACTGTGATTTCTAACCTTCCTATGGAAAGACATCACTCACCCATCCATCCATCCATCCATCCGTCCATCTGTCCCTCCATCCATCCATCCATCCCTCACTCAACCCATACACCTTGCCAGAGCTGAACAAGTACAGAGAAAGCAGGAAACAGGATAGTCCAGGTCTGCCCTCACCAAGGTACATTGTCGCAGGGGCAGCAGACCGCCCAGTACACAAATGAACCAGACAAGTTCTCAAACAGGATTCAAAGAAGATGTCGGAGCCAGGCACGGCAAGTCACATCTATAATCCCAGCAATCTGGGAGGCCAAGCAGGAGGATGGAAAGTTCAAGTCCAGCACGGGCAACTTAGCAAATGAGACAGGCCCTGTCTCAAAAATAAAAAAATAAAAGAGGGCTGAGGATGTAGCTCAGTGGGAACACCCTGGCTTTAATCCCCAGCACACAAAAAACAACAGGCTGAGGGTTGGGAAGGGACGCACATTATACTCATGGTGTCTTTGAGGAGGGACAGCTGGGTAGAGAACTCAATGGTGTGATGGGGCGAAGGGTGCAGAGATCTAGAGAAGGACCCTGGGCTGGCAAGGGGCCTGCAAGGAAGCACAGTGAACACAGGCCTTGGAGGGACACAGAGTCCACCAGGGCTGGGGGCTTCACACAAGTATGGACAGTGCCTCTATGTCCTGTGTCCCATGTCCCATGGAGGACTTGGGGGTGGACCGCAATCTGGGAGTACCAGGAATGAGGTCAGCAGGGTCCTTGGGCCAGAGGTCAGGAGCTGGCAGGCTCCAAGGTATGCCTCACGTGGGGACTGTTGAGCTAGGGGAAATGAAGAGAAATGAAAGGGCCAGAGGAGAAAGCTATTCCTGCACCAAAGAGCCGCTGAGGTCAGATGGTCAGGACAGAAGCGCTGACCTCGGCCTTCGCGGTCACTTCAGAGATAAGGAAACTGAGCCCCACAGGGCACAATGGGGAGCAGGCCTGGGTGAGCCACGTGCCGGCTTATGTGGGCTCTGCACTTGTCTTTGGGATGCGCCCCTCCAAACCCAGCAGCCTGAACCTGACCCCACATGTCCCCAGCGTGAGTGTGCCGTCATCCCTCCAGGGTCCTGTCCTCGCCGCAGAGCCGGCCACGAACGGAAGTCAGCGCACCCCTGCAACTAGGGGGCGGTGGCTCAGGGGACCTGCAAGCTGCTGCCTGGGCGCTTGAACTCAGAGCTGCAGGTTTGCTTTAGTCTATTCAGGGCACAGAAGTGCCTGCTGCCAGCAGAGGGCCTATCAGCCCAGCTCCCGTGCATGCAAGGGGCAGCTCCTGGTCCCCTTGCCCACCAGCGTCCACAGCCACCCCAGCAGACCCTCCGGCTCAGCTCAAAGGCCTCACTGCCCAAAGGCCGGCTGGCCTCCTTAAGCAGCTGTGTCCAGAGAGCCAGCCCAGTCTGAAAGGGGAAGGGGAAGGAAAGCAGAGCGCTCTTTGCCACCCGTGCCCCCAGCCTCTCCTGACCCTGCCTCAGGCCTTCTATTAGTAAAGTCGGAGAGTCCAAGTCCTTGAGGCCAACAGCTGGGACAGGGTTGGAACCCAGGGTCTGAGTTTAATGCTCAGGGTCAGGGCCTCAGGTCTGTAACAAAAATTAGACCAAATGACACAGGCTCGGCAAGTGCGTGCCCGAGCTCCAGACATACAGCCATCCTTTGTCCCATGTTCACTGCCCAACCCCACCAAAGGTTTCGTTTTCTTCTTATCGAGCTGGGTTTTTAAGGACACTTGGATTGTGCATCATGCCCCAAGCAACGGCAGCACCAGGAACAGCCGACCAGAGCGCACACCGGGCCTGCCTGCCTCTTTCCAGGTGACAGGATCGAAGCCTCGGAGACACAGGTGCTGCCTGGTGGCCCCGGGATGTCCCGCTGCAGGTGATCACCGGCGTGCCACTGGGCTGGACAGGCAGCAGTGTCTGCAAGGAGACAGTATGCTCCAGCCGCCTCAGCAGCAGGACCTGCAGATCCGATTGATCTCCTGGTGCCAGGGGGGAAGAGAAGTGGCAACCAAGTTGAACTTGCCGCAAACTAGTTTTAGGAGCTGCAGAATGCCACGTGCAGGGCTCCAGGATCCCCGGGGAAGGGTGAGAAATCCCTGCCTCCAGACTGCATGGCCTGGAGCAGGCCGCCTGACTCCGAGGAGCCCGGGGTGACTTGCAAGCCCTCCCAGATGCCCCAAATGCTTAGCGCGTGCTGCCCCAGAAGCAGAAGAGGTGCAGCGCTGCCGGGGCTCCAGAATCAAGCGGAATAGCCAAGGGGCCCTCTGCTTCCAGACAGCTCTTGGAGGGGTGTTGACAGCAGTCACTGAGCAGAGTTACCAGGAGTCGCAGATGCCATCCTGAGGGCAGGACCGGAAGACAGGCTGCCTCTTGCCCACCTCGCACTCTTTCTAGAGGGCTCTGCGCCCTCAGCCAGGATGGCGCCACAGGCCCACCACCTCTGCTGCGCCTGCTCGTCTTTCCAGCTCGACTTCCGGCACCTGCCTCAACAGCCATTATTCTGTGAGGAGGGACACAAGTGTCCTTCAGGGGCTGGGAAGGGTCACCAGGGTCGTTTGCCCTCTGCCACCATGACTGGCAGGCGATGTTGGAGGAGCTGGCCTCTCAGTGAGGTGAAGCAGGGCCCCAAGCAGCCCATCCAGGTGACCCTGTGGCCAGAGGGCAGCTGGAAAGCCATGAGCAGAGGCGGGAAGAGGCGGGTGGCTCGCCTGGTCTCGCGGTACCTGTGAGTCTGAGGGAGGCGGGTGCAGCGCCTCATGAAAGCAGGACTGCAGGGGGCCAGGCTGGGAAGTGGGCTTTCGTGGCAGTGTGTTCAGTGGCTGTTGGGCTCTGCTGGGAAGAAAAGAGCAAGATGTGCTTGCAGATGATTATCTGGTCTATAAACAAAGTCAGTCGAGAACAGGGAGTTCACAACTGAGCAACTTCTCATCCACCAAGACTGAAGTGGTAAGATGCATAAAAGCCAGAAGTGGTGGCGCAGGTCTGTAATCCTAGCCCTAGGGAAGCTGAGGCAGGAGGGTCACCAGGCGTTCCAGGCCAGCCTAGGGTGGTATAATGAGTTCAAGGTCAGCCTGATCTACATAGTGAGAACTTGTCTCAAAACAACAACAAAAGCGAAAAGGGTAGGGATGTAACTCGGAGCAAAAAGTGCCTCTAGACAATGTCAGGAAATGTGACCCCTGTGTACCGACCGGGGAGGACTGCAACCAAAGGGGGGTCTTCACCATGCTGACCTCCAGTTCCTGCGGCCCTCTGTCTTCCTACCCTCAAGGGGAGGTGGAGCTGACCGTGTGACCCCACCCCTGCACATCCATTCGTGTTCAGTGGGTAGGGGACAAACACCGGTCTCCTCACCTCTTAGACCCCAGGCGGGAGAGGCCTCCTGCCCAGCCCAGTGGATGTGTGCGTGGCTCCCAACCCCTTCTCTTCCCCAAGCCAGGGGCACCGTGGCTGTGGCAGACAGATTCCCCAGAAACACTCTGGGGCGCAGCAGGCAGCACGGGGACTAGGAAGCCCCTTGGAGTCACAGCCAAGGGAAGGAGGCAGCAAGGGCCACAGCATGGGCCCGGGAGTGACAGGAGCAGACCTGCATGTGACGTTCAGCCTGCTTCATCCTGCCCCGGGCTCTCGGCATCAGCTCATCTTCTGGGAGGGCGTTCTGGGAGCCTCTGGGAGCTTCGGTGTATTAGACCTGGACTCACAGTCTGAGGAGCGGCGACTGAGCATCTGGGGCCTGGGGTTAGGTCCCATCTCCTGGTGAGCGCATTGACCCTGAGCTGTGACCTTCCCAAGCACTCTCTGGGCCTGGAGTTCAGGAGGGCGCTGCTGCAGTCATTTTCCTTTCACTCGGTCAGTTGGATTCTGGGAAAACCTGGTTGTTGGGCTCTAGCCCTGTGGTTTCTCATGAGGGCCTAGGAAGCACCACATGGGCTGGACAGAGGCCAGAGTTGGTCACTTCCCGGGCCGCTGGCTGGTGGCTGGCCCTGGGGTCCTCCTGGTCAGGTCCCCAGAGTGGGCATTTACCAGCTTGAGGTCTCATCAGGCCCTCCCAGGCCCTCATGATGCCTGGGCCCCCCAAGCACCCACAGTTCCAGTTTACAATCACTAAATCATCCTGGTGAATCAGGTCCCTTGTGCCTTGGAACCTTCGTCTCTTGTTCTGCTTCCTGCCGTTCCAAGTGTCTCTCCCTCCGACTCCGAGCTGCTAGGCTCTCTCCCTTCAAGGCTGGGACCTTGTCCCCGGCTCCTCCCGTGCCAGAGCTGCACCAGAGACCCTGGGCGGCGCAGGGGCTCAGGATACAGGGCAGCAGGCACTGTGTACATTCCTGAGCGTTTATAAACCCAGTCTGCCTGTAACTCTGGGATTCCCCGGGACCATAATTTTAAGCTTTTGGCTTCCAGTAAGTCCTTTTCTTTCTTTAAATTATCAGTTTAAAAATAAATCTGTCAGGTTTTCACCCCCGGCAAGTCTCTCAGTTGCCTGTATTGTGCATCAGCAGATGATACCAGTGCATTCAAATTTCCCATGAAACAAAAAAGGCTTGTGCTAGCTTTCTGTTGCTGTAACAAATGCCTGAGACAAATTATAGAGAGAAAAGTTTTGTTTGGGCTGACACTCTCTGCCGCCAGACCACGCGGCCTTCGGGGGGCATCCCAGGTCCAAACCCCAGGGTCTTCCTGAACCCTCCATAGGCACAAAGAGGGACGCACTTGGTGGGCAAATATCCGTTCATTACAACACCTTAGAGCTGTACAAATCTTTACCATGAGGCAGGCTCCAACCTCACAACACAGTGCAGAGTCATAGCGACCCTGCCCACCCTACAGATGAGGAAACTGAGGCCCTCAGCCACAGCCGACTGCCCAGAGCTACCAGTCAGCTCAGCACTGACTTCCCAAGCCCAGCGTTATCTGCATTTCTGCATCAAACTAACCCTCTTGGTCTGCAGGGTTTGATAAAGTGTCACAGAAACCACACTCGTTGAGGGCTATTTTTCTACACCCTCACTCTGGATTTTTCATTTTGCTCCAAAAGAAACATCTCCAGGTTTT
This sequence comes from Chinchilla lanigera, assembly GCF_000276665.1. Taxonomy (NCBI): domain Eukaryota; kingdom Metazoa; phylum Chordata; class Mammalia; order Rodentia; family Chinchillidae; genus Chinchilla; species Chinchilla lanigera. The sequence goes on along the minus strand of NW_004955407.1, from coordinate 39,192,258 downwards.
TCAAGGATAAAGCAGTTTGGCGTTTATGATCAATTGAGCCAGTTGCCTTGGCTGCTGTCACAGTTTAGATCTCAAATGTCCCCTGGAAGTATCACAGGGGAAGGTAGGACCTGGCGGGAAGGGGTAGGTCACAGGGGTGTCTTGTCCCCCACCCCGCCCTTCTCAGTCTGTTTCCTGACCACCAGGCAGTGAGCGGCTGTCCTCCGCCATGCTGGTTCTGCCTTGAAGCCGGCTAACCATGGACTAAACCCATTGACACCGTGTGCTAAAATAAACCTCTCCTCCTTTCAGTTGCAATGCTGGATATTTTGTCCTGAGGACCAGGAAAACGCTTAATGCAGAAAAGAAGTGCCTAACACAGCTATCCAGCATTCAAAGGCCCTTGGGGTGAGGGAGTCTCTAAGCTGGGGGTGAGGTCCTACCTTCCCCACCAAGGTGAGAGGGAAAGAGAGAGTGTTCCCTCCTCGCTCCCTGGAAGCCTGGATATGGGGTTTTGGAGCAGAGCAAAGATGAGGTCATCCGTTACTGTCTCCCCACAGAGTGACACTGGGCAGAGGGAGTGTGCAAGGGGGCACACGGTAAAGGTGAGCGCCCATGGGCACTAGCACTGGACTGACACCAGCCAAGTGCTGCTCGGTGGTGGGTCCTGCCCGGCTCCTTCTCAACGCAGTGAACATTTTAGACCCAGACCGTCCGAGTAGCCAACGCAACTGGAAGCTGCCTGGCTGGCTGCCTTCCTTATAAAGGTCACAGAGTAATTTGATGTCCAAATTCCAAAGCCCCAATTCCATGGAATTTTGAGTCGTTCCCCGTACTGGCTTCCTCATCTGGACCCCCCCAGCGTCCTCCCAGCTTGGAGGTTCAATCTGGGGACCTCCAGGCAGATGTCAGTGTTGAGACAAGCTTTCTGCCCCTTCAGGGAGGAGTCTGATGTTTTGAAACAGAGCACCAGGCAGGTGCCTCACCTATATGCCTGCACCTGGCTACACACCAGGAAGGCGCCCCAGGGACCCCGGTCCAGGACACCTGCCTGGCGTGGACTCCTAACGGCCCCCACTCTTCGCAGGCAGGGGCCGTCGTGCTAGCAGGCTCGGCACTGTGCTCTGCTGTCATTTCCTCGGCTCACTCTGACCTGACACTGCCTGCATTTCTTTTCCTCCCCAAGGGCCATAGTCAGGACAGAAGTCCCAGAGGGGTTTCTGTGTCCCAAAGAGGAACCCACCAGGGTCTGTCGAGCTAGGGCACAGCCTGCACCCTAAGCCTCGTCCCCCAAAGATTCTTGTCTTTGTCACCACTCGACTCAGCTCTAACCACTCCCTCGCACCGCATGACTGTCACAGCGCATCCGGGCACAAAGCTTACGTCTCTCCCACAGAACAGTCCCACCAGAAAGGCCACCTGCGCGGCAACGTAAAGTGGGTTCCGCCTGGAGTCTCTCTCAAAGCCCTCCTAGGACCCCAGCCCTCCCTCCAGCGCAGTTTATACTCCTCATCGCCCACGCAGCGACTTCTCTCCCCAGTAAGGCTGCCTGGTCGCGGTGCACCAGGCTCCTTATTATAAGTCTTGTCTCCAAAATGACAGGCCTGGTCCCCAGACAGGATCTTGCAGGGGATTTATGAGCACACGCAGAAGCAAACATCTCCAGCGGCTTCCTATTCTCACACAGACTTCCAAATGTCAGCCCTGCATGAAAACCGCCCCCAGGGTGACCCCAGTTCCCACCTCTCTGCTGCTCTGTTCCGGCGATGCTCAGGGGTGACCCACGGGCTCGAGGAGGCTGCCTGTGGGGGAACTCCCCACCCCAAACATGAGTCATTCAAAGCAGGCCCCTGGGCAGCCACCATCTTTGTCCAGAGCAGCTCCACGTGGGTGACGGTCAGGTCACCACTCGCAGAGTGACTATCACCCAAGTTTAACCGCGCCTGCCCGAGGACTGGGCCCTGCACACGGCTGAGCCATCTGGGTCAAGGAACAAGCTTGCTTCTTTGCGGCAGCGTCACGGTCTGCGTGAGGTAAATGATGCCCCTCACACTCCGCCCACTTCTGAGGCTGGCGGGCCCCGGCAGAAGGCACAGACTTGAGGATAAATGTGAACATCTGCTTTGAGCAAGCCCCGTCTCCATCTGGAAGAGCAGTGATGTGTCCAGAGCTGCAATCCGTCTCTCTTTGTATTAATATTCTAATGAAATGCAATTAAAAGCTAAAAATAAGAAAACGTCTACCACGAAAACGTAAAAGCCATTTCCAAAGACAGCTGTCCCCCGCACCGCGCCGGGCGGGAATGGAGCTTGTCGGAGAGGGCGGGCAGCAGCACAGGATGGGCAGCAGAGATGCGGAGTGGGGCACAGGTCCTACGCCACGGCACTCCCGCCGGAGCGGGCGGGCAGGAGTCGGGGCAGGAGTCAGGGCGAGCCGACCTGCCGTGGGCTCCGTGGCCTCCCGAGAGGCAGGGCAGGGGCGTGGTCAGTGCCACCCCAGAACCGGGAGCCCACAGACTTCCTCACCCATCCTATGGGTGCTGCCTACTCTGCCCCAGTTGCTCCCTGCTGTCCCTCTAAGCAGCACCCTTGAACTACAGTGCTAAGTGGCGCAAATGCCACAGGGCGAGAGGCGGCTCGCGCCCACACCTCACTCCCCCGGACTATGATGCCCGTGAACAGGGTCTGCGGTTCCCTCCCAGCCCCGGGACCCTAGGGCGTGTTCCCTAGTGTGTTTTCACACAGGGCCCTGGTGACCACAAGGGCAGGTTGGGGTTAATCCGCCTGGGCCCTGGGGCTCCCTCTCAGTGCCCAGTGCACGTCATGGTCACAAGGGTCTCACCCCGAAAACGGGCGAGGGAGTGACGGTCCACGCCTGGCCCATCCGGTGCAAGGGCACTGCTGAGAGAGGTCAGCCGCCGCTGTCACGCATGCCTCTGTTGGCCGTGGAGGCATGAGCTCCCTCACACATGTGCCCCTCCCAGCCCACGGCCGCGCTTGGAACACAGTGGGTCCCTGCCACGCTGCAAACTTTCCTGACATCTGCCCCTCTCCCCGGTCACCGCATGGGGCAGGAGGGTCTTTTGGTGTCTGGGGACAGGGGTTCCATCTTCTGCCTCCCAGACACTCCTGAAAGCATAATCACTGGCCCCTCTGCACCCCTGGGATCTCTGGAGATGATGGAGACCAGCAAGGTGCCCCCCCAGGAGTTCACAGGGCCCTCGGGCTCTGCGGGGTCCAGATGCTGCATGCCTAGGGGACAGACCGGGGCCTGGGCCCAGTGGAGTCACTGCTGCAGCTCCGCCGCACTGGAGTGGAGACCAGCTTCGTTTCCCGCCTGAGCAGGGCCCGCCTGCGGGGTCTGAAACGCTGCCTGTTCTACTCGGACTGCTCTGCCGTCTGCATTTCCATTTGAGAACAAGCTGGCAGTCAGCCTGCTTCCCTGTTCAAGGGACAGATGGGTAAGGAGTGTGCATGGCAGGGGAGCCCGGAGGAGCCCAGTTCCTCCACTCTGAGACACCCTTCATGGCCATCACCACCCCTCATCCTGATCAGCGGGAGAGAGGAAGGGGCTCCCCTGGACCCCACTGCAGGGAGGGTCTGCTCCCTGACCCCAGCCAGCTAGATTCTGAATTGGCAGCAGTGAGGACGAGCATGTGACCTCCAAGGCTCCTGAGGAGTTCCCAGGAGGCAGATTCCCAGGCCTGCCACCCTCAGAGCCGGCTTCCCTTGGCCCAGGTAGGGGCCTGGGCACCTGCATTCTCAAACCTCCCTAGAAGACACTTGAGCAACAGAGTCAGGGACCCACGCCCTGCTGGAAGAGCTTGCCTGCTGAGAACACAGATCCCTAAACCTGTCCTTGGCTTTGGGCTCCACTTCTGCCAAGGTCTGGAGCATGTTCCTGAAGACAGAGACCTTCATCTCACACTCCAGTCTGTGAAGCTGTGAGAAAGAAATGTGTGGGCTGAAGCTGCCTGGTGGTGCTGTTTGTTACGGCAGCTGAGCTGACTAAGACACACCCCGATCTCTGGGGAGGGTCCAGCCTTGGACTGCAGGCCCCAGAAGCCCAGAGAGTCCTCACTGGCTGTGCTGTGCTGCCCTCGTGAGGGGACTCAGCTGTCACTCTGCTCCCGGAGCCCAGGTGCCCACCGGTGCTGTCCCTTGCTTTCCGGGGCTCTGAGTTCCTCATTCATGCGTGCGTTGTATTTATTTGTTCAGGTATACACTCGCAAGGGCACTGACTGGGGCACTGGGGTACAGCAGTGACCACGTCAGACCCAGTCCCTGTCCACCCAGGACCTGGGCTCTCACGGTTGATGCGATTACAAAGAAAGGCAGGAGAGATGACAGCCCAGGATGCGGAGGGGCCATCTGGAAAGAACTCTCTGTCCTCTTTTCTCTCAAACCAGATCAGAGGAGCACTTCCGCTTAAGAGCTCGGGGTGTAGGCCGGCCGCGTCTCTGCCCCCGCAGGCCCCTGACACGTTTTCACTCTTACCTAACCGTCCCTAACCGTCCCAGTCAGGAGGCCTGGGCTGGGGTGGGGGCAGTGTAGTGGCTGCTGCTACCGAGAACCCACAGAGCCCAGAGCAGCTCCAGAGAGGAGGCGCAGGAAAGAGGGTCCCAGTCCGACCTCCCCCCGTGGACTGGGCTGCAGGAGCCAGTTGCAGACCCCAGTGGGGGGACCCCAGATGTGTCTGATGCCTGGACACGGTCACAGGTGTGAACATGAGACCTCTTAGCTCTTACTACTCTTTCCTGACTCCTCATTACTTCTTTGTGGGTTCGTGTGTGTGTATGTGTGCGTGTGGTTGTTTGTTGGTTTTGCTTTTTGAGACAGGGCCTTGCTATGTAGCCCTCACTGGCCTTGAACTCGCAGCGATCCTCCCGCCTCAGCCTCCTGTGTGCTAGGGTTACAGACGTGCACCACCACACCCGCTCCCTCTTTACTTGTTGGCCTCAGTATTATCTGACAGGTGTAGGTGAGAAGAACGGACATTCAGACGCCTTTGTGTTCCACCAGGCAGCGAGTCCCAGCTGGGATCCAACCCCAGCTGGCACAGGGCAGCGTCCCCCCCCCCCCGCCCGCCTCTTCCCAGAGAAGGGACAGGTTCTTGGGAGGAGGATGGCCGGGTACCGGGAGGCAGGACGTGGATGTGGGGTCTCAGCAGGCCCGCCGCATACACCCGCACCCTCAAAGTCCTTGAGCTCCCGACCGTACAGCTGCTCTCTTCCTCTATTCCCCTTTCTCCGCCATGTCCCGTGCCACCTGCCCTCCGTTCCGACTCTTTAGGGTTTTCTATGCCACTTCTCATTTTAGAAGTTCGTTTGGTTGGTTTGGTTGGTTGGTTTTAGCATCAGAAAAAGACAGGAGAGAAACTGGAATTTATTCATGTCACTCCAGGGAGAAAGGAAGAGGGTGAAAGCTGCGAGATTCTCGAAGGACAGCAAGAGGATTCTTAACCACCTAGGCAGACGGAAGTCAAGCCTGGGGCTCCGTTCTCTCTGCTTCTGTGCACGTTGGAAGCTTTCATCCTAATAGTGCCTGAACAACCAAGGAAAGACAAGTCCCACCAAAGCCTCAAAGGGATTTTGCAAACTCCCCAAAGTCATGGGTATCCAAGACCTTGAAGAGAAAATGGAGGGCCAGGCGCCATACTGCACATCTGTAATCCCAGCACTAGGGAGGCTGAGGCAGGAGGATCAGTGCAAGTCGAAGGCCAGCCTGAACTACACAGTGAGACCCTGTCTCAAAAACAAAACAAAATACCAAGAGGGGATGGAAAAAATCAGTCAGGCGTAGCTTGACTCATTGGAATGTAAAAACAAGCTAGAACTTTTAAAATAAGGGATTTCTGTACAAAATTATCACAGACCAGAAATGGGCTCAATATATTCAAATGTGCATCAAAAACAATCCATGTGGCACCCTGCCCAGTACAGATGGTCGGCCTCACTGAAGCTGCAGAGTGGGGAAGGCTGATTGCCCGGGGACACACTCTTGCCCTCCCGATGCCCTTTAGGATCACCTTGGGGGTCTGCTACACTCCGGAGACACTTGGAATCACATACAGAAATTTCCAGAGAATCAAACCCATGGTCCTCATATTTTCAAGTTAAACAGTTTACGAATGAACATCTGGAGGTTTTTTATGTTCATTATTTGGATCATTACAACAAAAGATTACCTGGTTTTATCCGTTATTGAAATTGAGTAATTGATTTAGACTTGGGATGTTACCCAGACGTTTTACTAAATTTATTTTCAGCATTGACACATTTAAAAGAACTTGAGAATCTCTGTTTAGGAGGTTAAGTTCTTAGATAATTGGGTAAGTGGGAAACTTTGGCTTATTAATCAAATCACGGAAGTATTTTTGAGGAAAACTGACCATGTCAAATTCACATAAGCAGTTTAAAATATCCAAAGGTGTTTAACATTTACTTATGCTAATCAAGGGCTTATTAAAAGGAAGTGCTACGATTAAGCAGTCTTTTTATAAACCAAACTGAAATATAAAAGATTAGTTACTCAAATTTGCAACTTTGATAAGACAAAAGTGATTTTTTTTAAAACCAGAGTAAGTTTCTGAATCACATTTTCTGACAAAAGTCAACCTAGAGCATGCCAAAATCCACACATTTAACTCAAAGGGTGTCTGAGTCACTTTCTCCTTGCTGGGACAAAATAACTGACACTCACAACTCAAAGGTTCACATTTTCAGCCCACCATCGGCTGGTTCCATGGCAGACATGGTGGAAGGGTCTGGTGGAGGAGATCTGCTTGCTGCATGGCAAACAGGAAGCAGACAGAGAAGGGAGGAGCGGGAGGGAGATGCACCCTTCCAAACCTCATCCCAGTGACCGCCTCTTCTGGCAAGGGTCTGCTTCCCAACAGTAAGTCAGCTATATTGACCCCATAGAGTCCTCTTCCAAAAGTGCCACCTCTGGGCTCACAAGGCCTCTGAGGTCAGTCCTCCATCTAAACCATGTGAAGGGGAGAAGGCAGAGAGCGGCAGCTGCAATGTGGTGACCCAGGGCCTTTACGGAAAGTCCTGCACCAGCTTTGAGTCTCTCCAGCCCCACGCTCTCTCACCTTCCCTGGGGGTGAGGCCTGTGTGGGGCTGTCAGCTCTGTGCCCTGTGCCACCCTGCAGTGCCTCCGATTCCTCGGCTGTGACCCCGACCCCTGCCCTCTCCACACCCCTGTCCCTACAGCCTTGGCGTTCTGACACCTGGGAACCAGTGTATAAAACCAGGGGAGGGCCGGGGATATAGCTCAGCGGCACAAGCACCTGGCTGGCAAGCACAAGGTCCTGAGTTCTATTCCCGGTACCAAAAATAAAATAATAAAATCAGGGGAGAGGCAGCCACACAGCCCTTATGGACCCAGCAGAGGTGCAGCTCAGAACTGAAAGCTGCCCATAGTATTTGACATTCCGTGACTTTGTGTAAAATCTCCTGCGTCCCTCTCCGAGACGGGACTGAGGGTGAGGCAGTATGTTCCAGGCCTCTGTCCACTGCTTGGCATTCGGAGGATGGCACGGAGCCTGCTGTGCTGTGGTTCGGGACTCAGACTCGTCTGTCCGGGGTGTGGCCAGAGCCTGGCTGGGGGGTTCATTCCCACATGGCCTCACAAGTGCACCTGCGTCGGTTCCCACAGCCCCCCATGGGCCGCGTGAGACCCCAAGGCCGTTTCAAGCTGCCTGGACATCCCTGCTGCAACACCGGCAGCCTTGGCTGTCAAAGCCTCTGCTCCAGGCTCCAGCTTTAGGGGTCACTGGGCTGGATGCTAGGGCGAGGCGGTCCATGCCTTCCAACCTTAGCACTGCAGGGCTGTGTCACCCCACATGGGACCTGAGGCACAGGGAAAGCACGCGGCCTCTGCACCGGAGCCAGGGCCTGGCACACGCTGGACAAGTGCTCAGCTGTCGGGTCCCACCCCAGCCCTGTGTGCTTTTATACGACACTCTCCCACAAGAGAACCAAAGTCACTGCAGAGACAATGAAAGCCTGAAAATCAAGGGGCTCGAGACTCACAGCTTTATTGATCTACTCAACTGACAGCAAAACAGAATGAATTATAATTTTACCTCAGTGTAAGTTAGGTAAAAATTAGTTAAGATCATCAGCTGATGAATGAAATGGTAAGGCATGGTGGGGTGGTTCTCTCAATTAAAAATAAGGTGGGAAGGGCGGGTGGTATAGCTCAGGGGTGAGCCCTTGCTTGTCTAGCAGGTTCGAGGACCTGGGCTTCATTCCCAGCCCCCTCTCAAAATTAAAAAACGAGAAGATGAGCAAACAAGTAGACTTTGAGAGCAGTTGGTGGGTTTGCTCCCCTGAAGAGTGGCACGGTGAGTGCTTTGCTGATGGCCCCACCCAGCCCAAAGCCGTCTAGAACCTAGGTTAGAGACAGGGTCTCTGCAGATATAATTAACCTAGGGACCTGGAGATGAGATTAGAATCCAAGGGCCCTAAGCCCAGTGAAGTGGGGGGGGGGGCCACGTGAAGATGCAGGCAGAGACCCAGGCGATGCAGCCACGAGCTCAGGAACCCGCAAATAGGCAGCAACCACTGGAGGCTTGGGGGAAAGTGCGGACTTGTTGTTAGTCTGCGTGTTACAGGCATTTCGGCATCACTTGTGAATTTCTAGAATATTGCCACTTTCACATCGACTCCAGGAGCAAGCCCTGGGCTGAAGGAGAAGTCAGCTGACCAGTGCCCGCCGATGGGACGGCCTGACTACCCTTCCCGGGCACAGGTAGGGGGACACAAACCCCTCTGCACACTGCGCCCGGGGCCTCAGGCCAGTTCTATCCCACAAACCGGTGGCCAGGTGAGGGACCAGGTGCTGGGTGGGCGCTCGGCTGGGGCCGTGTGGGCACTTTCAGAAGGGATGGGCACAGGAACCAGTGAACCAGTAGGGTGGGCACCACCCGAGGGGCTGAGCGCCGGACAGAAGGAAAGTGGGCGCACGCTGCCTCCTCGACCCGGCACCCCGCCCCGACAGCAGAGCCCCAGGTTCCTCGCTTTGGACCCCAGGACTTTGCTAGGCCTGCACCCCCTCCCCGTGCCCAGCCCTTCAGCCTCAAGCTCAGCCTCAGCTCTGGGTGCTGCTGCCCACGGACAGCCGGTGCGGGACTCCCGGCCTCACGATGGGGCACCCCAGCTCCCCCACAAAGCCCGGGTCATACACACCTGGGCGTACAGAACCTCAGCCTGCTGAAGCCTGGGTCGCCCTCCACGTCACCAGTATTCCGGCGGTGCTCTTTCCAGGCCGACCCTTTCGCCAGCGCCGTGACTCCCTGAGCACGGCTGACTCCAACCCCGCACTGGGGACGCCCGCTGGGCTCTGACACTGTGCCCTGCGTGATCGCCCTCCGTCACGCAGGAGGCCCACACAGGTCTTGGCACCTGGGCCAACTGCCCACCCCCAGGTTCCTCCGGCCACCAGGTCCTCCCTTTCCTGCTCCAGCCCCAGCAGAAGCCCTGTTCCCTGGGAGGACAGAGCGCTGCCCCTCCAGGACGGAGAGGCTTGGTGTAAGTGACCTGCCACCAGGTGGCCGGCTTGAAAGCCCTCCGGGGAGTGAGGGGGATGTCACTGATTTGGCGTCTGTCCCAGGCCAGGCATGCGGTGGGAACCGTGGCCCACCCTCTTTGAAGCCCAAGCCTACTTGCCGGCCCTCCGTGGAAATATGAGCAGCTTCTGAGCTCCTCACTCTTTGACTAGAAAAGAAGGCATTTTGGGCCAGGTATGGGGGTATAATCCCAGCTGCTCTGGAGGCTGAGGCAAGAGGATCGCAAGTTCAAGCCCAGCCTGGACAACTTAGCAAGACTGTCTCAAAATATGAGGGAAAAAAAAGAAGTCATTTTTGCAGGTGAGAGGCACCCATCAGGCAGGGGCCGAGCTGACTCCTTCCAGGAAAGGTCTGGACCCGCAGCCCGACTCCAGCATCTTACATACGTGGGTGGAAACCCACCACAAGGCCCTGGATCCATCCGGCTCTCCAACTGCACAGGATACTGGCGGGTCTGGGTGCAAATCCCCACCCCACCCCACGCCAGCGTTTGCCAAGTCCTTGCTGTTCCCGCCATTTGCGGTTTCTCGGGGGTGCAGGGCTGGGAGCCTATAAGAGCTGAGCTTCCGTGTCCCTTCCTAGGTCCCTGCTACAGCCCTGACTCCAATGCGCTGGCATCTGGGGGTGGGGCCCTTAGGGGTAACTTCTCTAGGTGGGGCCACGAGGTAGCCCCACAGTGGATCCATGCCTCGGGCGTGCAGGAAGGTGGATCTCTACTCCTTGTCCCCCATCTCTGTCCCCACCAGCACCCACCTAGGAAAGGCCACACGAGGACACAGAAAGAGGAGGCTGTCTACACCGCAGGAAGAGAGACCTCCCTGGGACCCAAATCAGTCAGCACGTTGCTCTCGGACTTTCAGGGTCTCTAGCTGAGGAGTACACGCCTGCTGCCCAAGCCCCTGTGTGGTGTTTTCTTAGGGCCCAAGTGACTGCGACGGTGTCCTCGTCCTTCCAACCCGCCCGGCGACCTTCTGGCTGCCAAGTTCACCCTTCCCACCCACGCCCTGGCCCGAGGCCCCTGGGCTGAGAGATGAACCTGAGCTAAGACCCTCTCGTCCTCAGAAGGGTATGTCGTCATTAGTGGCCTGTGGGGTTGGTGTAAGTTCAAGATGCCCACCAATCCCTCACGGGCAAGGCAACAGCCCTGTGCCCGGGCACACAGCGAGCCTGCGGCTGGGGAGGCCCAGTACTTGTGGTGCTCACTGCAGGCCCCTTTGCAGAGGCCCCCGGGGCCCCTCGCTCGAGATGTGTTGCTTTTTTTATTTTTTTATTTTAAACATTTAAAAAACTACCAAAACAACAATGAAGACAAAATCAAAACAACACAAAAACAGTAAAAATGATACATGACCTCAGAACAAAATGATAGGAAATAACAGCGGCTGCTACGTTACGTACTGTTATCTTCAACAAAGCTGCTCGGTCCACCAGACATAAGAATAAGATTGATCAAACAATCCACGACAGTAACAAGTAATAAAAAAGTGGAAATGATGCAGAGCTTCACCGTACGAGATGGTAGGAGTTCAGCAATGGTTCTTACACTGCATATTGTTGTTTTCAGATCAGTCGTTCTGATTGCCAGATTCAAGCGTGCAAAATTGGTCAAGAGAAAAGAAAATTTTAAGCACTGACGGTTCCCCAAGGTGTGTTTCTGCCTGCCAAAATGGAATTTGAGTTTTCCATAGACAGGTGTGTGTGTGTGTCTCCTCGCACACGTATCTTTGGGTGGGCTACCTATCATTTCACTAGTAGTGGCCCCAGGATCGATGAGTCACTGTTACGGATCTCTACCAAACCAGATATGGGTGACCAGCCCTCCCCCTCGTGGTGTGGAAACAGTGCCTGTGAATGTCTGATGGCGAAGCTCTTGGCCTTGCCGCCTGGGATTCATTTGAGAAATGCAGAGTCACAGAGCCAGACACGGCAGAACACGCCTGTAATCCCAGAGCTCTGGGAGGCTGAGACAGGAGGATTACAGGTTCAAGCCCAGTTGGGACAGCCTGGTAAGACTCTGTCTCAAAATTTTTAAAAAGTTTAAAGGGCTTGGGGGAATGTAGCTCAATGCAAAGGCCCTGGGTTCAATCCCCAGTGCACAAAGAAAGAGACAGAGAGAGAAAACAAGCAAGAAGGAAGGAAGGAAGGAAGGAAGGAAGGAAGGAAGGAAGGAAGGAAGGAAGGAAGGAAAAAAGGGAGGGAGAGACATAGAGTCACAGTCCTGACCAGCGATTATTGCAGGTGCTCAAGTGCCTCACAGCCCACGGCTAGGAGCCACCCCCAGTATAAGCCAATATGCCTGGGGTTCCCTGCCTGCCTGCCCATTAGAGTGACCCAGAAAAGCTGAAAACCCTACTGCTAGAGCCCAGCCTAGATGTCACATCAGGACCTGTGAAGGGGCCCCGGGAGGCCGCAGTGGAGCCAGCGCTGCGGCCCACGTACCCTGAGCGCCAGACGCCGTCCCGGGCCTGTGGACCTGGCCGTGATGGAGCCAGATGCCTGCGGTCCAGCTCCCTCCTGCCCCCCCCCCCGTGTCCTCCCACGCACAAAGTCCTGGCGGATTTTCCCAGCAGCTGGGCTGGCTCGAGCTCCACAGGCAAGGGACTGCAGGACAGGGCTCCAGCCAGCGTCTCTGAGGGCCAGATTCCCCTGGGGGCGCTGGGAGTTGCTAGGAACAAAGTCACCTAAACCAGGCCACTGCTCAGAGGCCGAATCTGGGGTTGAGCCCAGGGCCTTTGCACGGAGCTATATCCCCAGCCCTTTTTTATTTTTCATTTTGGGTCAAGGTGGGCTAGGTTGCTCAGGCTGAGCTCAGACTTGTGAATCTCTGGCCTCTGAGAGCTGTGATTACAGGCATCCCACCACGGCCCACATGGAGCCTGCATCTTACTGGACCATGAGGGGCGAAGGGTGTGTGGACAGGGAAGGACAGGGCCCTGGCCATGGCTGATCCCTCTTCCGTGTCCCAGGCAGGGAGGAGGCTGTGCTGGAAGCCGGGGCAGCTCAGGCCTGGCGGAAGGCACCTCTTCACTGGATGTCGAGAGCCCTTCCCAGCTGTGACAACCTCAGAGGCCCCGGGCACTGCCAAACGTCCCCTCCAGTGGCATCCCTGGGCTGGGAAGCCTGAGGCCTGATGGCTGGCTGTGGCTGTGCCCCTCGCCTCTGCCCAGCCCTGCTCGCAGCGACTCCCTCCCTATGACCCGTCGCCAGCTCTCCAACCCACACCCCTCCCTTCCCGCCCCTCCTCGTAGCCCAGTGATTTTAATTCTTCCTTTCCCGAGGATGTAAACGCCTCAATCAGCCACTGCCATGGCAACGCCGGTGTCTTCCAGGCCCTCGCCCTCCCCTTGCCTCCTGGACACTGGTGACATCTGAGTCATCGAGATGCCACTTTGCCCTTGTGTACCACGTCCCGGGCCCCCTGGCTGGCAGGCTCCTCTGACAGATGACTGACCTGGTCCGAGTCCCTGATCGCCCAGGGGTCTGCCTTCTGCGCACCTGCCTCCCCGCAGGGCCCGTGAGGAAATCCGTGGGCTGCGATGCTCCGCCCACCCTCCAGGTAGCTCCCTCCGCGGGCTGCATCAGCTGCTCCAACAGCACCTGTCACAGAAGGAGAACTCAGCGTGGGCACCACGTGCCCAGCAGACACCTGGGAGTGATGGTGTTGGCATTTACCTGCGCCAAGCCCGACATCTTTATTCATGCCCGCATCCCTCCACCCACCCTCTGCACTGCCCGGGGCAGGCGTGCACCCACCTTCGTACCCATCCCCAGCACGCAGGAGCCGCCCTCCCCTCAACGTGGGAAGACGCCCTCGGCCCTCCCCTCGCACCTGATCACCCCCAGGCCTGCGGCTGGACAGCAACCTCACCGTCAGCTACCCGCCCCCGACCCCCAAGGGGAGCAATGTGAGTCGCAGCAGTTTCTTCTTCTCTTGTCTTTTTTTTTTTGAGACAGGGTCTCACCATGTAGTTCAGGCAGGCCTTGAACTCACTCTGTTCCCCAGGCTGACCTCAAACTCAAACTCACAATGATCCCCCTGCCTCAGCCTCCTGAGTGCTGGGATCACAGGCCCGTGCCACCTCTGAGCTCTGCAGCGGTGTTGCTTTTTTTTTTTTGGTTTTTGGTTTTTTTTTTCTGGTACCGGGAATCAAACTCACGACCTTGCGCTTGCCAGGCAGGCGCTGTGCCGCTGAGCTAAATCCCCAGCCCCTGGTGTTTCTGATTTGTCCCTCCGTTAAAACAAAGAGTAGGCAGTACAGAACCTGGGAGTGCACTCCCTGATATTTGTTTTGTTGATTTAAGAGCAGCCTTTTCCTTCCTCTTCGAGGCAGTAAGCAGATTTAACAATGATGCAATAAAGCCCTGTCTGCGGAACCTGAGGTCAGTCCGAGGAGAGATTTAAACACAGTGGACTCCTGGATGCCGCTCCTGCCCCACAGGTCCTCAGCCACACCAAAATAAATGCTTGTTTCCATGTGCCGGGACACTAATGCCATGATCGGCTACATGCTGCCACGGATCCCTCACGCCCGTGAACCCTCAGTTAAGGAGTTTCTCTGAGGAACACTTGCAGGACTTTCCAAGTCCTTGCAGATTCCCTTTACTGCTTTGATCCTCTTTCCAGCACCGTGGTCCTCCCTTTTCTTTGTATTTGATTTTTATTAATAGTCCGTGCGTACAGTGCATGATGATCACAGGCCTCGCGGGGAGTCGGTGCATGGACGTAACACAGCTCCACCCTCCCCCGTCTTCCCTTTCCAAAGCGGGGGGTGCAGAGTGAGCCAGCGTGAGCAGGACGGATTCCGGTGTTGGCTGGCAGCGGGGGTGATGTCACTCTTCGTCATGCACAGAATTCCATCAGCCCATGTCCCCGATGACAGCAGCTCTTGAAAGAATCATCTCTCATGCTGTAATCAAAGCAGCAGAAGAGGATTTCAAATGTTCTTACACAAAGAAATGAGAAATGTCTGCCGTGGTGGACAAGTCACACAATGAGCCGGCTGGCGCCCTATGCGTGCGTGCAACTGTTAACTGTCAATAAAAAAATCAATGTGAGTTGCAATATATCATGGAAGGACTGTGTGTGTTCTCCAGCGCCTTGATGAGGTTTCCACGGAGCCGGCCTCGAAAGCTGGGTGAGTTTCATAAACAGGGGTTTGTGAGCAGCCTCTGCCATTCTGTGTGTGCTAAATGGCCTCCTGGATGGAATTCAGCAGCTCAGGTGCTCGTGTACACACACACACACACACACACACACACACACACACACACACACACGTGCACACACAGAGGTGCATGGAGACACCAAAAGCTGTCTCTGGTTGCCCACACGTCCTTCCCAGAACTGTCTGAGGGCCGACAGCTCAGCCTCCTCGGGGCTGATACGCAGCACTGTCTCCTGGCTGGGGAAGGGAACCCGACCCGGAGGTTAACAGACCTCGTGCAGCAGGAAGTGCAGCCCACAGCCAACTCCTCCTCCTGCTGGGACCTGCCTGGAAGCAGGTGCCTGCTAGCCTTAACTCAGTGAGATCTGTACTGGCTGCCTGGGAACATCACAAATGCCCAGTGCTGAGTGCTGGCTCCAGCCATAGCGTAGGACAACCAAAGCCAGAGGCTGGGGCAGCCTGACCCAAACTCGCAGGGACAGCCCAGTCCCCAGGGACAGGGAGCAGAGCCTGTCCCCTATTTTGACAATGCCATCAATTTCACCAGCTGTGGCCCGGGGCTCTGGCCCAGCCACTCCAGTCATGCTTGGAGACTTTTCAGAGAGTCAGGTGACTTGGGAGTGCACAGCTTCAGCCAGGGCGCCTGCACCTCTTAAATGCACTCTGGGTTTCAGACTTTCCTTGGCTGTTCTGACGATGACTTCCAGCTACCTGCTGACACTTAGTATCCTGTTGCCTGGGCCTTGTACTCTGTGGGAAGGAAGAGTCGGGAGCATCTCCTAGGACTCTTATCAACCTTCTGCTTTTTATTTATTTACTTATATTTATCAGGGGGAATAAGGGAAGCAGGAAGTGCAGCCCACAGCCAACTCTTCCTCCTGCTGGGACCTGCCTGGAAGCAGGGCCCTGCTAGCCTCAACTCAGAGTCCAGCAGCAGAGATGAGACCATGGAGGAACAGAGGAGGAGTCCAGAATGTCTTCTTGTGCCACAAAATAAGTGCAAGAAGGAAGAAAGAAGGGAAAGAACAGAAAAGGAGCCGCAGTGGTGGGCCTGCCCAGGAAGCCTCGGAGCTGCCGCAGGGTCCCGGTGCCCCCGGTAAGGACACTGAGCGGTGAAATAAACACAGTAGCACTGGACCAAGCCCAAGGTGTGAAGCCACCCTGCCCGAGTTGCGCTGCTACAAATAAAGAGTTGGACGGACAAATAAATAGGGAGACAAGAAACAACCTCCCCGGGACGCAGAAGAGTCCACAGCTCCTTCGGGCCTTGGGGCAGGGCGATTCTTTGGAGGAAAAGCCAACAAGACCACCAGGCCAAGTGACTGGGGTCGGGGCGAGCCCTGGTGACAGTGTGCAGCTCTGGTACAAAGTGGCCAAGAGGGCCCCAAATCAAGGTGGTCTTCCTTCCCAAAATCCCGAACTCCCATCTACCCAGGAGAAAAGCATCAGATAAATCCCAGCTTTGGGGACACCTGCAAAACAGCTGAGCAGCACTCTGGAGACAGTCAAGGTCACCAGAAAAGAGGAAGAATCACAGCCGGAGGAGCCCGAGGGGACATTGGCACCACAGGGACGGGGGCGGATGAGCTCCAGGGTCCTCGGCCTGTTCCTCACCAAAAGCACAATTTGCATTTTCTTCTAACATAGTGGGGGATTTAAAGCAGTTTTTGCTGAAATCGTGACTCTTTCCTTGGGCCGACAGATAGGTGGGTAACTGAAAGTACATCAAGACCGGGGATACAGCTCAGCGGCACAGCACCTGCCTGGCAAGCACAAGTCCTAAGTTTGATTCCCAACACAAAAATAAGTACATAAAGAAATATAAGTAAATAAATAAAAACACATCAAAGCTGGACCTTCACTTTCTATCCTTTCTTACCTAAGAGCTGTAGAATCAGCACACTGATCCTTTAGGAAATTTGGTCACATAAGATGTACTAGCCCTAAATTTATCTGTCTTAACTCATCCTTCAAGACTGGAGAATCTAAGACAAGCGTAACTGAAGTGATCCGTGGAACTGACAGGGACATCTAATCACCAGCTTTTACAGTGTCCGGTTCCAGGCCCCCTGCCTGGAATGACGCCTACAAGTCTCCAGGGACTGTACTAAGTCTGTGGCCACCAGGGTCCCAGGAAAAGCAGAACCTCTCAGGACCAAGACTATGGAAAACAATTATTTCAAGGGAGTCAGGCATGGTGGTACATGCCTATAATCCCAGTACTCAGGAGGCTGAGGCAGGAGTGTTACCAGGTTCTGCAGTGCTGGTGTCTCCTTCTACAGGTGCTTTCTGAACAAAGAATTGGACGAGTGAAATATGTAGAAAGGTCTCTACATTTATTAAAGGTATTAAAGCTAGGAAAAGAAATATGCCCTGCAGAGTGAGTGTGGGCCAATTAGTTAAAAGTAAGAAAAGAATTACACCCTGCAAAGCACAGGTGGGCTCTGAAAGAGGTGATGGTGGATCTTGGCTTCATGGCTGCCATCTTTTGTGTCTCCCTCTCCTCAGGTTAATGTCAGGCCTAGGCTGGCCATCAAAAACTTACTTGAGTTCTCACCAAGAGAATTGAAGATAGCATTCTGATTGGTTCCAGGCGCAAGGCTTGGGTCTCCTGAATCTCTGTGATTGACAGGTCGCATCCACTTGTCCAGGCAGTTTCCCATGCCCTAATCTCCTGCCTCAGCAGGATCACTGTGAGTTCAAGGCCAGCCTGGAATATTTATGGAGGCTTTGTCTCAAAAAACAAAAATCATCTCATGGGAGCCAAATTGCCCTCAAGCTGTAAGGACTCTGCTGAAGCTAAGAAGTCAGCCCTGAGACAGTGATCAACCAGCCTCCAGCCCACCACAGCCCCCATAAAAATGCTGTCCACTCTTCTCTCTGTCACAGGGCCATCTGACAGCCCTCTTCAGACCTGTGCCCCCTTCAGTTCTCAAAAGGAAACCTTTTCCTACCTTCTCTTCTGTAGGGAACCAGCTTGACCTTTGTCAGAGCTGCACTCCCCTTTATTTTCTCTTACATTCTAATTAAAGCTCTTGCCTGTCAAAATCCACACCTCGGCTTCAGTATCAATTTCCATCATCGCTGGAGCAGGGACCAGCACTTGCCAAGGATACCTCGACAACTCCCATGTCAAGTGGGATCTTGGGACAGAAAAAGAACAAGAAAAAAAAAAAACAAGGAACTCTGAACAAAACATGGGCTGCAGTTAGTAATGATATGTCAGTGCTGGTCCATTAATTGGGACAAATGTGCCCTACTGTTCTCAGATGTTAATAAATGGGAAATGGTGTGGGCTATATGGGAACTCTATGTTCTCTCTTAGCTATTTTCCTGTAAGTCTAAGACAGTTCTAAAATAAAAATTTTATTAAAAAATATAATTAGCCGAGGAGCCTGTGACTCACAGACGTTATTGCTGAGGGTGTGGCTTATCCCAGCGGTGCCCATGCTGGTCCCCAAGGAAACCACAAGGGTCTCCGAAGGCTCTCCCTGGACACCACCCGCCTAGGCCCTCTCTTCCCACCAGGGTCACAGGGGCCGGAAGTGGGGTAGGAAAGAAGAAATAAAGAGAGGTAAAAAGGAGACAGGGAAAATCAGAATTTTGAAATTATGCTTTTGGGAAAACTACAGCTTCAGGACACAACAGGGACTCAAATCCTTTTCCCTTCCAGGAACGTCACTTAAAAAGAAAGCTTTCTGAGAGTCTGAACGAGGCAGTTACCCCACGACTAGCGCCCTGGGTGGTGCTTTTCATCTGTGAGTGACACTTCCTCCCACAGACTCCGCCCTCCCGGAAGCAGCAACAGGAGCGGGTAGGGGATCTCAGCTTCATCCGCAGGGAAATGGTTTGCATAGTCACCAGGAGAGGTGTGTGACACAGACAGCAGGACACACACCCCACATCATGCATCATGAAGACACCCCAAGCCCCATAAATACACCCAGCTCCCAATCATAAGGCACAGAGAAAGAGAGACAGAGGGAGAGACTAGCCTTTCTTCGAGGGCATACTGTACATTTCTGCCTCATAAATCCTTTTATGTCTCTTACTGGTGCATCCTAAATTTTTTTTCTGTCGCGAGAATCACCAAACCTGTAACTTCGTTCTACATGTAGGGTGGTTGGAGGAACCTCCTCGGACCCTCTGTGACAGCAGCCAGGCAGCCCAGGTAGAGAAAAGAGACACAGACAGATGGGACAGGAGTTGAGTCCCTGGGTCCACTTTCGTCCAAAGCCAGATCAACCCCTGGACTTCTTAGTAAAAGTAAAACAAGGCCTATGCTGAAGCTCAATAGAGCTGATTCCTTCCCTTGCAGCTGGAAGCATTCCAAGATCTCCTGCATTGAAGCAACATTTTGCTGGTCTTGTGTTTTAATAAGGAAAGTTGGGGGTCCGTTGTTGCAGTATCAAATAACCAGCTGCAGCTTGGGCTGGGCCCATCCTGGGGGAAAGGTGACATCTCAGAGCTGGGAACGAAGCCGGCCCTGGAGCCCCTGCCCAGCAGGCAGAAGGCTCTGCATCTGATCCTAGCACCAAAAAGCTCAAACCTATCTGCTTCCACCGGCAAGTGGGGACAGTCGGTTCACCACGGAGATGGCCCTGGACAGGCGTCCGTTCTGCACACACACAGAGAATCCAGAGCACTTTGGTGGCCCGGGCGGGAATGACGTGAAGGAGACAGGAGAGGGCGCCCCACGCCTCGGTAATCCTCACCGGTGATCAAACTGCCCCTGGCAACACCCGCAGGACAGGGCTTAGAACTGAGACAGGAGAAGGGCGAGTCCCCCAGCGGGGTCAGACATTTCCTCAGAGAGTTCCTCTTGCTCCCGAGGAGCCTCTTCGGCAATCCTGACACCGACTCTGTCAGGGGGATGCGCTATGGTACCATGACAACGGGGACTCTGGGCGGCTGGCTGTATGAAAGCGGCCCTGGAGGAGGCAGAAGGGAGGCCAGGGAGGAAGGGGAGCACCACGCTGCCCCACTAAGTCACTGCGCTGAGAACCTTGGGCCTGTTGGCACTGGTAAAGGCCCTGTGGCCCCACTTTACAGAGAGGACAACTGAGGCCCAGGAAGGGAATGCGACCCATCCAGTGTCACCCGCCACTGGCTGCTGGATCTGGAACCTCACGACCTGGCCAGCACCTCACGGGTCTCCCCGCCTCTGAGTCAGCTCAGGTCAGCCCTGGCTTTCCAGCTTCTGGAGGTTCTCATCATACTTAGACTCCGTGCTCTGACGCTGGAAATTCCAGCCCAGGACGGTCAGTGCCACCTCCTGGCCCCACTGCCGTATCTAAAATAGCAGCTACTCTCAGTCCTCTTACTGTGCCTTATTCTTTCCTCTGTAACTCTTCTCTCAAACCTAGCATCCTACTAGACATCTATTTTATATTATCATCTATCTCCCTACCAGAATAAAAGCCCCAGATGGGTGTCTGCTGTCTATCACCAGAATAGAAGTCCCAGGTTGGGTAGTACTTTGCCAGCAGGGTTTAGTGGGGGAGCTCCTTGCCCTTCCCTGCTAGATCACCTGCCCGGCTGCGCACATGTGTGGTCGGGGTGGATGGGGTTAAGGCCAGCCGTGCCTTAACCCCTCTTAACTTCGGATTTGCGTCAAGACTCCCAGTGGTTGCTGAGGCTGTAGACCATTGTGAAGCTGGTATTTACTGTGTTGCTACCTGCACACACCTATGATAAGAGGCGAACCTCAACAATAACAAAATAGAATAATTATAACTGTGTACGGTGGTAACACTTGTTTAAAACTTCGGAGTTATGTCTGAAAATTTCCGTGAGAGATTTTTGGGCTGCGGTTGACAGTGGGTAACTAAAACCACAAAAAGCAGAAAGGAGCCCCACCCCACCCTGGAGCACCAAGGGCCGGGCCTACCTGGTCTCTGCCCTGCCCAGGGCCTGCCCTGAGCCAGTTATTTAAGTGAGGATATACTATCATGGCACAACTGCTAAGAGGGAAAGAAAAGGATGCTGGTTCCCTATTGTTACAATCCCGTGTGTTGTGTGTGTGTGTGTGTGTGACAGAGAGAGAGAGAGAGAGAGAGGAAGAGAGAGAGAGCGTGCCCGTGTGTCCCATCCCGTATATTTTTAAAGCATCCCAAGGCATTGCAGAAGTCACCCAAAATAAACAGGACGCAGCCCTCCTCTCTAAGAAGCTTGCAATTAAGTTGGAAAGGCAGGATCTTCAGATCTGTGCCGCGGGAGACCAGGCGGGTGCAGGTCCGCATGAGAATTAGGGTTCCGTCCTATTCCTGGGGATGAGCTCATCCGCTGCGGCTCTCTCCTCTCGGGTGGCCGACTCCGCACCGAGGCTCAAGGGGTCATCGGGAAGCGTGGGTCAGCTCGGCCTGACTCGGAATCTGCTGCTCACGGGGTCGCCTTGACACCCGCTTCCCAAGGCCAAACACGGACGCCCCACGGGGTCCCCACCCTGCGGTTGGCGCAGGGGCGGGGGGCGGGGCCAAGGGGGTCACTTCCCACCAGAGAATTTCCGGCCATCGCCCTTGGAGGAAATAAGCGGCTTACAGCCAGAGGGCTCCAGTAAGGGCTTCCTGGGGCGGGGCCTGGACGGACAGCAGTGGCCGGTCTCACATTCTGACCTGCAAGAGGACAGCGAGGGCCTAGGTCTCAGCGGGCGCCTGGGACACCGGGCAGGCCAGCCCAGGGACAAGACGGTCCCTGCAGCCAGCCACTGGCCCGCCCAGGACCGCCCTGACGGCACGATGGCCCCACAGCCCAGCGGCCAGCCGTGCCTTGCGCGGGCTCCTGGGGACACAGGAAGCCGGTTCAGCACAGCGTGCGCAGCGCAGGGGGTGCTCCCAGTCGGCGTGAGACGGTCTCTCCGAGGGTGCGCGGCTGCTCCCCGCATTATCTCTCACGGCACTGATGCTGGGGTCCACTGCTACACCCACCCCGTGCTGGGCACAGATGTGCTGGCTCCGGAGTCCCGGAAGCCACTCCCTGATGGACACAAGGTGACTGTCACCCTGTGGTGCAGGAGCCCCTCGGCCAGAAGTCCTCACTCTGGATCAGGACTCCACCCAGGGGGAGACAGTGGGGACTGCTCCTCCCTGGGGACAGCAGCAAGCAGCTGCTCTTCGCTGCCCCGGCTGGCCAGCTGGGTCCCATGTCCCCACTCATCAGAACGCTCAGGGCTGACTGTTATCAACCCGGGGAGACTGGGAACTCTGAAGGAGGCGCATAAATGTCCAAGGGCCACATGGTGAGGACCCCAAGGAGAGCCGGGGCCGTGGGGGCTGGGAGGAGGAGCTCCTCACTCCTCTCCAGGGATCCGGGGACTCGGGGACACTTTAGTGGGTCTCCGAGAAGAAGACCGAGGGGAGGAGAAAGAGGAGGACTTTCTGTTGAATGAAAAGAGTTATGTGCAAAGTCAGGTGATGTGATGGCCAGGTATCTGGGGTCCTGGGGGGGGACAGGGGTGGGAACCAGACAACAGAGGCCAGGTGTGCTACCCTGGGGAGTGGGTATGGGAGGCCCAGGTGTGCTGCCCCAGGAGAGGATGGGAGGCCAGGTACACATCCCCAAGCGGGGGGCGGGGGGAGGTGAGTCACTGGGGCGCCGAGAAGTCCTTCTGGGCCACACAGCAGGCGTACCTTGAGGGTGCCTGGCAGAGGACCGGGTGCCCGCCTCAGTCCAAGGCTGCTGGGCCTCTCGGGTCGGCCGGATCCCTTCTTCCCACAGCCCCTCTGAGCTGGTGCCGCCATGCTGCGTAGCCAGGCTGCTGCCTACCACAGAACACGCCCCTGTACTTGATTTTATGGCAAAAATAACCACCCATCACTGGACATATTTTCTGAAAACTCAAAACAAACACAGACTCTCACCCCAGTGAACCCCACTGCCTGTTCACAGTCCGAGTCACCACCCGTCTGAGGGTGTCATGGCTCTTGACCCTGGCGTGTGCACACTGGGGCGCGGCCAGCCCTGTCCACAGCAGATCGGTCGCCAGCACCTGTCAAGGGTCACAAACCCAAAGACCGGGCCTAGCAAGAAGGGACAGCAAGCAGGTGAAGGTCGGGCGGGCCCTCCCCAGCCCCACGCACTCGGCGTGACCGCTGTCCTTTGTGCCCCTTCAGCAAACATGTCCGGCCTGATCTCTGAAAATTTAGGTCATGTCTTTCCTTTTGTTCTTATTTAATTTTCCATTATAAATAATACCTCCTTTCTGAGCTGCCACGAAATCCAGAACTCCTGTAGGAAAAGTGGAACAGTGTCGGTCACTTAAGCATGCCAAAGCCCCCTTGTAAAGAAGTCATAAATAAAGTGAAAAGACAAGCTGCAAACTTGCAGAGAATATTTATAAAATGGATTCTTAATCAAAGAGCTCTCCACAAAGAGCGAGCAAATGTCAAAAACGAAAAGATCTGCAAATAGAATAAAGGGCAAAGTGGATGACTTCACTGGAGAACCCCACACAGCCAACAAGCAGGAGGCATTTTGCATCCCACTTGTTGGTGAAGAAATTCAAATCAAAACAAGGTTTTCTTCCCTCGTGAGGTTGGGAAAATAAGCAGAATTAAGTGTGCCCTTTTTTATGTTCACTGGAGGAAAAGGGGCTGGTGCTTTATGTGGTGATGGGGGATATTAAACGGGTTTACCTGTTTTGGAGGACAATTCATTAACTCAAAAATTTAAACGTGTTTTCACCCACCATTCAAAAGCGTAAGAAGCTGCCTTTTCTGGTCAATCTTCTTCCCAAGACCTGTTCTAAAGAATGGCACAGGATGAGCACAGGGCTGTCTGTGCATGCTTACAACAGCGACGTACTGGGGACTGCGAGCGCCCAGCACCAGGGAACACAGTACCAGTGACCCAGAGCCACAGGGCTGGGCCCGGCCCACCCCCGCCCTCCAACCCAGATGGGACTTTGCCTTTTCTCCTGCATTGTTTGAAATATTTACAACTGGTAATAACTTCCCAATTACAAAGCCATAAAAAGAAACAGGCCGAGTGCATGTAAATCAACCACGGCTAAAATCGGGCCAGGAGAGAGATCCGCGAGCACATCTCCCCTCCCTGTGCTCATGGAGACTGCCAGAACACGCCTTGTTCTTAACTCTTGGTGCACCTTCCCCCTCCCCCATTCAAATTCACTGCCTGTGTACAAAGCCAGCTGATTCCTCCAAAAGTTGAACAATGGTTGCCTTTTAGTAAAGAAGGCTCCTGTCACACCTGGTGTGCGCACCTCAGTCCCCTGGCCCCTGTGTCCCCAGCACCAGCGGCTCCGGGCCATCTGCAGGGGGTGCACAAGGATGCATCTACAGCGGGCAGGTGCGCAACGTGCTTTGCTCATCTGACAAGCTGATGCTGTCTCCTGCTGGGTCCTGGCCCTAGAGAGGTGGCAGAGGCAGAAGTGATGCTCTAATGCCCTAGTTCCTCTTGATCTAGTTCTGGTGACGGCAGAGGGAGCACTGCGCACAGGAAGCAGTGTGTATACCGAGGCCGAGGTGCAGCTCAAGGGTGCAGAGCTTGCCCAGATGTGTGAGGGCATGGGTTCCATCCCCAGCACCACACACACACAAAAAAAAGACCATAAGAGACAGGTCTGTGCAGTGGCTAGGACAGAAGCCACTATTCCCCGCTCTGCAAACTCCTTCCAGCCACCCTCCCTGATGTAAGAGCAGCCGGGAGTTCAGGCTCAAGGTCGCACAGCTGGAAATGTCTCTCCTTGTGACTTCCCTGTGACTATATGCATTCTGTCGGCCAAGGCCTAGCTGAGAGGGCATCTGGGATGACCCAGGGTACCCAGTTCACCTTGGTGCAGGAGGGTCTCTTACCTTGGGGTGCATTCCCAGGGCTAGCAAAGAGCAGGTAGGACGAGGATGCCAGGAACTGATGATATTGGAGAACCTCATGTATGGGCCACCCAGGGCGCAGGAGAGCTACAAGCAGAAGGATGTTCTAGCAAAGAAAAGAAAATGCAGTTGTGTCCCCCTCAGAAAACAGCAGGAATAAACACCCCCAACAACCTCCAGACTGGATGCAGCACCAGCCACTTCTCAGCACCTGAGCGGGTCAGTTCTCTGGGTCATCTGGTCAGGGTCCCGGACACCCTGAGAGCTGGCTGCATACCCCTCTGGGTGTGTCCAGGAGGGTGGTGCTGGATGAGATGGATTTCAGTGGAAAACCAAAGGAGGCACAGGGCCCTCCTGTGATGATACGAGTGGACTTCATCCTGTCTGCTCTAGTCACTTTCCTATCACTGGAGCACAATCCCCTACACCCATGACTTACAGAAGAAAGGTTAATGTGGCTCACGGTTTCAGGAGATTCAGTGCATGGTCAGCCGGCTCCAAGGCAGGAGCATCCTGGCAAAAGAAGGCTGCTCGGTTCACAGCAGCCGGGAAGCAGAGCAGGGGAAGAGTGCCATGGAGGAAGGGGCCGCAGCACCCACGGCCATGCCTCCACCGCCCACCTAGATGTGTGCTTTATCAATCCCCTGTGCAGCTCCCAGGCCACTGAAGTTGACACTGTCAAGCTTAACCATCACGCCATCCACTGTGCACGTCCACAGGGCACAAAGGCAAGGGAAGGGGGTTTCCTGTTTGAGCTGGGACTTCGGTCTTCTGTCCTTGGACCGGTGTCCACACTATCAGCGTCCCTGGTTCTCAGGCCACCAGATGTGGATGAGAACCGTGGCGCTGGCTCTCCTGGGCATCCAGTGGCAGACAGGTCAAGGGATTTCTCAGCTCCATGAGAGTGAGCTGACACCTCCGGACTTATGTAGGATGGTCCTGGATTTCAGTGGTGTCTCAGTTTAATGAATTCCAACTTTTCTACAGTGCAAAAGCCTTCATCATACAAATGGTACAAATGGTCTTCAGATTCAGAATTTGGATCTTTCCCCTGGCTGGCAATTGGCAGTGTGACCCTCTCTCAGGAGGAGGGTGTATCCCTGGCCAACACACCAGATGGCCCTGGAGGGTCTGTAACTTGGGGACTGTCCACCAGGTGGAGATGAGGACAGCCAGGATGGGGATGGCACTGGTTAGCCTGGCTCTAGGCAAGCCCAGGGCTGGGAGACCCTGTGTGCACCAGGCACTTGCAGTAAGTGGAGTCCAGACATTCCACAGATGGCCAGCGGCGGCTGGGGAGCCACTTAGCCCTGAACAACACGCAAGTTCTCCAGCTGTCACCCAGTCCAGAAGCAACAAGCTGGGGAGCACGGCAGCCTTTCCCAGGCGTCTGGCTCCCACTGGAGCGGGAGCACTGCGGGCTCAGGGCCTGCCCCAAACCCCTCCTCCTTCCTCCCTGCTTTCCCACACTTCCTGAAGCGGTGAAGTTAGGAGACAGCGCAGTGCGCACCACAGCAGAGGGCCACTGGGGCAGAAATAAAATCGGTGTTTCTGCTGGGTGCGGGAGGGGCCGGCGCTTCACCCGGGACACCTCGCCTGGACTGTGAAGGAACTGTCCCGCTCCCATTCCAGTGAAGTGAGGGTGGCTGGGCATTTTCCTGGCACTGTGTGGGCTGGGTTTGGGCAACGACCTCGGGGCCACAGCGACCCCTCAGGGCCGTGCTGAGCTCAGGCCATTGATTGCTGATGACTAACTGACCGTCAGCCACAGAGCGGCCAGCATAAGCCCAAGGGGGTCTCTGCAGAGGATACCAGGCCATGGGTGGCGGGGTGCAGGGAAGAGGGGGTGCTCTACAGTGGGGAGGGAGGTGAAGAGGAAGGGAGAGGAGATGGTGGGTGAGGAGATGAAAGGGGTTCTGGAAGGAGAGAAAGGGCAGGAGAAGAGGAGAGGGTGCGCGAGGGGAGACAGAAGAAGTGAGGAGGGGGAGAAGGAGGGAGGGAGCGGAAGGTGAGGAGAGATGGGAAGAGGGTTAGGCTTGAGGAAGGGTTTAGAAGAGGTGGGCAGAGGGGGCCGCGGAAGAGGAAGGGAGGGTCCAGAAGCAGTAAAGCCGGGCAGAGCAGGAGGGCGATGGGAAGAGGGGGAGGGGAGGAGGCAGAAGGGGC
>NW_004955407.1:39115029-39165370 GCF_000276665.1 Chinchilla lanigera | reverse complement strand
GGAAAGTACAGCGAAAAGTCCGAGCGCAGTGGCGGCGGCGGCGGCGGCGGCAGCGCAGGATGGGGTCCGGCTCGTCCAGCTACCGGCCCAAGGCCATCTACCTGGACATCGATGGCCGCATCCAGAAGGTACTGCCCCCCTCCCCGCTGTGCGGGCCTGGGACCCCTTCCCGCGCCGTGGGCAGCGCCTCCACTCCGGAACCAGGTCAGCCCGATCCGTGTGCGGCTCCGGAGCGGGGGGCGGGGGCGGGGGCGGGGGCGGCGCGGTCCCCTGCGCCCGGGGACGAAGAGCTCCGCGCGCTCACGGTGCTGCCCAAGAGGAGGCCCCACGGACCCCTTTGTTCTGGGCCCTCCCCTTCGAAGCCCCGTCTCTGGCCCCAGAGCGTCCCGGCCTCTGCTTCTGAGTGGCAGGCGGGGACAATGGGCGAGCTGCCTTGGGGGCCTCCTTAGCTCCCCCTCAAGTTCCGGAGCAAAAGCCATTGTGAGGAGGTTACTCCCTAACCTCCCTGGGCCACCGCGGGGACCCCGGCTGGCAGGGACCTCCCTCAGCCGGCTGTGGCAGGGAAGCCGGCTGCCGCTCACCTTGCCGCCCGAGGAGGGCCGGCACCGGGCACCGGGGAGCGCTCCCCAGCCTGAGATGTGCCCCCGGGTAGCTCATTAGACCAGCGGAGCCTGTGCGCCGCCCCCACGTTGGTTCTGGGGGGCCAGAGGCGCAGAGGTCCACCCTCTGTACTCCCCGGGACTCCAAGGCATCTTCAAGGACAGGTGTCCAGCTTCTATGTCACTGTGGGCGGTGGGTCAAGGGCGCATGCAGCATAGGACCAGGTCCGCTGACTTCCGGGACTGGCATGGAACAGCGTCCTTCTCCCTAAAGGAAGGAAGGGCCCTACCCCGTGCTGCAGCACCAGCCCGCACACTCTCATGTGTATGCACACAAAGCCATACACAAGCACACGTACAAATGTACATGGTACACTTGCTCACGCACGTGTGCAAACATGTGCACACGTTCATGCACAGACATTTTCCCTGAAGCACTGGAGCAAAGCCGGGTGAGACTTTGGGAAGGATCTGCCTCCTTCATCTTTATAAAGAGATAAGATGAACAGGCGCTGTCACTGGCCAGGGGTGGCAGGTCCTCCCTGAGGACGTGCCCAACGTCCCCAGGAAGCTGCTCAGAAGCGGGTGGAAAGTGAAGAGCAGGGTGGAACGTGCTGGCGGACCCTGGGGCTGGGGGTGGATTTTTCCCAGGTGACCCCGGGAGCGCGGGGGACCTCCAGGAAGGCCCCGCAGCCCAGCCCTGGAGGTCGGGTGTTGAGTTGTGTGCAAGGAGGAGCGCAGATGTCTGCTTCACGGACTGTCACGGGAAGTGAACTGTGGCTGATGGCATCACAGGGCATCCCCTCCTCACCCGCGGGGCCAGCTGTCTGCTCCACACCCAGCCCTTGGCCCTGGGAGGGGGCAGGAGGCTGGCCATGGTCCTGAATGCTGCTGTTGCTGGCCACTCTGCCACTGTTTACGCCTCTCTGTCATTTGGTGGTTGGGTGCTCGGGCTGGACCTCTTGTCCTGGTTGAGACCAGGTCTTTGGGGTTCCTGAATGTGTGCTGGCATGTCCTGCCCTCCCGCGTGCACCCAGCAGCTATGTTGGAAACATGTGTGTCAGCTCTCTGCGACGCTCCATCGGCTGCCATTCCTTGCCGTTCCTGCAAGCTCCAGGCACTGCACACATCCGAAAGTTCCCAGCATGCAATCGTTTCTGTGTTCCTAGATCCGTCCCATGTCCTCCCCATTAGAGTCAGGGACAAACCCACATTGCTTCCAAGGAGAGGGCATGGCCAGGGAGGAGGAGACAAGGGTGTGTGCTGCCTTCTGTCACTTCGGCCATCCTTCCTTGTGACAGGCAAGCGCATGTCCTTGCATTATCTCTGTTCTCCGTCCCTCTGCTTGCCAGCTCCTGACCACTTCAGCTCCCCCGGACAGTGCAGAGATGGGATGAAGAAGGTGACGGCCAAAGCCCTGGCTTCCGTGGTGCCCCTGTGTGGGCCAAGCTCAGGGAGCATGGGCCCTGGTGTCACCTG
This sequence comes from Chinchilla lanigera, assembly GCF_000276665.1. Lineage (NCBI taxonomy): Eukaryota > Metazoa > Chordata > Mammalia > Rodentia > Chinchillidae > Chinchilla > Chinchilla lanigera. Next base: position 39,163,292 of record NW_004955407.1, on the reverse strand, counting down.
TGAGCACGACCACAGTGGAATTTTCAGGACTCAGAGGGGACAGTGCAGCGACTTGGCAGCCTGCTCAGTAGGAGTAAAATTCCAGATCCCCTCTCCCAAGGAGGTGAGGTCTCAGTGGAGACCTGCAGTGGGAATTTGGGGCTCTTGCCTTCCCTGGTTGTGCAGTAGTGGCTGGGAGGGATGGCCTTGTCCTGGGCCACATGAAAAATGTCGTGCCCCAAAGGCTGGACAAGTGGGGGTCAGCTCGGAGCCGGGAAGCGGCCCCGTCACCTCTGTGCCTGTTTCCCCAACTGTGAAGTGAGGTAGTGAGGCCAGCTGTTGACGGGACAGATGACATGAAGCAAATCGCTGAGCTTCTGTAGCTGAGCCTCTGCCGCCTTCAGACAGGTCTGCCCGGCCTGAGCCAAGTCCTGGGCCTGGGTCCCTGGAAGAACACACGGATGAGTAAACAGCAGTGGTCCCTGGCTTGCTGAGACATCTTAGGAGGACACAGCAGGGCCCGGTGGTGCACAGAGCCCAGGGGCCTCTCTCCGCACGGGGCCTGTGGGGTTCGGAGCTGCCCGGGGCCGGGAGCAGCCTCACGGTGCAGCTGCACCTCCACACCTCTCACTTGCAGGCTGGCGCACAAGTGGGGGCCACAGGCAGCCCAGGTGGGCCCTTGGAGGAGGAGGGGCAGGAAGTGGGAAGCCAGCCTTTGACAGCTAACACCCTTTTTACCCAGAGGGTTGTACTCGCCTTTCTTCCTTTTGTCACTCAGCGGCTGCACCCAGGGTTGACAGGGACAGGACACTGCACCTTGCTGCGCCTCGAAATGCTGGAGGGCCCTGCTTGGTGGCGCCCCCGGACTTGGGCTTGCCAAAATCCTGAGGCAAAAGAAGGCTTCGGGGCCGGAGGCAGCTGTAGCCTTGGGTTCGTCAAGAGGCCATGTCTGCACGAGACCCAGTATCCCCAAGCCCTGCCCATGCCGTGCCCGGGCATGGGGCTCCCCCCAGCTGAGTCTGTGCTCTGTGTGTCCCAGCCCCGGCCTTGCTGGGCTGCCGTGATTTCGTCCCCGCCTGGCTTTGCAGCTGGAGCCAGGTCTTAATGCATGAACAGCCTCTTGAGTTTTGCTGCAAGGTTTCTGTTGTAAAGCAGGGAGCGAACAAGCAAAGCCAGAGGGCACTAGGGAGCTGGTCAGGGGTCCCCAGAGGGCTCCTCCTGGTGCGGTGCCAGTGCCTACCCTGCTGGAGCTCAGCTCCCCAGGCAGCCCTGGGCTTCCTACCCGACCTGGCCTGCTCCACGGGTCTCTTCCCTGCCCGGGGAACCTGGCTCCTGGCTGCCTGTTTCTTTGTGTCCCCAGTGGGCCCTGGCTCAGCCTCATTGCAGGACCTCACCTTCCTGTGAAGAGTGTGCCTGGCCCCACCTCACCCCTGTGGCTGCGTGGCTGAGCCATGGGTGACCCCCAGCCGGTCTCGTCCTTCCCTTGTCCTGGGCCACTCTTGGTGGGAATCTTGTTTTGCTTTGGAACTCAGGCACCAGGCTCCCCCTACCCGTGGTGACCTGCTGTGGGTTCTTGCTCCCCTGTGCTGGAATGCATATGTCCCCCAGCCACGGTGCCACTGTCCCACCCTCACCACGCCCAGGTGGAGAGTTGCTCCCGCTGGCTGACCTCGCCGGTTCCCCTATAATCCATCTTCCTGTGACACGTTTATTACTTAGGGTCCTTAAACAGACATGGACATGGCAGGCTGGGCTCATGAGGCAGGGAGCCAGGGAAGGAAGCCTTGTTCCCACCTTCACTCCTAGATTTCTGGGGTGCTGCAGCATGCTGTCCAGAAAGGACCCCAAGAGATGTGCTGTTAAGGTTTAGATCTAAACGTGCAGAGGCGGGCTTTTGGAAGGCGAGATTGGCTCATGGGAGTTCGGTAGCTGAAGGTGCTGTAGGAGGTGGAGCAGGTTGGAGGTGGTCACTGGGGTGCGGCCTGGAAGAGTGTGTTCTTGTCCCACGCTCCTCTTCGGCGCTTCTCCTCTCCCTCTCTGCTTCCTGATTCTGGCTGCAGCGCAGTGAGCAGGTTTCCTGGCCACACCCTCCCACCATGCCGCTTCCTCCTTGGAGCAGCGTGCCATGGATGAAACCCACTGAGACCCTGAGCCAAAACCTCTCCTCCTCCAATAAGTTTCAGGTGTCTGGCATTTTGTCCCACCATGGGAAAGTGACCAGGACTCCAAGTTCCAGCCCAGGGACGCAGAGCACACAGGGAGCAAGTGGCTGGTGCCTCCTCATCCCCACAGCTGTGACTTGAGGACCCCTTCAGCCAGACACTCCCAGCATGCGGAGGTCGGGAGGGGGCCGGGGCCCGAGCTGCACCAGACACACCTGGAGACCTCTCAGAGCACACCCTCTCCCTGGCACATACGGGTCCCTGCACAAGAGGGCCTGGCTCCCGGACGGCCAGCCTGGTTCATCCATCTCCTTCCTTGCTGGTCGGGAGATGGGGAAGCCACTTTCTCCTCTGGAAAGTGGGTGGGTGGCGACGTCCCCAGAGAGCCACTGTGCAGATGATGGTGAGTCAGATGGGTCAAGTGTCTGGATGCCTTTCGTGCTCAGGAGGCTGAGATGCCCTCCCAGTCTCCGGCCTGGCCACACAGCGCCTGGGTACTGCCCACAGCCCAGACCTACCGCTCCAGACCCCGTGGGAGCCACAGTAAGGGGCCCCCGGTCACTTGACCTGCAGCTTGCCAAAGGCTGTGCCCTCAAAGGTGGCAGTGCCAAGGGCCTCACAACCCTGGGTCCCACTGCCCGAGACACCGTCATCTTTGACCTGACTTGTTGGAAATGGGTGGATTGGTATCTGGAGCCAAAGAAGCCAGTACCCCGCCAGTGCATGACATTAGGGGTGCAAGGCCACAGGCTCCGGAGATGTGACAGCGTATCTCTGGCCATCAGAGACTGCGACAGGGGCAGAGGAAGGGCATGGTGTCCGCAGGGTGCACGGATGAGCTGCTGTGCAGATGAGAGATGGAACAAGGACACACAGGCGGGGTCAGTGCCAGCCCTGGGCGAAGTGTGCCTTGGGCAGCAGCCAGCAGCAAGGCGCCTGGTGTCCCTGCTCAGGAGCTGGGCTGGGAGCCGGGGGTGGTGAGCAAGTGACAGCCTCCCGCCCTGCAGGGGGCACACACTGCGCCCTCCCCACGGTCCCACTGCCCTGGCTGCAGGTGACCCAGCGGGCCATGCTCCCAGACACAGAGGGACTGCGGCGTCCACCTGGAGGGTCCTGCCTGGCACACACTGCCCACACCCGCATCCCCAGCGCCCCCTGAGTGTTTACTTCTGCTTCTGCAGAGCCGCAGCTGCACCCTGTCCCAGGACCACACTCGGGCCTCTTCACCAGGTCCTGAATAGAAATGCGCCAACCGCGGAACGCATGACCTAGAAGCAATGACAGAGCACCCAGGGGGATTACCCGGCCTTAAATTTTTTCCTTAATTTACTTTTTAAAAATTATAGCAAACACTTCGTGACATAGAATGTACCATTTCAGCCAGTGTGTGTGCACAGCTCGGGGTCATTAACTTCCTTCATGTAACCATCACCATGTACCGTCCCCTCAGTTCGGCTCTAGGTGTTTCTCATCTTCCCAGCATGAAGTTCTGTCCCCATGAAACGTTCCTCATCCCCACCCCAGCCCCTGGCTCCACATCCTGCTTTTGTCTAGGAGTCTCCCCACTCTAGGGACCACAGATGAGTGAAACCATCCACACTGGAGTGTGTTGAGGTTTAGTTCCTTCCCTTTTTGCGACTGAGTAATATTCCCTTGTGTGGCTGGACCTCATTGAGCTCATCTATTCCGTCTGATGCTCAGAGACTCCAGCCACTTGCATGCTTGTCTCCTTGGCTCTCACAGGGCCGGCTTCTCGTCTTCCTGTGTCCCAGAGCCCTGCTGTCTCCTGAGTCACAGCCGAATGGGTCCATGAAGACCTAGCTGGTGCGATGGTGTATAGAGTGTGTTGTACGGCACAGGTGTGGGGCCGGTGGGCCCGGGGAAGGCGGGGGCTTGTGAGATGCGATCATACAGTGGGTGCCTGCTGTGACCTCGCTGTTGAGCACGCCGGCTGTGGCCAGTTCCTCTGCCTTTGAACCCAGGAGCTGTGTGGCCGCGCTGGACAGATGACCCTCTCCGTGTCCTTGTTTTTGCTTGCTTGTTCATTGTTGATTTATCCAAGCTGCGGATCTAAGGCAGCCCAGTCCCCAGGTCCCGGGAGACCCCGTCATCTTGCTCCTGGCTGTCCCATGGCCCCTGGCTTCCATCCATCCCTCCGAGCCCGGGTGCATTCCCTGGAGCAGGGCAGAGGGCGGGCGTGTTGCAGGTGAAGCGGCTGTGTTGGGAAGGGTCCCCTCCAGCCCAGGCGCCCACTGGGCTTTGCCACCTGGCTGCTGGCGCGCCTGCCTCCAGCCCCAGCCCCACATGCAGCCCTGGAGCTGCTTGGGCTTCCAGGAAGCAGGATGGCGGGGGTCGGAGGGTCAGCACCCCAAGCTCTCCTGGGCTCAGCCGGGAGCATTTCCACACCGACGCGCTGCAGCTTGAGCTGTCAGGCTGGCAGTGACTGGGGCAGCGTTAGGTGGGGTCTGGTCACCTGGCCTGTCTGCCGCCGCGCGTTGGTTCTGGGGTCTGAGGGTGCAGTCTGCCTCCACCCCCCTTGGCACAGTGCGTTTGAAGCCTCACCCTTCACGTCCAACTCATCACAGCTCCAAGGCAGGCGTCTCTGCTGAACCTCGGCCCCTGTCTCCCGAGCTCTTTGCAGTGACCGCTCGCCCGCCCGGCGGCACTGTGCCAAGGAGGCTGAGCGCAGATGCCAGCACACCCTCACCTCGCCGAGGACAGGGGACGGTCCCCAAGATGGCTCCCTCTGGTGGGTCCTGGAGGTCCAGGATCACAGGTTGCTCGCTCCACAGGCTCCCGACAGTGAGCCCAGGAGCCACTACCCATTCTCCTCCAGGGTCCCACAGGGCACAGGGCCACCGTCAGACACATGTCCAGTCCTTGCCAGGGTCATGCTGTGCTGGGAAGGTGGAGCGGGGAGTGGGTCTGCACCCCAAGGCACAGGTGTTGGGTGCCCAGGGCCAGCTGCGGGGTAGGTGGGGCAGCAGCGACAGGTGTGGAGCGCAGCTCCTCTACAGGGGCAGCAGGTGGGTGTGGTGGGCACGGACTGCAGGGCAGGGCCTGGAGCTCTGACGGGACATGTGTGCTCTCACACCTCATGCCTTACACTTCACACCCCTCACCCCACACACCTCACACTTCACACCTCACGCTTCACATCACACACCTCACACCATACCTCACATCACAGCTGCACATACCACATGTATCACATACTACACCTCATATATCTCACCGTACACAGCACACACCTCACACTTCACATCTCACACTTCACGTCACACACCTCACACTTCACACACCTCACACACCACACACTTCACACCACACACTTCACACCTTACACTTCACATCACACACCTCACACTTCATACCACACACCTCACACCATACCTCACATCACAGCTCCACATACCTCATGCATCACACACTACACCTCATATATCTCACCGTACACAGCACACACCTCACACTTCACACCTCACACCTCACACCATACCTCACATCACAGCTCCACATACCACACGCATCACACACTACACCTCATATATCTCACCGTACACGGCACACACCTCACACTTCACACCTCACACTTCACACCACACATCTCGTACTTCACGCACACACCTCACACTTCACACATCTCACACCTCCCACACTGCACCTCCCATACCACATACCTCACACTTCATACCACACCTTACATCACAGCTCCACACACCACGTGCATCACACACTACACCTCACATACCGCATCATACATGGCACACACCTCACGCTTCACATCACACACACAACACATACTTCACACCTCATATATACTTCACACTTCACACCACAGCTTACATCACAGCCCACACGCCTCATGTACAGCACACATCACATAAACACACACTGCACAAGCCTCACACCATCTCACACCACACATGCCACACACACTCACCTCACACAGCACATGCCTCATATACCACACACCATTTAGTGGACACCACACCACACACACTAGGTACGATGCACACTCACGCACACCATACACACATACACACGTGCACAAGCAGCGCACACACACACACACACACGGCTAATGTAAGCATGATGTGGAATCAGTGTGCCCAGGCAGCTGTGGACAGCAGTGCGAGGCCAAAGCAGGCCTCCTCCCTGGGGCAAGGCCTCAAGTTGTCACCTGTGCCCATGGACTCCCCTGGGTGAGCGGGAGGCCGGGGCCAAGCTCAGGGACACCCAGACCAGTGCCAGCTGTGGGCGTGAGGATGGCCCTGCTGCCCCCACTGCCACCCAGCCTGGCGAGGTGACCTCAGCACCCTGTTCCCCAGCTCCCCTTTTCGCCTGCCTGTCGGCCCTCACAGAGACGGAGCTGAGGGTCCCTGGCTGCTGTGCTGAGCAGCCATGCCCCGCTCCACGCTGAGGGCTCTGGGCTCTGATCCCACCTCCGTCCCCCATGATGTGCCCTTCTGGAGGCTCAGGGAGCTCAGCTTCCAGAAGACGTGGCAGGCTGGTGGCTCCAGCCAGGTGCTGTGAGTCAGGCATCACCGGCCAAAATAGTGAACAGGAGGGATTCTCCGTGCTTGGGGACATGGGCATGGTGTCCTATGGTCACAGCATGGCACAGGGACGTGCTGCCCACGCGGGGGTGACGTCACCCTCAGACACACGGCACTGAGTGGGAAGCCACCTGGACGTGCGGCAGGGCGGCGGGAGGTGGCAGAGCCCCTGTGCAGGCCTAGAGCCAGTGGCAGCCAGCGCGAGGCTGGGGACCAGCGCCCAGGCCCAGCAGTCTCCGGGCAGGAAGATGGTTTCTGGCTTCTGTGTAGCGTGAGGCAGTGACAGCGTGAGGGGAGGAGAGAGGGGGCTCTGGCTCCCCATTCCTGCCAAGGTGCCTCCACCCGCGCCCCCGCCTCCCCGCCTGTGCCCAGAACCCGATGCCCCCTCCCCGCCCCTGAGGCTCCTCCCCGCTCCCGCCTGCCCACACTGCCGCCACACCCTGCCCCTACCCCCGTCCGCCCCGTGTCCCTCATTGCCGTGGACTGTGCCATGGATTGTGTTGAGCTGTGTCCCCGTCCTGGCCCTGCACCTGCGAGTGTGACCCCAGGGAAATGTCTTGGTGGACGATGTCATGTGGAAACTTGGCCACCCCAAGCTGGGGAAGGAGCTCTGCTCCCACAGGACTGGCATCCCGAGGAGAGGGAACGAGGGGCCACTGAGTCAGACGCTGAGGCAGAGCTGTGGGTGCACCTGTCAGCCAGGGTTCTCGGCCACTGCCAGAAGCGGGGGAGCAGGAAGGACATCCCCCAGGGTCCCCAGGGCCAGTTCTCTTCCAGTCCACGCACCCAGTCTGCAGTGACTGTCACCGCGTCGGCTGGAGTCTCGGCACCTGCTGGGCTCGGCCGGTGCTCGCCATCTGCAGGTTGGCTTGGCTCTTGGGGCACCCTCCAAGCTCCCTTGGGACCTCCTGTACCCCAAGAAGCCGTCCACACCCACACGGCTCCAGGCGTCACGCACACCAGCAGCTGGCTGCCCCAGCCCGCTCACTGCCCTGTGGTGACCTGCAGTGCTTCCTCCCTTGGGAGCCCAGGAGTGTGGGTACCCGCTCACCGGCACCATAGTGGATTTTCAGCAGGTGCTTGGCGTTGCAGGGCTTGTCCCACTGAGGTCACGCTCCTGGGCTCACGGGTGGCATCCTCTTCCTGTGTCCCTAGGTGCTCAACAAGAAGATTGCTTGGGGGTCCCCCAAACCTCTAGCAAGTCTATCCATTAAGACCCAAAGTTGATAGAGTGGTGCTCCTGGGGTGCTGCAGAGGGAGAGGTGACATGATTCCCACCAGGACAGGGCATGAGGGGTGCTGGCAGGGACCAGTGCTCAAGCCAGCCGCCGGGGGAGGGGCACAGCGTCTTAAACAGGGATTTGAGGGTGGCGCGGAAACCACCTGAATGAGAGCACACACTCCCGCCGCCGGCCCGTCTGCCTTCGCTTCTCGAGACCCTGTCCCGGTGACACGGGAGGACCCGCTCTGGGCCACCTGCGCTGCCCACCATGGAGGCGGACCAGGGGGGAAGGCTGGGAGAGCTGGCCCCGCCTCAGCCTCGCGCTGCCTGTGGAAGGGCTTTGTGCAAGTTCAAACCCCGGGGGGTGTCCCGTGTGGAGTCCACAGCCCCCTGGTCGAGGCAGCATGCACGCCAGCCCAACCCCACGGGGACATGCAGGACACCTGTTTCTGCCCCAGGGCGCCGCAGCTGAGTTCAGGGGAGCCCCTCCGTTTTATTCCCACCTGGAAAGGGCCCTGAATCAGAATCTGTGCGGTCTGCTCCTGTTGGTCGTCTTGCCGCGGCAAGACTGATCACCGGGGTGATCTGGGGCGAGGAGGAAAGGTTTGTTTTGGCGCCTGCTTTTCAGAGGTACCGATCCGTAGCCGCGTGGCCCCGTCGCTTTAGGCCTGCACTGAAGCAGAACCGCATGGCGAAGCTGAGGACGGGGAGGGGTGGGGCCAGCGCCCCTCACGCCCCAGTGACGCAGCTCCTCCGCTGCACTCCGGTGCTAACAGCACCCAGCTCCTGGTAGCACTGCTCCCTGGAGGGGTCAAGCTTCCCCAGGGAGCCCCTAGGGGACCATTGCAGCCTCGCCTCCCTGAGGGGTCCGCGTGCTCTGGTCTGGGCGGGAGAGGGAGCACAAGTCACCCCACTGGGGTCTCATCGCCTCTCCCCGTCTCAGGGCTGCCTTGGGGACACAGGAGCCAGAGGGTTCCGGTTCAGGCGGGCTGAAGCGCAGGGAGGCTGGGGCGGGCAGGGTGCAGTCCTGCCGCACACTGAGAGGCGGCCGATCCCCCCAGGGGAACCCCGGGAGCAGCCCTCCCGGCCGGCACGGGCTCTGGCTCGGTGCCCGCCTCGTCCCCGTGGCTGTGCGCTCTGCGTTTTGAGTCCCTTGTGATCCGTTATTCATCACGGTGGAGACTGGCCTCAGACGTGGGGATGGAGACAGCCAAAGCACAGCCGCCTGCCCGGCGGGGCGAGCCAGTGACCGCGGCCGGCTCTGACCCCAGCCCCTCCCTGTTGCTCTCGTCCTTTCCTGTCCGGCCCGGAGCCAAGCCGCCCTGCTCACCCAGCTGCTGCCCCTCGGGCCCAGAGCACTGGTCGCCCAGCTGTGGCCAAAGCCCGCGCAGCGTGCACCCATAACCCTCCCTCTCTGTGAGTCGGCCACCAGGGTCCAGGTGACCGCCAGGGAAACGACTGGCCGTGGGCTGGGGGAGCTCTTCCTCCTCGCTGAGACCGACCTCCACGTGCCCCTGCGTCTTGTCCATCCCCACGTGCCATGGTCTGGGCCACCCGTGGCAGGGGTCACAGCAGCCACCTGCTGTCCCCTTGGCCCTGCCACCAGCCCTGTTCTGGGCCCTCGTGGTGCCCCCCCTCACTGCCCTACTCCTTCTGTCGCCTTGCCATGAGCCTGGGAAAAATCACTCAGCTCTGAGCCTGCATGTCTGCCAGCTAGGAGGGTCCCCGGTCCCCGGTATCAGGGCCTCAGGGATCGCAGATCCTGTGGGCTGCAACAGGAAGGGGCGAGAAGAGGGCCCTCGCTGCCCGCGTGCCCGTCCCCTTCCCCCCCCTTTCTTGCCACTTCTTATTGAAGGGTACATCTCCTTGATCCTAAAAACATGCCTTAAAGGTAGATACGTGTGTTTGACCATCTCAGAAACAGTTTTCTTTCTTTTGTTTTTGTGTTTTATTTTTGGTTTTGGTTTTTTGAGACAGGGTCTTGCTATGTAATCCAGGCTGGCATCAAATTTACAGCGATCCCCCTGTCTCAGCCTCCCAAGTGCTGGGATCGCAGGTGTGCGCCACCAAGCCCAGCTTGGTTTCCTTTCAGTGTACGGCTCACGCTGTGGTTATCTTAACTGAGGAGAGAATTCTGTTTTAGAGATAGAACCGTGCTGAAATAGAGACGGACTCCAGTGGGGTGCAAGGTGGGGCACGAGGCGGGGAGGGGTGCTGGCGACCAAAAACAGTGTCTCACCTCTGCCACCCTGCAGATGGCTGCAAGGGTCTTTTTTTGGTTGTTTTTAAGATAATTCCTGTGATGGGCCTGGCAGACAGTGACAGATGGAAATTTCTGTTATTATTTTATATTGTTTTGCAATTGCAGTGACCAGGAAAATTTCTCCTACATTGGAAAGGGAAAGGAAGCCCCATGCAGATTTTGTTTTAGCAAACAAAAAAGCCTGATTGCCAGGCGGTTCACGGTAACCCAGGCTAGATGGGGTATTGTTGCTGAGTGTCCTGAGAACCAGAGACCGAACAGGAAGAACAATCTGTCCGCACGCGCACATGATTTACAATCAGAGGTGAACTACAGCTGCGTGGGAGTGGGTGGGTGGATGGAGAGATAGAGATGAGGACTGCTGGCTGCCTGGCTAGATTGCTGCAATATTTTCTTTTGGTCATGGTCTCTCTGAGACAGGGCATCACTATGCAGTCCAGGCTGGCCTTGAACTTAGGGTGATCCTCCTGCCTCAGCCTCCCAAGTACTGGGATGACAAGTGTGCACTGCAAGAAAACTCCCCTCTAACCTCTCCAAAGATGGAGAACTTCGAGGACCCTGCTGGCAGGGGTGGCTGCTCCTAAGGGCAGGCCCACAGCGCAGGGCCCAGTGCCTCTGGCTGCTTTGGGGGCAGAGAAGCCCAGGGAAGCTTATGTAAAGGCCTAATAACTCATAAAAGCTATAAAAGATGAATCACAGCCTAGGATAGGGAAAAAGAATCTGAACTGGCTTCTTTTCCTTGTAGGGGAGTCAGTCAGGAACGTGGGCACCTTGAGAACCAGGCGCCTGAAATGCAGAGTTCATGTCCTGGGGTGGGGGGCGGGTGGCCTGGCCCTACCTCTCTCTGTCGGGGAGGGGGTCGAACTGGGCCTGGAGGGCCCGAGGGGGCTCAGGCTCGTTGTTGGCAGTTGTGGGCAACTTAATCTCGCATGGCTGTTCTTACCCCCTCACCCATACTTGGATTGACAGAATGTCTGGTTTGGGCCTGGTTGGGTGCAGTTGAAGACCCACACAGAAGGTCAGGAGGCCAGGAGGCCAGGAGGCCAAGAGGCCAGGAGGCCAAGAGGCCAGGAGGCCAAGAGGCCAAGAGGCCAGGTAAAATAAGCAGGGGCTGGGCACACTCGTGTAATCCCAGCAATGGGAAGGCTGAGGCAGGAGCACTGCCATGAGGCCAGCTTGAACTATATCGTGAGGCTCTGCTGTCTCAAAAAACTGAAAGAAAAAATAAAAAGAAGAGCAGACAGGGCCCTTTCTAAACAGAGACCCCAAGCTGCAGGAACCTTTTGTCCTGGACTTACACAAACCTCCCGCAGCCGCTTTTGTTTGTGGAAATGGCCTTTGAAGGGGGAGGAGTTTTGAGAGACCCTCCGGTAATCACAGCTATCACCCGGCCGGCCCTTATGTGTACCAGCATTCCCATGGCCAAGACTGGATTATCTTTGCAGATGAAGAATCCAAGTCTTTCGAAAGGCTCAGAATCTCCCCCGGGTCAAACTGATAAGAGCAGGGGCTGGAACCGAACTGATGCTCCTGTTTCCTCTTTACCGGATCCTCCGTCCAGCACACTCACGGAGCAGTGCACAACTCCAACGCCTGACCAGGGTGATTCTGGAGCTGGGATACAGTCCTGGCCCCCCTCAGTCAGAGCAGAGCTGAGCGGTCACTCGGTTCCCACTCGGAGGTCACCCATCGCTGATGATCCCTTGCTGCGAGGCCCCCAACCTCCTCTGTCCTCGTAGCAGAATTTACTGCGGTAGCTTGTGCAGTTTTAACAACCGACTTGGTTTTTCTCACAAGATCGTACATAAAACCCTCGTGTATAAAGCATATGCAAACAGGTAAGAGACGTGTTTACTAATACCCGCTTATTCCATAATTCACGTACAGCACCCAGTGGAGAAGTAGTGGGTAAAGGGGAGACCTTGCATTAGGGGGTTCCGAGTGACAGCTGCTGCAGGGTGCCGTGACCCCAAGTTGACCTGGGGAGGCCCCGCCTGCTTGCTCTGGGGAGCTGGGGAGAGGGCTGGGCTGCCAGGCAGTGTGGGCGGGGCGGGGGCCACCCAGGAGGTGACCTGATGCTTGGTTTTCCCGGAGGGACCATGTCCAGAAGGCGTAGGTGAGCCCGTCCACCGGGGGAAACTGAGTCGTATCTGGAAGCCCATCAGGATGCCCCCTAGCTCTGCGGCCCCTCAGAGCCCCCCAACCCCTCCCTCCTGCGGAAGCTGAGTGCGCATGGCTCAGGACACAGGACGCGGGACACCTGGGGGTCAGACATCCCAGGCTGGGTAGAGTGCTCTATGCCCAGCGCTTGGCTTCCTAGGGGAGCCCCTGCACCCACAGGCCCACTGCACCTCCCTTTTCTTTGATTTTCCTCCCTGCACCTCCATTCCAGCCCATCCCCCGCCATGTGCTATTTCAATTCCATCTCCATCCTCCGGGTAACCGTCGTTTAATTTTCTTATGTACTTGGCTGTGTGCCAGAGAGCATTCCTTCTGAATAAAAATGGCAGCGACCTCTTTCCTCCCGGGGGTTTTATGGAAATGCACACCCGCCTCCTAAGCAGCTTCTGGATCGATCGCTAACCTCAGCTTCCGGAACCAGGGGGTGTCTTCCTTGCTTATAGAAGGGAACTATTTGTTGTGGAAAATTTGAAAAATATCAGGATGATAAGAGAAGAATCCATTATCCCACCGCCCGGCAGAAAGCCCATGCCAAGGGAGGGCCCAGCTGGCCGATGTTTCTTACGTAAGGGTGTGCGGATGAGTGTGCATACACACACACGCGCGCACGCATGCACGTAGCTTTCTCTCGCATGGTTTTGTGTCCTGTGCGTGTCACTCAGCCTTACACCAGTAGCATTTGCCAGTATGTCAGAGTCAGCGTCAAAAGCGTGGCTGTAGGACCTCGCCGACGTCTGCCATGGGGCCTGGAGCTGCATGGCCTCCTCTCTGGGAAACGACATGTGGGACCGTCCCTCGCCGTGCTTTTCCCGCTTGTGTGGTGGCAGTGTGGGGCAGTGTCTGGGCGTGAACCGGGAGCTGCCTGAAAATTAGACAGGGTGAGTCAGTGGCGGCGGCAGACCGTGCCTGGCACCTAGTAAATGCCCTTATCTGTGTGTTTACCGCCATTGCTTCCCAAAGAGCAGTTTCTGGAACTGGGATGTTGCCAGTCCTCTCCGCACAGGGGCTAGGGAGACCCCTGTCCCTCTGGCAGCCTGCACCCGGGTCCCTGCTGTCACGTGACTCCATAGAGGCGCGTGGGGACTGCAGTGGGGTCACAAGCAGCCATGGGAAAAAACTCGGAGCGATCGGGGTGCCCTGCACCCAGGTCCCAGAGGTGGCACCTTCGAGGGTGTGACACAGCACTGCTCCCTGGGTAGGGGCCGTGGGGCAGCCCACCGGTGGGCTCACACCCCACCTTCCTCATCCACATTTGGCTCTGCAGCTGTCCTTGCCTGCGCTGGTTCCTCTGGCCGCCCCAGTCCCTAGAGCAGCCTGTCACCAGGACGCTTTTTCTAGCCACAGACATACCCCTGCTGCTCCCAGCCCCATTCCCATGGGCTCCCGGTGGGCGTTAATCTTGAGTCTGTCTCCAGGGTTCTGTCACATTGAGAACATTATAGGTAAGCCAGGGACTGTAGCACACGCCTGTGATCTCAGCATTCAGGAGGCTGAGGCAGGAGGATCACCATGAGTTCAAGGCCAGCCTGGGTTACATAACAAGACCCCCGTCTCAAAAAAAAACAAAGACTGTCACATCACCTTTCGGGATTGGCTTCTCTCTCGGCACCATTCCCTCAAGGTCTGTCCACTCAGGTGGCTGCATGGGTGACCAGTCAATGCCACTCCCGTGCCTCATGCCACTGGGGTGTGGAGGTGGCAGGGTGTCAGACACCTGGGCTGACAGGTGTCCCCTGTCAGGGCTACTGGAGTCCCCCCTTTTCCTGATCACCCATTCATTCCCTGGCATTCGCTCTCTATGTCTCAGAAGCCAGGATGGCTATTTCTGGGTTCAGGATGCCCCTTCGTTTGGTCGAGAGGGTGAATCTCTCGTGTGCGATTGATCATCAGGCCTCAGGAGCCAGGAAAGGTCACGTCGGGGCTGGAGCCAAGACAGACCAGTCTCTGGGCATGCGTGGAGCATTCCAGTCTCTAGGGCTGAGGTCAGAGATTACCGGGAGCGGAGGAGGTTAGGGAGGGACAAGGTGTCCTGTACCCTGTGGGGACAGAGCCCACCCTTCCTCCACCACTGGTGGGGCTCAGCACTACGGTCCTCACACACTGGGGCTCTGTCTGTACTTGTGGGGGGGAGATGTAGCACTGTAACAAGCAGAACGGTGCCGGCGATTCCTTACTCCAAGTTCAAAGACGCGCCGTGAAAATTGTTGCTAAGGCAATTGAATAAAAAAAAAATTCACAGCCGGGGTAAGCGGTAACAGCAAGACAACGAACATAATTGCGTGTCTTACAGCCATCAGCCCCTGAGCGTGACTTCCCCGACACATACGTTTTTAATGATTCGGAAAGGTAGCACAGATGTTTGCAGTGGTTTTGACAGGAAACATGTCACCCTGTCCTCCTCCTCCCGCCCGCCCCGCAGGACGATTTCCCTGGGGAAGAGCTCACAGCTGGCCCTGCAGAGAAAAGCCCCGGCCTGCGCTGCTCTGGGGGGCCCAGAGGGGCTGAGCTGGCTGGGGCTGGGTTTGGTTCTGAGCTCAGCCCTAACCTTAATTGCCGTTTGGTTACAGTATTTGTCCAGGACTTGGAGCTCTTCATAACATAGACCCACAAGCGTCCATGTGGTTCCCGCTGGTCACGGCTGTGTGCCAGTCCTAACCAGAACCCCACAGCTCCGCAGGAAACATTCACGGCCGCGGCAAGGGGGGGCCTCAGGTAGATGTGGAGAAACGGCCAGGATCTGCCCAGCCCAAGCAGACGCACAGGATGCAAGGGGCTAGGCCACGTCTCCATGCCACCAGGGTCGGAGGGAATCGTCTCCACAGTGCCCGCTGCCAACCCGAGACGACAAGGGGCAGTGGGGCACAGGTGACGAGAGGTCATTTTATATTTAAGCCCGAATCCAAGGACACTGCAGCACGCTTCCTTGTGTGCCCGCCTGGGCTCTGCCCTGGCCAGAGGACCTTGCCCACACCCCGGTCAGCCCCTTAGAAGCGGAAGACGGTGGAGAGGGAAGCCGGAGCGTGGTGCTTGCATGACCGTTAGTGGTGTAGGCAAGAGGCAAATGTCTTTAAATACACACACCACATTTCAGAGCTGAGCTAAGGCAAACACCAAACAGGACACCCAAAGTGCAGCCAGACGTCCCCCGGACCTGCCCCAGAGCAAGGCCTGCTGTGTGTCCAGCGGTGGACGGAAGCAGCAGCCCGGACCGCCATGAGCTGGGCGGGGGTGGAGGGGCTGGACCTGTGTGGACGGGGCTGGGACTGAGGGTTCGAGGGGCCAGGCACGTGGGTGGCTGGGGTGGCACGGTCCATCCCCTCTTTCCTGGTGCCAATGCCCTTCTCAAAACAGGGCCTGTCACTCACTGTCCCCCAGCTCCCCACCTAGGGGCCTTGCGGCTGGACAGGAGCTTGTGCTGGACCAGGTCCCTGTGGATTCCAGGACAGAGATGCCTCTGGCTTCCAGCCGCAGGCCCCTAAAAGCACAGAGCGGTGATCCAGGAAAGCCAGTGCACCCATGGCCTTGCAGCCCAGGGCAGGAGGACCTTCAGCCCCGAGCCCTGCTGGACCCCCTGCTCTCTCCATCGGCGCATATTTCTGGACTCTGCCTGCGGTTGGCTCAGAAATCACAGCACATTTGCACATGGGAGGCTGGCAGGAGGCTTTTCCCAGGAGCGTGGAAATCTTTTATTCCTGCTTCGGTTTCCCAAGAAGACCATAAAGCCCCGGCTTCCTGCAGCGAGAGTTCAGCCGGGATGGCGCACCTCCCTTCCCCAAGCCTTTATGGGGAACCCGGTTCCCAGGGCATCCTGGAGCTCCCATGGCATGGGGTTTGGAGCAGGGCTTTGTGCATCAGTTGTCCAACCTTTAATGGGACTGTGTGGGTGGGAAGGCGACCCGGACCACTCAGCACGTTGAATCACATCCTTGGAAAAACCCCCTGGTCTCAGGATTGAAGTCTCCCGCTTCCACATCCGCTTGTCCTGTCCCTGTCCCTGGGCCACCTGGACGTGTGCGGTGATCCCTCTCCCCTCTGCCCTGACAACCAGCCTGATGACTGGGCTGGGGAGATCTGACCAGGGCCCTGGGTCCCCTTTGCCCCCTTGCACACTTGATCAGGATCACCCAAGCCTGAAAGACCCTGGGCCGGGCCAGAAAGTCCCTTCACAACCATGGCCCAACTGCAGCAGTTCTCCTCCTCCGTGCATGAGCCTGCCTCGCAGGGGCTGCTCCCTCCTTTCTGGAGGTGAAGGGCAGCTTGCCCCAAGGAGCAGCCGCAGCAGCAGAGGTCCAGCTCATGCATTGCCCTGGGTCCTGGAAATCCTGCAGTTGTCCACTGGGATTCCCGACAGTAAAGCTGCTGTGCACACAGTATGGCAAAGAGTTCTTCTGGGGCATCTGGCAGTTCGGAGACCATTGGAGACCTGTGCCGGTGTCACCATGTTTTAGAGCCGGCGGAGTCTGTGCGACCCGTGGGCAACAGCAGTGGCATCGGCTGAGTTTTGTATCCAGCCAGGTGTGCAGCGAATCTTACTTGTCAGTGAGGCTGGGTTAAGAGGCTCCTGAAGAGCTGGTGGATCATGGGATGCTAACTACTCAGTGGATTTATCCAGGGACGTTCACAGCTGAGTGTGCTGCTAGGAGGCGGGCCGGGATGGAGCGGGTGGTCGCTGAGGCCTTTGGGGATGTGTCCCTCTCTGCCTGGCGCTCTTCCTGGCCACCATGCCATGAGAGGCTTTGCTCTGCCAGGCCCTTCCACCATGATGTTCCTGGCTTGGAGCCGGCCAACCAAGAACAAAACACTCTGAACCTATGAGCCAGATTAACCTCTCCTTTGCATTGTGTATGGCGAGTGTTATGTCCCAGCCACGGAAAAGCTAACTGATCCAGCCAGCTGTGATGTGTTTCAAGTAGTTCTTTCGAGTGATGTAAACCTGCCTTTGGTGCTCACCACTGAGGCGGATGGCACCGGTGCCATTGGCCCATTTACAGAGTGGTAAACTGAGGCTCCCCTAGTTATAGTCTTACCCATTGAATGCAGGGGAAGCCAAGGCACAGGAGTCATGGTGAAGGACAGAACTGCAATCCCAAAGACTCTGTCCTTAACGCTGCTTCTAGGAGGAGGCTGGTCGGAATGTCGACCAGTCACCAGCAGACATGGGGGGTTCCTGGGGGTCAAGGATGCTCAGCTGATGGCCCAGCGCCAGGTGTGATCCTGATCCCTGGGTTGGTAGGAGCTCAGACATCTCGGTGCGCGCCAGTTTCCTTGGGTCACTGCCCTCGGACGGCACTCGTGTGGTTGGCACCCAGCAAGGATCAGTGTCTCTTCTGCAGGTGGCACGAGGCCTCCCAGACAGAGCAGGCCGACACACCTGGGTTTCCCCCCGGTGCGGAGAGGCTCGGGTATCGGGGCAGCAGTCTGTCTTCTCGTTACTTCTCTGGCCTTGTTGTAACGTCACGACGCTGCCGGGCAAGCTGCATGAGAGGTTTTGGGGTGCTCTGCCGGGCTCGCTGAGGAGCCCTGCCTCGCTCTGGCTCCAAGCTGGGTGGCGACATAAAACCTTTCCGTGAATCTGGCCGCTGCCGCATCTCAGGTTTAATTTTCACTGCGTCAGTTTGTTGTGTTTACTTGTTTTTTGGGAAAGGGACTTAGACTCTAGGCTTGAACTCATACTGATCCTCTCGCCTCCGTCTCCTGAGTGCTGGGATTCCAAGTGTGTGCTACCACCCCCAGAAAATTTAGGGGGTGGTGCTCTGTGTTTCTGGATAAAAGAGCAAGAAATTGCAAAATATTCCAGATGAAGATGGCCCTGTGCCTTCCTGACAGGGCTGCCTGGACCCTCCAGGGCCCCGAGCTGCAGCCGGGCTGGTTTGCTCCGTCAGTAACTCGGGCCCCATCCTGGGCTCAGGGCACTGCACACAGCCCCTCGCGATCTGGTCCTGCTGACGATTACAGCCGCAGGTGCAGTGGAGATGCTCACGCAGACATAAAGCGCCGTGTGGCAGACAGCTTTCTTTACCTCCTTATTGACGAGGGAACCCCTGAGAGGTCAGCCAGTTTGAGGAGAAATCAGAGAACCATGCGTAGGGGCAGTGTGATCAGACACTACAGGGCGTGTTCATGTTTAAATTTTTTGTGCATTACAGTGAAAGACACATTGTCGTAGTCTATCTCAGAGTCCTCCCGCTCCCTGGAACACACTCATCCCATCGTCCTGGCCACTTTCTGCGGCAGCTCGAGTCCTCTTTCCTAGGTGTCTGCAGTGTGGTGGCTTTGTATCTTGAAGGGATTTACAACATTTCCCTGTCACGGTCATTTTGACTTTGGGGAGGAGCCAGAAGTCCCACAATGCCAGATGTCCCACGGTGACTAAGGTGGATGAGGACACAGCGTCCTGTTCTTACAAGCTGCCTTTCTGGTTTGTTTTTGTTTTTGTTTTTGTTTTTGTTTTGAGACAGGATCTCGCTATGCAGTTCAGGCTGGCCTTGAACTCGCTTTGTAGTCCAGGGTGGCCTTGAACTCACAGTGATCCTCCTGCCTCAGCCTCCCGAGTGCTGGGATTACAGGCGTGCACCACCATGCCCGGCATGCCTTTCTGTCGGATGGCTCTCAGCAGCAGCACTCCATATATTTTTTATCACACCCTGTAAAGACACTCAGGAAAAGACTTCTGCAGAAAGTGGCAAGGATGGTGGAATAAGTACGCTCCAAGTAGGGGGAGGATTTTGAGGGGGATCTGCAGCAATGCATCTTTCACTGTAATCATTTTTTGGAAAACATTCATTGAATATTTCAGCCGCATGGGGCATGTGGAGCAGAGGAACGCCGCTGTGGATTTACCAGTGGAGTCAGGATTATTTACAGTTGCAGACACTCAATCCAATCTTTCTTGCTTACTGCAGATTTCCTTTAGCCTTCCTGCATTTTGTCAAAAATAATCTTAAAGACATGATTCTTGATCATAGAGGTGGCTGCCTAACAGGGTTTGGCTTGGTGGTTTGTGCCGGGTGTCCAGAGTCTAGGTACCGTGTGACCTTTCGGGCTTTGTTTTGCTGGAAGATTTCCCAATTAGACTTTTAAAAACCTCAATTATTTGCCATGCTGAGGCTGGGAAGCCAAACACACCGAAACCCCTTTCTCCTCCAGACTTTCCCTGCGGTCTTTGTAAACTTGGGTGAACCCCTCTCTCTGTAAAGCTGCCACAGGATCCACAGCTTCCGGCCTGCCAAAAAGTGGGGCCGTCCTTCCCGTGTGGTTGCTGGGACCCCGAGAACCAGGTCAGGGTCCCCACCACCACCGCCGCCCTCGGGACTTCGCGAGTTTGACCCTGGGGAGCCAGCACAGCGCCGGGTCCGGAGCGTCTGCTCACATGAGCAGATGCTTTGCGAAGCCACCTGGGGCCTCGGCGCTCCGGGTGGGGCCCCCGAGGAGGCTCCTGGTTCCCCCATACAGTGGAGGTCAGGTTCTGCAGAACCCTTGCAGATAACCCCGTTGCCATGGAAAATGGGAGACAGTTATGCAGGTTCCTGGGGTGGGGAGGAGGGAGAGCCAGGTGTCGTTTCCCAATGCTTCATTTCAGTTTGCAATAAATGTGCCAGGTTGCCAAGGGCTGCGGGCTGCCCAGACAGAAGGAGCGAGGGCTTCCTCACAGTGCCGGGTCAGCCCGGCCGGAGAGAGCGATGCAGGACCCGTGTCACCCACAGGGTGCTCTGAGGTGACTTGCAGGGCTGAGGTCGCCGTCTCACAATGCTGCTTTCTCAGCAACGAAGAGTTGTGGAAGTCCTGAGCGGCCCTTCGGGTCTAGGGGGCCGGGGGCAGAAGTTGTCCAGGTGCTTGTTTCTTGGGGGCTGCTGGTTTGGGGTGCCGAGTGCGGCCCATTTCTGTAGCACTCTGACCTGCTTCGTCTGAGCCATGGGACTCGAGCCACCAAGCCGGAGGCCTCAGCCAGTGTCGGCACTGAGCTGGGCTGTGTGCAGAAGCCAGCTGTCCCTCACTTGGGCCCATTTTACTGAACATAAAGTCGAGGCACAAAGACGCTGCAGAGCTTGCTTGGAGTGACAGAAGCTAGCAGTGGAGTTGGGGATCTCCTGCCAGGCGGCCCGGCTCCCACACTCAGCCCCTGCTGCTGCAACAGGAGAGCCCCGGGCCATGCGCTGGTGCCTGGCCACAGTCCCTTCCCTCCTGTGAGGTCACACAGCTGAGACTCGGGCCTTGGCCCTTTCACCTCTCCGGGTGCTGCCAGCCCCTGCTTTCCGCAGGCACCCCAAGAGGTCCAGGGGGACACTCATCTCACTCACAGGATTTCACGCTCCGCCTGTGTGCTCGAGGGCTGGGACAGCCCCTGCCTTCATGGCACCCTCGGTGCACGTGAGGGGTCCTTCATAAAAGAGCCAGTGGCTGAGGCCGAACAGGGCCCACTGCTCAGCATGGAGGGACCCTCGGGACACATGGCTGAGCTGCTGCTCCTAACCCAGGGAGCCTGCGACAATAACATGCAGATCCTCAGGGCCCTGCCCAGGCCCACTGCAGGAGGACCCCAAGCTGGGGTGCAGAATCAGCGCTTTTCCAGCCAGGTGCACACTTCGGGGAGCCCGTCCCTTCCTACAGGAGAGCGTTCCTCCTCTGCCACCCGTACCTCCCAGCCTTGGGAAACCTGCACCCCATGGGAGCTGGTCAGAGGTCCAAGTGGAAGTCAGAACTCACCCCACCTCAGGGTTCTTGGGCCTGACCCAGACCCTCAGCCAGGGGGCGGTGGCATGAGCCGTGGCATGAAGACCACACAGAGTGGCAGAGAGGGCATTTACAGGGGGAGCTGGGCACAGTGTCCAGGGGAGGTGATTCTCCGGAGCGAGGGGCTTCCGCATGGACCGCCCATGCCCTGTGCACCTTGGGGACCCCCTCAGCAAACACAAGCCCCCTTATCCACAGAGGGTTCATCCCAAGTCCCCCAGAGGGCAGCTGCAGGGGTCCCCGGAGCGGTGTGTGCTGCTTTTCCTACACACGACGCATAGCTGCGGTTAGTGTATAAATTAGACACAGTAAACGGTAAGCAACAGTGACCATAAAATAGAAGAGTAACGCACAAAATAGGAGGAAGGTCGCGGAACAGGCGCCCCACAGGGATCTGACCCGCAGGGCGGCTGCCAGTGGCTCCCGGGTGTGTGCCAGATGCATCCAGCGTGCCCTGGACCAAGGATTGGCTCAGGGCGCCAGGGGACTCGAGACGTCACCACTCACGACTTTGAACTTACAATTTGTTTCTGGGGTTTTCCGCTTAAGACTTCCAGGCCCTGGTTGGCCGAGGGTGAGCGAACTCAAGGGGTGAAACAGTGGCTGGGGTCTGGAGGCACGGGAGCCCTCCGCCCTCCCAGCCAGGACCCCTTGGGCTCAAGACACCGTGGACGTGAACCCGGCTTTCTCTGCTGTCACAGCCACGCTGGTCACGTGGTGGACGGAGGCCGTGACACGAATGGTCCGCAGCTGCTCTGTGGTCACTTTGTTCCTTTCATTGAATCACTGAGCTCCAGTCCACAGACACAAAGCCAAGCTTTTTCTTTAAAGTTAGCGAATAACGGCCCGTGAGATAATTGGACCCTGGCGTGGGACGGTGTCAGCCTCACCCGCTGGGAATTTGGTGCCACATGCGGCCAAGCTCACCCACAGGTGTGCAGACGTGAGTGATCGCTTTATCTTTCGTGACCCTGCTCACTGGACAAAGAACAAAGCTTTCCACACCCCCAGCTGAGTGGAAACATGGACATGTGACAGCCCGGTGCCTGCGGTTATGGTTTTGCTTTGTGAAGTAAACCTTCCGGTCCGACTGGGAGAGAACGCACATGGAATCTGACATCGCCATGGAAACCAGTTGCCCCACGCACGCCTCACTGCCTGTGGCTTCTCTGTTTTATAGGTGGTTTTCAGCAAGTACTGCAACTCCAGCGACATCATGGACCTGTTCTGCATCGCCACGGGCCTGCCGCGGTGAGTGCCGCCCGCTGGGCTCTAAGGGGGGCACAGGGAAGGACGGAGTGCGGGGTGCGGGCGAGGCGGGGGCCCTGGGCTTCCCAGTCAGTGAGCCAAGCGCCAGGGAGCTCGGGCTCTGGGCTGAACTCAGCAGGAGCGCCCCCTTCAGAGTCGGCTTTCCTCCACCAGTGCCTTGGCTGTGGAGAAAGGAAGCCGGTCGTGTTTGGTTTGGCCCTTCTTCCATCCCGTGGGCTCGTGCCCAGCCCACGTGTGCCCCGAGACTCGACCTGAGTGGCAAGGGCCAGGCAGCTGTCTCACAGAGCACTTCATTTTCCCAACCAGGTCTGTAGGAGCCTGGAACTTTTCCAATATGGGTTGAGTATCCCTGCTCCAAAAGGCTGAAATCCAGAAATCTCCCAAATCTGAGCATGGTGAGCTCTGCCCTGAGGCCGCACTGGCAAGTGCCACACCTGGCCTCACGCCCTCGGGGCGCAGTCAAACCAAGGCGCACTAACACTGCTGCACAAGTCACCCCTGGCTGCATGCTGAAGGTGTGCATGCAAAGGGGAGTTTCTTGTGCGGACCCGGGGCCCTCGCCAGGGTTTCTCATTACGCGTCCCCACCTGAGAGTCTGAACTCCAAGACACCTCCCGCCTGGAGCATTTTGGCGAACGGGGCCTGCCCTCTGCCCATGCTCTGGCTTTGCGACCATCAAGGGTGAGAAGGAGCTGCGTGAGAATTAGCTCTAAGGTGAGGGTCAGGGTCGAAAGTGAGGGCCAGTCAGAGAATTTCCCGGTCAGGTAAGACGCAGGGCTCAGATAAACTATACACCCGGAATCACAGCAAGTGGAGCAAAAATAACCTATCGAACCTATCATCTGGGGCAACACGGGGCACAAAATACGCACAGATTATTGCTTATAACAACTCTAGGGTTCCGGTTTCACCTCCACTACATGGATTTTAAAAATTCACACCTGCAGATGAAAGAGCCTCAGCGACTTGGTCAAGGTTCACCTTACCCATTTACCACGATTTTGTGGGAGCCTCCTGTGCCGGTTTAGACGGAAGCCCCGAGGACCCAGGGTCAAAAGTTGAGCTGCAGATTTATGGTGGGCTGGTTCCAGAGTTGGTTTCTGCTGTACCTTGGAGTTGTCACATCCTCCAACTCCATAAATCAGACTTGTTCCAGGTCCCTGCTAAATTAGTTGCACTGCTGCAGGCTCTGAGAAGTACACTCAGCCGAGCGGGCCGCTGAGCTTTATTTGCGAGTGGAGGATCGGGGTCCCTAGCACCCACACCCTCGTTCTCCCAGGGCTCCCGACTTGTGTGAGGCAGCATGCCAGTGTCACCCCGAGGGACTTACTGACACGAGCGTGTCTTTCAGGAACACGACCATCTCCCTCCTGACCACAGACGACGCCATGGTCTCCATCGACCCCACCATGCCCGCGAATTCAGAACGGTAAGGAGCCAGGCCTTCTTGGGCTGTGTCCACTATCTCTGTACCACACAGGAGGGCTCTGGGCTTGGGTTTTTAAATGCATTACTGCAGGGAAGTCTGCATTAGAAGTACAGATGGATTGAAGGGAGGGTAGGGGAAGGGGGTGGGGAGAAAAACAAGCTACATCCTGTACAGGTACAGATTCTCTATGATGACTGTGATTGTTATGTATATCTGAAATGTACCAATAAAATCTAATTTAAAAAAAAAGAAGTAGAGGCACATGCCTATCATTCCAGCACTTGAGAGGCTGAGGCAGGAGAGTTGCCTCAAGTTCAAGGCCAGTCTGGGCTCCATAGTGAGTTCAAGGGCAGCCTGTACTACATAGTGAGAGACCCTGTCTCAAAAATAAATAAATAAAATAATAAGAAAAGCAGAGATAAGGGGTGGTGGTGGTCGTGTTCCTGAAGGAGCCGGGATTCCCAGGTTCCTCTGCGTGAATCCACATTCTCCTCTCCACAGAAGCACTCTGAGAAGGCAGCCTGCAGATGGGAAACTGAGTCACAGAGGCTAGGGGGCACAAGCAGTAGAGCCAGGCCCCGGCACCTTGGCACTAACCTCAGGAAAGGCTGCAGGAGAGGCCCCGACCAGAGCCCTCGGGAGCACCAAGCATCTGCCCATGTGGGGCCCAACCCGGGCATCCTGGGCACACAGTGGGACCTGCTGGAGACTCAGACAGAGGCAGATCAGGGCAGTGGGGAGTCCTAGGGGGCTCACAGAGATGTGCAGAGTAGGGGCGGCCATGGGGGTACCTGAGGGGGGGACACGGGGCTGCGGCCCCACGCATTCCCTTGCCAGGCGGCCTGAAAAGTCCCATTGGTCTGCAGGTCACAGCTGCAGCGAGCAGGGCAGTACCCAGTGTGGCGGTGGAGGCAGGGAGCTCGGGGCCACTTTGGCCCTCTGCTCTTGCCCTGCTGCCCCCGAGGGCCCGGTGGAGGCTGTGGGGCCCCCAGTGAGCTGGTCATGAGGGATCCCACCCAGTGGAGCTGCACCAGCTCTGAGCTCAGGTGGACACAAGGCTGCTCAGCGGCAGCACTGCGGAGTCCGGGCTCCACTAAAGGACGGGGCGGGATCCGAACTGGGCACTCGGGGCTCCCTCAGCCCAGGCACGGGCACCCTCTTCCTCCTGCCCTTAGAAGCCTGTGATCCCAGCCAGAAGGGTCCAGTGGACGTGGTCAGTGTGGGCCCGGACAGTGTGGGGCAGTGGACGTGGCAGCACTGTGTCACGAGGCCCCTGCCTGCTGCTCCCAAACAGGCCCCCTCCCTCTCACCCTGATTCTGAGCCCCCAGACCCCCAAAGCCACGCTGCTAATTGGCTCCCTAAATTCTCCAGCGAGAGCCGTGTGCGTCTCGGCCTGGCCTGCCTGACCCAGATCCCCGTCGAGAGGGAGGTTGCTGAGCGACCCCTCCTCGACAGCCGCAGGACTCGGAGCCAGGGCCCTGTCACGCGAGCTGGGCTCTGAGTGTGGCCGCGTGTTCCCTGCTCGGTGGCCTTGACCTCTCCCGCCTGTGCCCTTCACGAGAGAAGTGTGAGGCACACCAGACAGAAGGCCTGGCGTCCAGATGGCGGGCATGAAAGGTGCCCTGGCTGCGGAGGGTCCCTGGGGACACGAAGCGTGTCTGCCTGCACTTCTGGTTGCCTCAACAGGGAAGCGGGGTGCTCCTGGCCCCTGGAGACAGGGGTGCTGTGCAGACGCCCACCCGGGTCTGTCTGCTGAGCGCCCAGCCCCAGGCTGTGTCCTTAGCCACCCGCGTCCTCTCCAAGCCACCAGCCCTCTCAGGTAGTGACCCTCACACTGTGACACGCCAGGGCCCCAGGGGCCCACTGGGGCACAGGGCACCTCTCCCGCACCTGGGACTCTGGTGAGACACTGATGTGGACAGGTGTGAACTCCTCCCTGTGTCCCTGCGAACAGGAAGCGGCGTGAGAGGCGGGCGCCAGAGGTGACTTCGAGGCGTGTACCAGCCCCCACGGCAGTACGCGGTTTCAGTTCAGACTTTACGGGTGTTATAAGTGGTGCGTTTCCCATGTTGCCTGTGACCAAGAACCCCAGGAGACACCCCCAGTGATCGCTGATCACACCATGGTGTGCAGGTCGCCCGTGTTTTCTGCAGTTTTCTTTTCCAGACACGAGTTCATTCTCTATGTGAGACCGTGACTCGCTGGTCTCACCCAGTAATTAGCACGGGTCGGTACTATGCGTTTCATCTTCCTCTTTCTATTTTTCTAGTACTGCAGATTGAACAGAGGCCATTCTCACTGAGCTACAGTCCCGGCCCCTTTTTTATTTTTTATTTTGAGATAGGATTTTGATAAATTCTCCAGACTGGGCTTTAACTTTCCATCCTCCTGCCTCAGCCTCCTGGAGTGCTGGGGGTATAGGCGTGAGCCGCTATGCCAGGCTTGTGTTTGTCTTTTAACAACTGAACGAGCACCCGAGAATCTCTGATGTGACAGAAAGAGCATTTACAGCGGCTTCAGCAACAGGCGTTTGCCTTGCCCAGGTCTGGAGCTGGAAATCAAGAGCAGGTCAGTTCTGAGGCCACTTCCTGGCTGCAGAGCCGCCTTCTCTCCGTCCTCCACACGTGGCAGAGATGGAGGGGACAGAGACAGAGATCTCGTTGCTTGTCACTTGTGAGGGCGAGAACTCCACGTCTCGTCTGACCCCCTTCACCCCTCCCCGCCCCGCCTCCCGGTCCTTTAGCGTGGCGCGGTGAGCACAGCACCCGTCTCACGGGAGGACGCGGGCCGTCCCCGTGCCGAGCCACCTCGGCAGCTGCATCCAACTGCTCCCAGTGAAGAGCGTGGTCGTGGCATGGCAGGGTCTGGGGACAGGAGCACTGTGTTCTGGCTCACCGCTCCGTCACCAGCACCTGCTGATTGTGACTGCTCCGTGAACGTGGGATGAGCGGATGGCTGAGCGAGCGAGCTGCATGGGTGACAGCTGACCCTGTCCCCAGGCCAGGTGCTTTGTCTTGCTACTGGGTTGCTAAGCTCCTTTGCTGAGATGAAAGATGGGTGGTTTGGGTTTAATCTATTGTGCAGTTGCTCTTCGGGCTGGGGTCAGTGCTCTCGCTGCTGTCTCCCTGTGCTCTCTGAGCTCTCCAAGCTTCGAGCTACTTTTCAGTCCCTCCTGGCTTCAGACGTCTCTACCCTTTGCCTGGTTTCCACTGACTTCAGAGTCTGTGCCAGCCCTGGCCCACGTCTATGGCAGTACACTGCCATCTGCGTGCTCCCTGCCACATCCCCTGCCCAGCCTCTCTGGGTCTCGTGATTTACCAGGGTGACATCACCAAAGTACTGGGCATCTTGGCCGGACCACTGGCTCCATCTTGTCCGGTCCTTCCCAGGTCACAGTCATCATGAGCCTGGAAGGAGCTGAAGAGAGAGAGCCGCCCTCATGGGGGCACTGGGATGATGTGGGCAATCAGGTCAGAACCCAAGGGGCGGGCTTGAGGAGTAGGATGCCCACGACAAAAGCTGTGTCATTGACCAAACATGAACATTGTAAAGGAAGTTCACTGTGCTGATGACATAATTAGGACATTTAGAACTCGTCAGAGGAAGCTTAGAACAGACTAAGAAAGTAATTTAAAAAAAAAAAGAAAAAGAAAAAAGCTGGGCATAGTCGTACAAACCTGTAATTTCAGCACCTGGGAAACTGAGGCAGGAGGATCTCCAGAAGTTCAAGGCTGACCTGGGCTATATAGTGAGACCCTGTCTCAAAAGAATAAAAAACACAAGGAGTGTGGGAGTGCAGCTCGGTGGAGAGCGCATGCTTAGCGTGCACGAGGCCAGGTTCTGTCCCCAGGCACAAAAGGCCAGACCCACCGAGTCCAGTTCCCCACGCTCGTCTCTCGCGGCAGCCGAGGAGGCAGCTGGGACGACGGCTCACGCGTGCTCTCTTCTCTGTTGCAGCACGCCCTACAAAGTGAGACCCGTGGCCATCAAGCACCTGTCCGGTAAGGCCCTCCCTCCTCCCGCCGTGGTGTTGGAGAGGAACTGCGTGGACTGTCCCCAGTACGGACGTGCATGGGCGCCACGTGGGGACCCGCAGCCTGCTGTCCTGTGGCGTCTGAGCCTCGCCCTGCTGCAGACGCTGCCACCCGAGCCCCCACTGGGACCCCGAGGTCTTCGCCTTTGCTGGGTGACACTGCCTCCCACCCGCAAGGGCTCGCGGGGCTCCCGGGGCCTCAGCCGGCCGTGGTGTTCTGTTAGAAACCCATTTCTTTCTGAATTTTGAAATCGCTTGTGTTGAGGCGTAATTTATGCATGACACCCCACTGCCGATGTCGGGGTACTTATTTTTGTGTCTTGGAAAATGTGTGTGCCTGAGACCCAGCATGGTGACCCCATCTTCGACGTCCACCGCAAAGACACTTCTGTAGCGTGGGCTGTGCCGGCATGGTTTTCCCCTGCCGCATGGGTGGACTTGTGAGCTCTTTCCCGGGAGCGAGGGGGCTTTTCTGAATAAAGCAGCTAGGAGCATGGAAGGCACTGTCATCTCCCTTAGGTAGATACTTCAGAGTGGACACTGGGCCATGTGGCTATATATTTGCTTGACACTGTTTTGGTTTGTTTTGTGTTTTGAGAGAGGGCCTCACTGTACAGCCCAGGCTGACCTCGAACCCTCAACGATGGCCCTGGCTCAGCCTCCTGAGTGTGTGTATGCTTACCTTTATCAAACACTCCCAGGGGTCCAGAGTGGCCCCAGCAGTGCTTGGGGTTGGGTCTTCTGCTGTCCCACCCAGGGCGGCTTGGCAACCTTTTTGTGCTTTCCATGCTGATGGGTGTGTGATGGCTTGGGCTGGCATTTTCATTTGTGTTTCCCTGGTGACGCCTGGCCACGATTATTTCCGGTGTTTACTCCTGATCATCAACCTCCTTTGTGTGGCATCCGCTCAGATCTTCAGAGACACGTTGCCCGCTTTCCTCCTGAGCTGTGCGTGTCCCAGGAGCCACGCCCTTTGTCAGATCCGGGTTATAAACACTTTCCCTGCTCCACACACTTCCCTTTCGTTTTCTGATTAGCGGCTCTTGATGACCACGGGTTTGGCAGTTTGAGTCAGCCTGGTTTTATCAGTTTTGTTCTTTAGTAACATGCTTTTGCTCCACTGTCAAAGAAATCTGAGTTTCTCCTATAGTTGTGAAGCCCCTCCTTGTTTTCCTCTAGGAGTTTTGCAGCTGTAGCTTGCACGGTTCGGTTATTTATTTACGTACATTTACTTGAAGGTGTTGGGGGCCACACCCTGGCCTGTGTGATCAGTGTCCTGTGAAATTTTATGTGTGACATGAGACGAGACTTTAGGTTTCTTTTCCTTTGTTAAAGGTAAAGTTTTGGAAGATTAATGGCTACCAACTCGACTTTAAAACACCCATGGGGGGGCTGGGGGTTTAGCTCAGCGGCACAGCGCCTGCCTGGCAAGCGCGACGTCATAAGTTCAATTCCCGGTACCGGAAAATAAATAAATAAATAAATAAAACCCCTATGGAGAGACAGTGTGTGTGGCAGTGGACCTCAGCTTTCCTTCTATAAAATAACAGCATTCACAGGAGACCACCAGGTCTTTTAATTAAGTAATTTGCCTATTTGTTTATTAACTTTTTGCACTATTAGGGATTAAAGCTCAGGCCTTTGCACTGAACACCATCCCTGCCTTTTTATTTTTAACTTTTTATTTTGAGACAAGCTCTCGCTGAGTCACTAAGGTGTCCAGCCTGGACTCGAACTTGCCATCCTCCCGCCTCAGCTTCCCCAAGTGCGTTGGTTTCAGGCCTGCGCCACCGTGCCCCAGTGCTGGTGCTTTAACTTGTTTTCTGCGTGAGTTGGTTTTTATGAAAACTCTAAATTCAATTCTTTTGACAGTAGATGGTAGAATAAAAATTATGGGTTTTAGCTTTCTCTAGTATAAAAATACTTCTCAATATAAAAAGCTTGTTGAGCCCTCGACTTAATAGAAAATGCCGAGTTGTTACGTTACTAGTATTTTATTTCGATTTCACCAGGGTTTCGCCCAGCGCCCTTCCTGTGCCCCAGATCCGCCCACAGCCCACACTGCCCTTCTGGTCTCTGGTCCTCATAGGCTGTGCCTGCTTCCTGGACCCCCTTGTTACCCTCAGCGCCTCAAAGCTGCTGCCCAGCGTCCCCTGCTGGGCTTGCTCAGGCCTCCCTCGTGATCAGCTGGGGTGAGCTTTGGGAGGAAATCCGTGGGGCGTGATGTCCCCTGGTGTCCCAGCCACCCTGCTACACAGCCGCAGGGCATCCCTGTCGTTACGCCCAGTGGGCCAGGAGGAGCCAAAGCTCCTGGGCGCCTTCGACCCCGCCCTCCCCCTGAGGCCCCAGGGCACCTTCGTCCCCTCTCAGGTGACCACGCACGTGGCTCTTTCTGGCTTCGACATCCTGTTTCCTGAGCGACGCTGTCTTGATGACTGCAGACTGACCATCACACAAGTCTCTTTTCTCTCCTCCTTCTCACAAGTATTCCTGCTTTTATTTTCAAATACATTTTAGGCCAATCTGTCCATTGCTACCAAAAAGAAAAAAAAAGGTCTGCTAGGACTAACTAAAAATCCCTTTAAATACTCGGAAAGATTTGGGAGAACTCTCGTCCTAGTAATGTTGGGTCTTCTGCATCATGAATGGGGTGTAATTCCGTGTATCGGGGCCTCCTTTCAGGTCGCTCCGTAATGTGTTTCAGCTGTCAGTGTCCGTCACTAAGTAGTTCATTTTTTTAATGCTATTAATAAATAGATTCTTTTAAAAATTCAAGGGCTGGGAGGATAGTCCAGTGAGAGCTGACTTGCTTAGCAAGCATGGGGATCTAGGTCAGATCCCCAAACACACACACACGCACACGCACACGCACACGCACATGCACACACACACACATGCACACACTGAATTTCCAGTTCCAGTTTCCAGTGTCCTTAGCGTGTGGGAATACCTTTAGCTTTTGTGTACTGACCTCCTGAGACTCATCGAGTAGGTCTGCTGCCGTTCTACAGATTTCTCATCATTCTGTAGGCAATTTTCCCCTTCTGCAAATAGAGGATTGCTTCTTCCGCTCCAGTCTGGATGCCTTTTTAACCTTTCAGCTCTTTTTTGTACCTGTTGTACTAGCGAGGCGTCCAGCCTGAGACAGCATGAGGCGGCAGTCCGAGGAGAGATTGTACTAACATGGTCACCGCGGGGGAGGGCATTAGCGCTAGCTCTCTTTTTTTTTTTTTTTTTTTTTTTGAGGGTTTTTGTTTGTTTTTCTCTGTTTCCAGTTTGTGAAGAGCCTTAAATATAAGTTGGTGCTGAAGTTTGTGAAATGCTTTTCTGCCTCCTTTGAGATGATCCAGGGACCAGGGATTTAGCTCAGCAGCACAGTGCCTGCCTAGCAAGCCTGAGGTCATGAGTTCGATTCCCGGTACCAAAACAACAACAAAAAAAGGGATGATCTGGTCTCTTCTCCATTCTCTTAACAGTGAGTTATACCAGTTGATGTTAAAACCCTAACTTGCATCCCTTGTGTAAACTCCATGTGGCCATGGCATATCCTGTCTTTTGTTTCAGAGGCAATTTACAAGCGTTCTTACGTCAGCATTCATGAGAGCTGTTGGTCCCCAGTTTTCTTAAACTGTGTTCATCTGGTTTTGCTGTTAAGGTAACACTGGCCTCGCAAAGTCAGCTGGGAAGTATTCCCTCCTCCTCCTCGGTTTTCTGGGAAGTTGGCCCAGGGTTGACATTACTTCTGCTTTGCATGTTTGATAGAATTCATCAGCGCATCTGGCTGTGCTTAACGCTTTTTTCGGGAAAGTTTTGTGCTTTTGGAATAGAAAAGAACACTCAGGTTTTCTTTCCTTTGTGGGCTCCCCCAGCACAGCCCTCCCACCAGAGGAGGTACCCGGGGCACCTTTGTCCGCATGCAGTGGACCACAGGTGTCTCTCTATTCCCTTAAGGCACGTGCCTGTCCTGAGACCCAGCACGTGCGGTCCTGATGATTGTAGATGGACAGAAAGTCTGGAGGACTTTCAACTGACAAAATGACAAAATTCAGCACCAGAGCCTGGCGTGGTGGCACACACCCGTAAACCCAACACTCGGGAGGCTGAGGCAGGAGGATTGCCATGAGTTCAAGACCAGCCTGGGCCACACAGTAAGCTCAAGGCCAGTCTGAACTGCACAGCAAGACCCTGTCTCAGAAACACCAAAAAAAATCAGCACCAACTTATAGTTAAGTCTCTCAAAAACTGGAAATGGAAAGGGCCTCACCTCTGTTCCTTTCATCTTGGTTTTTCCGGGACTTTATCAGGTGATCGGGCTGAAATATGTCCCTGTCCTTTTATCTGCAGGGTTCAGCGGGAGCCCCCGCTTCAGATATCCATGCAGCCTGCGGTTCTTCATCATAGGCGTCTGCTCTGAGATGCACCTTTAGGTGGCTTTTAAAGCTAATCTGCTTGAGCAACATACATTTTGTTGATTGAGTTTATCAGAGCCAGCTGTGGGTTTCACTGGGGTCCTTTATTCTTTCTTTCCATTTTTTTTTTTTTTTTTTGAGTTAATTTTTTGAGTCAGAGTTTCACTCTGTAGCCCAGGCTGTCTTTCAACCCTCAGCAATCCTCCTGCCTCAGCCTCAAGTGCTGGGATTACAGGCATGTGCCATCACACCCGGCATTTTTCTTTTCTTTCTTTCTTTCTTTGCTTTTTCCCCTTTGGTACTTGAGATTAAAACCAGCGCTTTACACTAAGCGACATCCCCAACCTTTTATTTTTTTTTTTAATTTTGAGTCGGTGTTTTACCAGTTCGCCAAATTGCCTCGGCTGGGCTTGAATTTGGGATCCTCCTGCCTCAGCCTCCCACAGTGCTGGGATTACAGGCCTGCACTGCCACGCCTGGCTTCATTTGTTTTCTCTATTGTTTACTTCCTACTTTATCGATTTCTTCTCTTTTTTATTTCTTTTTTCTCCTCAGGTTTCTTTCCTCCCCTACCTTCTAAAGGTAGAAGCTTGGATCACTGATTTTAGAATTTGCTTTTTTTTTTTTACATAATAAAGCAATTCAAAGCTGAAGATTTCCCTGTGAACATAACCTTATCAGCGTTCTCATATGTTCATTTTATTCGACTCAATCTGTTTTATAATTTTTCTTTGGTTGGTTCCTTCGCCCAACCCTTTTGCCGTTTGTAAGTGTGCTGTTTGATTTCCAGACGGTTAGGTATTTCCCCTTCACCTTCCGTGGTTGATTTCTCCTCCACTCCCACTCTGGACTAACAAGCAGCGGTCAGACGGCCGGGCACTCTGCGGCAGAGGAAGGTGGGGTACAGGGTCTGCTCCCAGCCCTGGAGGGCGCTGCTGAGGTGGGCCGGGCTCAGCTGGGGCCAGCAGGGGACAGAGCAGGTCCTGCCCAGCGCTCGCCGCTGTGAGCATGCATCTGGGGAACCTGTGTCAGCCGGAGACGTGCGGCCGGCTGGAGTGAGGGGCCAGCACTGAGGCACCGAGACGTGCTCTAGAGGACTTGGAGGCCCCACTGCACCCAGGACGGAGGACAGGGCAGGGTGGACAGCGCTGAGGCTTGGGGGAGGAGGTGACAGTGACGGCTGTGTTCAGACATTCACAAAATGGCTTTTGTGTAACTTTGGGGCCTGCCAGGGCCAGCAGGACCAGTTGGGGTTCATGAAGGGGAGGAACTTGGGCTGGGGTGGTGCTCTGAGGTAAAGCGTGTGCCTGGCATTGCTGAGCTCAAACGTGGCCATCGTCCTGCCTCAGCCTCCCACAGTGCAGGGGCTCAGGCATGCACTGCATCCGGTGGTAAGCTGAACCTAAAGCACTGAGCTCCTCCCTGAGGGGAGGGTCCTAGAAAAGGGCTGGTGGCCGCCTGTGGGGGTCACCTGGGGGTGTTCGGGCCGATGCCTGCTGCCGCCCCCCACAAAAGCCAGGGTCCAGGAGCCCCAGCTGCAGAGCCCCACAGGAGGACACAGCATAGCGGTGCTGTGAGTGACAGACAGCGAGGGCTGCTCTCCCGTGTGCCGCAGTGGGAGCTCAGGCAGTGTGGCTGCACGCCCAGCGCCCGAGGCCCGGCTCATAGGGAGTGCTGGCTCCAAGAATCCCAGCAGGGCCCAAGGGCCTCACCCCTGCCGCAGCCCTAGCAGCGCAAGGCGGGCTGTGCCTCAGTCCTGGCTCCTGCGGGGAGAGGACTTCGATCCTAGATAAGGCGCCCAGGCAGGCACGGCCGCGGGTCACCCGCCCCCGCAGGCGCAGGTCTCCCGGGTGCCGTGTTTCCCTGGCAGCTCCAGCACCTCCCTTCCTTCTTTCAGTGGCATCGGGCCAGGCTGACGCCAGCCTTCCCAGCTCGGGGCCCGTGCAGGGACCCTCTTCACCCACGTGCTGTGTCCCAGGTTTTCCTCCTGGGGACAGAGCTGACGTCCCATACACTCCCCGCCCACCCTTCTCCTCAGCGCCCTGTGCCTGGCCCAGAAAGGAGCCCACGTGTAAGAGCAGCTGCTCCCTGTGGCCTTCTTCCCCGGCAACCACAGACGTGCTCTGAGTGTGTTTATCCTTTGTTGGGTTTTTTGGTTTTGTCTTAGGGTTTAGTTTTTTTGTTTGGTTTTGGTTTTTGGTTTTATGACACAAGGCCTCACCAGATTGCACAGGCTGGGCTTGAACTTGCAATCCTCCTGCCTCAGCCTCCTGAGTACTGGAATTCCAGGCGTGCGCCACCAAGCCCGGCTTGTGTGCCAAGTTTTATGTGAATGCTGTATGTTGAAATGAAGTGTTGTGAGATGTAGTGGGTTCAATAAAATATCAAATATTTTAAAATGGAAAGATCTGAGAGGCATGCAGAAGCTCACGGCAGAGTGCAGGACATTGTGGGTCCCCAGCTGGGTGGACAGCCCCACTGCCACTGCAGGCTGCTCCAGCCCTGTGCCCTGCCGAGGGCCTCCTCCGTCCTGGGAAGACTGACATGCCCCAGAGTTGCATGGAGACAGCTCTCTGATGTCATCTCCGGTGGCTTTCGGGGCACCCATGTCCTTGGGCTTGGGAAGGAGATGTAGGAATAAAGGCCTGTTCCCTTGTCGGCTGTGTGGAAGGGCCCTAGGACGGCGAGTTCACCACTCTGAGCCTCTCTCCCTTGCAAAATTGAGCTCGAATCTGTACTTCTGTGGTTCTCAGGAGGGCAAATGAAGTAATTTATGCAAAATGATTAGCAAGGGTCCACCACTCAGCAAGAGCTCGGTAATTGGTAGCTATGATTTAAAGTGACCCCGAGGGTGTTACTGAGTGGCTAAAATTGTCTCCCTGGACTTGCAGAATTTTAATACAGTGAAGGCACGTTCCTAACCTCTGATCCAACACGAGGAGTCCGCGTCCTGTTTTAACTTGGAAGTCAAGCTAATGCTTGAAACAAGAGCGCAGACATATTGTTTACAAAAAATAATAATGCTGCCCCATAATATTTTCCGTTTTTAGCACAATTTTATTCCAAAGCCTTCAAGAGCTTTTAAGTTTAACATCATAGCCTGAGTCCTCCCTGCTGCATTGTTTTTAAAACAAATATGGCGCCGTAAGTAAAATGAAATTGGAATTGTGCGTTCACGTTCCCCTGGGGGAGGCTCGGCAACATGACCTGTGCTCTTGGCAGTCGGCTACCGGCTATCGGATAAGAAGCAGAGAATGACAGTGCCACCTGGGGTCCACTGGGATTTATGTACCCCGACTGTCTCACGCAGTCCTGCGTCCTCTGTGCCCCTGGGAACCCCGGGTTCCAGGTGGAGCACCCCAGCTGCACCATCTAGCTGCAGAGACAGGGGCAGACCTGAGGGACACTCCAGTGAGGGTCGACAAAGGATGTACACATAGCATCCC
This sequence comes from Chinchilla lanigera, assembly GCF_000276665.1. Lineage (NCBI taxonomy): Eukaryota > Metazoa > Chordata > Mammalia > Rodentia > Chinchillidae > Chinchilla > Chinchilla lanigera. Next base: position 39,127,609 of record NW_004955407.1, on the reverse strand, counting down.
CTCCCCAGCCAAGATGAGCAGGTCCAGTTCTCAGAGACGCCCCCACGTCAGTCTCTGTTCGCACAGATCGCTCTGTCCTCTCTGGAGCGTCGCCGACCCAGAGTCACAGCACGCGCCTTTGGTGTCTGGATCTTTGGTGCAGCCTCGTAGTTTGAACATCCACCTCTGTGGCTGGCTCGTCCACCTGCAGACGGACACAGGGTCACCTCTGTACAGGTCTCCTCAGGGACATGCTGTGGACAGTTGGCCAGGATTGCAGCTCTGGATTTGCATGACAAGTGTGTGTCCAGCGCGGCTGTCCTCCTATGCGGTCACCATGTCCAGCCACCAGCAACACACAAGTGACCACACATTCCCTGCCCTCCTGTCACTAGGCAGTCTAGGCTTTTTCACTTAAAGCTTTCAGGTAGGTGGGCGATCAGCTGTATACTGCCCTGTAGCTTTAACTGGCCTTCCCAGGCTCACTGGTGGGGCTGTGTTTTTATGTGCTTGTGTGTCATCTGAATTCTCGTGACTGGGTAGCCCTGGTTTGCAGGAAGCGGTGGGGCCTGAGTCTCACTCAGCTGCAAGATGCATCGCGCCGCTGCTCCCGTCTGATTGCCCTTTTTGGGTTCTTAATGAGGCCCCTGGATGAGCCAGGGGCTGTAGCTGGATGACATGTGCTGGAACAGGTTTCTCCTCTCGTGTGGAATCTCCCGCGTCTTCTCCCAGAACCTCCGCCCCCCTGAGATCCATGTCCACGCAGATGTGTCAGGGCCGCTGTTACGCTCTAAGCTACGACCATGTCTTGTCAATTGTGTGTGCGTGGATGCGAGGCAGGACCGCCCTTCTCTCCTCTGTCTCTCCCTGCACGTCCGGGTGCGAAGGCACCTGCGAGAGACGCTCCTGGTCCCAGCCCTCTGGTGCCTTTCTGAAAACTGTCGCCCTCTTTCTGACCTCCCCTGTTCCTTGCTTGTCTGCCTTCTCCCCGCAACACCCAGGCCAGGTCGCCGGAGCTCAAAGTGAGTGGTTCTAAGCCTAATACCCTGGCCTTCCTTTCTAGCTGTTTTAGTTAAATGGATTCTTTATTTTCCCTGTAAACTTTAGAATCAACCTGTCAGTTTTTTAAAAAGGTGGTGGGGGGCTTTCTCTGGCTTTGGCTACTGCTGCCGTCAACACACCGGTAGATGCGGGGATGCGGGGACCCCGCATCTACCGTTGTGTTGACGGCAGCAGTAGCCAAAGCCAGAGAGTGTTATAATTTTCAGGACAGAGAAGTCCTGTGTGTCTCACGTTACATTTATTCCTAGGCATCCTCTGCCTTCCGCTTTTATCGTAAATGGGATCTTGTCGGTTTTCCGATTGGCGGCTGCTGGTTTATACATGTAGATGTTCGTATACCAACATAGCCCCTTGTGAGCATTCCTCAGTCCGTTTGTTAGTCCCTAGCAGTTGTGTTTGAGATGCCTTGGATTTCACGAGAGACAGTCGGATCTTCTGAGAGTAGAGACAGCTTTAGTTCTCAAATAGCGGTCTCTTTGACTTTTGTTTCTTTCTTCATGTTGCACTTGCCAGATCTTCAGGGATATTAAATAAAAGCAACAGCAGGCATCCCTGCCTGGCTCCCGATCTCAGGGGAGAGGGCTCTGCCATTCCCCTTCCAAGATCTCAGCCACGCGTTCTCGGTCGATGCCCTTCCAGGGTTGGAGGCCCGCATGCATTTCCAGTCTCCTCAGGGCCTTTGATCAGACGCTCCTCGGCAAAACATTTGTTAAATCTCATCACGCCCTCCCGTGCGCCTGCGAGACAGGCCGAGGAGACAGCCCGCAGTTCCTACTTTCCTAATGGCTTTTATCACTGTAACTGAGGGATTCGGTCTCATGCTGTCTTCCGTCCCCGGGGATGATTTATGGTTTTTCTTCTTCACTGGTAAAACAGCTTCAGGCGCCTGCAGCGAACCCGTGAGCTTTACGGGGAGGCGTTCCCAGGGAAACGCTGAGGAGGGGGACTCCGTGAATGATTTGCACGCCGCCCCCCCTGGCCGCAATGCCCCGGGGCACTCTTTTTTTAATGTTGCTTGATCTGATTCCCTAATTGTATGTTAAGGGTGTCAGTGTCTGTGTTTCAGTGGGATCTGGGTTCGTAAACTTGCGTTTTCTGGCAGTGTTTTGTCACATTGGGCTGGGCTATTGGGGTTATGGAGGTCTCATAAAGCGTTCTCCAGTTTGTGAAATATTTTATGCCCCTTTGATAGTATTTTTGTCCTGTGTCCGTCTCCACTGAATGTGTCTAGTGCTGTGGTCAGGACTGGGTCTATCACACTGTCCTTCGTCTTTTACTGACCTCGTGTTTGCTTTGTCTCTCCTTTCTGCATCTCTTGTGTTCATTAAAGGAAATTGTGTGTTCCATTTGATTCCTTCGCTGGACTCTCAGTTATCCCTCCTAGCACTATGTTTGTTACTTGTTCTAAGGATTTCAATACGCATTTAACTTTTTAAAAATCAAAGACCTTATTTTTAAGATTACAGCAGAATTGTGGACCAGACATGGTGACGTATGCCTGTAATCCCAACATCTGGGAGGCTGAGACAGGAGAATCTGCGAGAGTTTAAAGGCAGCCTAGGCTACATGGTGAATTTAAGGCCGGTCTGAACTCTTATAGCGAGACCTTGTCTCAAAAATTAAAAAAACAAAAAGACCAGCAAAACTGAATAACAGGTGCAGAGTTCACACATAGCGCCTCCTCCTGTAGACGCTCAGCCTGTGTCGCCTGTCCTGGGCCTGAGTTGCACCTGATTACAATCCATGAGCCCGTGCAGACCCCATTGTCACCCAAAGTGCAGAGTTCAGCCACGTTCCCTCTTGCCCTGCGCACTCTGGGTCTGACACATGTCATTTTCCTGCCCTAAGCCCTGGCCTTTCACTGTCTCCGGAGTTGTGTCTGCTCCACAATGTCACAGTTGGAATCGAGCAGAAAGCAGCCTTTCCAGACCGACTTCTGTTACTTAAATTTCTTCTTCCCCCTGCAGTACTGGGGATGGAACCCAGGACCTTTGCACTGAGCTATGTCCCTGGCCCTTTTTTATTTTGCCTTTTGAGACAGGCTCTCACTAAGTTGCCCACACTGGGCTTGAACTTGCCTTCCTCCTGCCTCGGCCTGCCTGAGCGCTGGGATTCCAGGCGCCTGTCTCTTCTATGCCTTTTCGGCATCAGATAACGTTCCACTGCCTGCCCAGCTCGTGGTTTGTTTATCCAGAGGTCAGTTCGGCTGGGGCCAAGGTGTGGGCAGTTATGAATGAGGCGGCGAGGAGCCGTGTGCCGGTGTTGGTGAGATACTGCGGCCGCATCTTGCTGCACCCTGGGGGACTACAGAAAGGCCGCATTTAGCCAGTAAACTGTCTTCCAAAGTGGCTGCAGGGTTTCCCTCCCACCAGCTATGCGCAAAAGTTCTGCTCCATGTCCTCATGTTTGGGATTGGGGCCTTTGCAATGAGAACGTCGCAGAATCTCATTAACTCCCTTTGTGATTCCCTGCGCCATAAGATGAAGAGTATTTCTCATGTTTATTTGCCATATGTATATTTCCTTTCTCTTTCTCGCTCTCTCTCTCTGTTTTCTCCTCCTCCTCCTCTTCTTCTTCCTCTTCCTCTTCTTCCTCTTCTTCCTCCTCCTCCTCCTCCTTCTTCTTCTTTTTCTTCTTTCTTTTTTTTTGAAACAGGCTCTCACTATGCAGTTCAGCCTGGCCTTGAACTCACATCAATCCTCCTGCCTCAGCCTCCCAAGTGCTGGGACTATAGGTGTGCACCACCAAGCCTGGCCATCTTCTTTCCTTGAGGCGTCTGCTCAGATCAGCTCCCACTCTTTAAACCAGTCTTCATGTTTTGCAGTCTGTTCAGAGTTAATGCTGTGCCATCATCCGTCAAAGCGGTGTAACCCTCCCAAATCCTCTCTCCACAGCCTTTGAGCCATTGCTGCCGTACGCGTTCTGTCTACGTGTGCTTTAAACCCCAGAAGAAAATTCTATAATTTTTGCTTTAAACAGCAAGTTGTCTCTTGAAGAAATTATGAAAAACATACAGATGATTATTTAAATACTCACCTCCATTTTTTCATTCCTGATGTTTTTGCGTCTTCCTGTAACCCTGCCTTCCACCGTCTTATATTCCCTTCAGCCCGAGGAATCTCATCTCTCTTTTACCGTTTCTCAAAGTGCAGGTCTGCTAGTGACTGATTCTCTCAGCTTTTGCTTATCAGGACATGTTTTTATTTTGCTTTCCTTTTGAAGGATTATTTTGCAGGATATAGATTCCTATATTTGCAGGGAGGCTTTGGGGGGTTGTTTATTTGTGTTTCTTTTCTTTTTTTGAGAAGTTTAAAATTGTGGATTCTGTTTTTCCCCCTGGATCCCACCATTTCTGGTGAGCAGTCAGCTTTTATTTTAACATTATTATTGTATAAAATGTGTCTTTTTTCCTCTAGCTAATTTCAAGGCTTTTTCAGCCCTTTTTATCTTTGGGTTTCTGCTCTTTGAGTATAATATACCTCGGCGTGCTTTCCTTTTTATTTATCCTTCTTATTTATCCTTCGTTAAGGGTCTGTGCTCTATAAATTTGTTTTCGCCGAATCTGTAGAATTTCCAAGCATTATCTCTTGAAATGTACTTTACATCCTCCCTTTGAAACTGTGATTCTATGTGTGCTCCAGAGTCTGCTGTTATTCCTTTTGTGGCCGTGGCTCTGGGGCTTTTTGTTTTGTGTTTTGTTTCCATGTGGGGATTGTTTGTTTCCATCTCTTCTCTGTCTGCTCACAGGGTTGGGTCATTCCTATTGATCTGCCCTCAATTTCCCAGATTTCCTCTGCTTATTCCAAACTGCTATAAGCATACCTGGGAATTTTTGAAATCCAGACACTATATTTTTAAGTGCCGAGCTGTTTACTTGATTCTTGTTGGGAGATGTGGCGGCAGATTCCCCATCTGCTTGCCGTTCACTAGCGTCTTTCTGAGGAGCCCCTCAGACAGATTTCGCAGCGTGGCCCGGGAGCCGGTGTGCGGGCGCACCTCAGAGTCACCGCGCTTTCTGCCGGCGGTGCGCCTTTCCCTGAGTGCTGGCTCCCTCTCCTGTGTTAGCGGGCACCAAGCTGGTGAGAAGCCGTCCAGGAGACTCCAGATTTCGTTGTCTTCCTCAGAGGAAAGCTGACCTTTTCAGACAGTTGTTATTAAGGCCTGGTCGCCTTGAACTCTGGGGCTTGGTTTAGGCAGTCTCTGGGGACGCCTCCGGGTCCTTTCCGGAAGGCTGAGGTGTTCGTCTGGCTCCTCTGATTCCACTGGGCTCACACCTCCTGCTTTGCGTCCTCGCAGTGGGCAGAGCTGAAACTTCTCCTAATTTCCTTCATCCGGGCACCACTCCCCAACACGTGCATTTCGGGGATCAGCCCAAGACAGGAGAGTTTGTGTGGAATTTGCCCCCCACAGCCTCTTCTTTTGGGGATCCCCTTTCATTTTGTCCTCTCACACCTCAACCCAGTAAACCTGCAGCTTTTTGCATAGGTTGAACCACATGACTGAGGCCCCCTGGAGCAGAACATAGGATCTCCGTCCGTTCTCTTGTTTTTGTTTTTTGCCTCTAGGTCTCAGTCTATATTCCAGGCCATCCTTGAAGGTGCTGCATAGCCTTTGTTAACCTCAAACCTGCGATCCTCCCGCCTCAGCCTCCCGGTGCTGAGATTACTTGCATGCACCTTCGAGCCTGGCTCTGGGCATTCTTTTGTGGCAGCATAGTACTTTGCTTTGTGAACATACCGCTGTTACCCTGTTAAGGGGACGTGTTGCTTCCAGTCCTGTTATGGCAGTGGTCAGTTGGTTATTGTTTAGAACTTCTCTTGCTATAAACTTTACAACTGAAGTCCACAGATACAGTAAAACTTGTGACTGGAAAAGAGACTCCGTTTTTAGAAGATTTTTGTAAATATGCTGTCCTTTGCACAGCACCCCATTCCCCACGTGGGTCTGAGTTTGCCGGGCAGAACTTCTCCTGGAACAGGCCGTGTGTGGTTGTTTGATACCAGGTCAGGGCCCAGCTCACAGAGCTGATTCCCTTTGGCCTCTGCATAGTTAAACTTCCCCAAGAGTGACACCGCTGGATGTCACATAGGGGACAGATGCCCACCAGGCTGGACACAGCCACAGGCCCCCAGATCCCCATGCTGCACCTCTGTCATTGCTGTGTGGCCCGGCACGGGGAAAGGTTCTGGGGTCTCCTGACCGGGAGCGGCCCCTCGGTGACTTGAGTAGGTGTGATGGCGCCGTGACCTTGGCCTGCTTCGAATGTCACCGCCACTGCACATGATGGGTAACCGCGTGGGAGCCCAGGGCTGTGAGCCATGGTAAGCTGTGGACATCAGCCCTAGCTGCCCCCGGCCAGGCCGCCTGGCCCCTTGTCCAGGAGGGGATGGTGCAGGGAGGAGTCACACCCACCTTGGCAAACTCAGACACAAACACAGATCATGAAGTCCTCTCTCTAAGAGCAACAGGGAAAAAATCCCAATGCAAGGCCGTCCCTGAGGTGCTGTGAGTGCAAGACACTCTCGGGCCTCACAGGGCCGCCCGAGCCCTCCCGAGCCTTTGCTGCTGTGCCCCGTCCGGGGGCTTTGACACAGGTGATCACCTGACTTGACAGGACAGGCGGGAGCCGGCGCCTGTGTCTTTTGCAGCAGAGCACGGTCACTGCTGATCACAGAGCTTTGCTGTGCTCCTGCGTAGAGGAGATGGCCTTCCTGCTGGGCACGTCTGGCTTATGACGCCATAAACACCGACCTGCCCGTCACTCTTTGCTGGTTAATGTCCTACCCGGCTACTTCCAGGGCAGCTGCCAGCTGGAGGAGCGCACAGGGATAGGAGGTGAGTCCACCCCTCTGGGCTCCCAGGAGGACAGTGAGGACACCGCACCGTACCTCAGGAAGCAACCAGTCTTTCCTCCTGGCCCTGGTGCTTAGCAGTTAAAGACTGCACAGCATGCAAATAGATACCACCCTCTGCTATCTTGGGGCCTCGAAAGTATATTTCTCTTTGGGGCCAAGTAATGTGGGTTATGACGCCTAATGTAAAAAAAAAAAAAAAAAAAAAAAAGCGGAGTGTGGTGGTATAATCCCAGCATTATGGGAGGCTGAGGCAGGAGGGTTGTAAGTTTAAACCCAGCCTGGCAGTTTAGCAACTTAATGAGACCCTGTCTCAAAACGCAAAATAAAAAAGGGCTGGCAGGGCTAGGGGTATAGCTGAGCAGCACAAGCGCCTGCTTGGCAAGTGCAAGGTCCTGAGTTCGATTCCCAGTACCAAAAAAAGGGGTGGGGCTGGGAGTGGAGCTGTGCACAGGCCCTGAGTTCAATCCCCTTTATTGAAAGAAAGAAGCAAAAGGCAGCAAGGCTGTGTCTTCCTGAAGTGCTGCAGGGTTTTTGTGCTGTTCTTGGTCTGGTCTCACCAATGCTCCACGGAGCTCTGCTGTGTATGCTCTGCAGAGCACGCCTGGCCCCTCATGGTGCAACTTCAAGTGGGGACGAAGAGGGCATGCGTCGTGTCTCAGAGCCGTGGAGCTGAGCCCAGCACTTACCCAACCATAGCCAGCAGCCAGGGGCGCTGAGGGGGTGCACAGGTGCTACAGGGCCGTGTCCAGGAGGCCTCGTGGTGTTCGGTTCATCTCGCCTCTGCTGGGTCACAGCTCTGGGCTCAGATGCCCGCACTGACCTCCCAGGCTGGCCTCCCTGGGTACCCTGGGCTGCACCAGCGGGCCGCTAGCACCGTCTGCTCTCACTTGTCCAGGGCAGGAGCGGCCGTGTCCAGGCCCACTCAGGCGTGTCGGGGGCAGGCGGTGCGTGTGGCATCCTGACTGCAGCGCAGGTCGCAGGGAGCTGCAGGTGGAGGCTGGCTGGCTCAGCGTGGCCCTGCGCAGCCATCTCAGAGCCGGCTGCACCGTGACTTCGGTGCGCCCAGCCCTTGTGCAGGACGGATGTGGGCCCACCCTCAAAGCTTCACTCCTCCCTCCCTCCAACTCTTTCCTGTCCACTTTGGTCAAAACCTGCGGGTCCAGAGGGACCCCAGGCCCCAGCATGCCCAGCTGCGAGTTCCAGGGTTCCGGACTATTCTGGATTTCCCTAGAGCTGCTAAGACATTTCCAAAGCGAATTACTTGAATGAGCTTTAATTTTTAAATTCGGAACATGCCATGCTGCATTTAGCAATAGGTGTCGCTGGTCACAGCAGATTTTGCTGGCCGGTGTGGGCCGGAAGGACTGACGTTTGCGGCTGAACACTCCACAGACCCAGGGCCGCCAGTTCCCCGTGGATGCTGCCGAGACATTTCAGGCAGAACTGGGCCCCCACCTGCAGCCTGTCACCCCCAAAGACCATGCTATGGTTAGATCTAGATGTCCCCCCAAAGCCTCACGCAGTCATAGGTGGGGCTTTTCAGTGGTGGCTGGATCTAGGGTGTGGGACGCTGGGATTAAGTGAGATCGTTACTAAGTTAGTCCACTGACTGGCTTGGCATAGTTCTGGCTAGGATTACGGGTATACGTGCTTCCCCGTAGCCTGGATGTAACATAAGGGACAGGGGGAGGGCTGCTGCTGTCGTCCGTCACTTGTTGCTGCCGGCTGCCTTCTGCCTCCCTGCTCTGCGAAGCCCCTCTGCTTTGCCTCCGGCCTTGGAGCCGGCCGACTATGGACTGACACCTCTACACACTGTGAGCCAAAGAAACCTCTCCTCCTTTGACTTGGGGTGTTGGGTACTCAGGAGGCTGAGGCAGGAGAGTCACTGTGAGTTCCAGGCCACCCTGGCTACATAGTGAGTTCAGGGCCAGCCTGGCCTGAATAGCAAGAGCCTGTCTCAGAAAACAAACAGAAAATGCCCGAGGCAAACCCCTCGTAAGTTTTTCCTTAGCTGTAGGTTCCCAAGCGACTGTAAGAACAAAAGCAGAGCCAGCCAGGTGTCCGCACCGGGTCCCAGCACAGCGATGCAGACTCCCTCCTGCCTTCTGCGGCCACCTGTCCTTCCATGCCCCAGCCCCCGGCTGCCACCTCTCTGTTCTGTGCTCGCTGCCTCCATCCTTCCAAGGGTGCCAGGTTCACGCAGCCCCAGGTGGGCACTTGGGGCACTGGCTGCACTGGGCACAGCCTTCGGCCACCTCGGGCTGCTCTGTAGCAGCATTGGGTGGCAGTGTGTGGCCGAGTGTGCCCCGTGGGCTGGCTGGACCTCAGCTTGTGCCTCCATCACTGAAGGAGCAGCTGGCCTCTCCTTGAGGCACATTGTGTACGTGTTTTCCTGTGAACTCAGACTTTCATCTCTCTGCCCAGAAGTGCAATTGCGATGAAGATCAAGGCGAGTCCCTAAGAAGGAACGTCAGCAGTGAGGGAGCGCGCTCCAGGCGGATGCAGCGCTTCAGTCTGGGCTGCCGCAGAAGCAGGAGCAGCGTTTGAGGATGTTGATCAAGGTGTCATCGAAATGTGGATGATCCCATCGTCCTTGCCATTTCTGCAGCAGCTCTGGAGTCCTCTTTCCTGAGGGTCTTTTTTTAGCTGCACTGTCCTGGCTGCCTGAATGTCCTGAGTGGATTCAAAACATTCCCCTTTCGTGGTCATTTTGACTCTGGGGAAAAGCTGGAAGTCACACGACGGCAGATCGGGTGAGCGAGGTGGATGAGGACCCGGCGTCATGTTCTTACAAACCCGCCTTTCCCTGGGTGGCACTGGGCAGCTGCAGTCACCGTATTTTTTATCACAGCTCGTAAAGACACTCAGGAAAGCGGACCCAGAGCTGCTGCAGAAAGCGGCCAGGAGGATGGGGCGGGTGTGTTCAAAGGAAGGGGAGGATTTTGCAGGGGATTCGTGGCACTGTGTCTTTCACTGTTAATACACTTTCATTTAAACCTTCCCCGTATTTTTTGATCATACCACACTGCTGACGTGGGCCAGGGTCTGGCTGACGATTTTCTCAGTCCTGGCCCCGTAGCTCTGCAGGGAGCCTCGCCGCTGAGGGAACAGAGGTTCAGTCCGAGGGACGGCCCTCTCGTGGCTGGTGTTTGTGGCACAAGCTCCGCTCTTCTGGCATCCGGGTCTTTCCAGGTCTAGGCAGCGGCTGGAGAGTTCTCGGTGCTGACCATGCGGGGGTCTGTAACTGGACGCCGTGAAAACTGATAATCAGATGTCCGCGTCTCCCACCGAGGAGCGAGACAGGCAGGAGAGTCAGGACTAACGCACGCCGTGACCGCAGATCCTAGACAGATGCTCCCTCAGTGATTAACCTGTCCGCGCCATGCCCAGAAGAATTTGACCCAGTTCTACAAAACAAAGGTCAACCTGCGTTTTATTTTCAGTTTCCCATTGGGTGCATAGGCTGGTACAGGGTCACCAGTGTTGGCAAAGCTGCTCTGCGTCCCTGATTGTCTCAGAAGCAGCCCCCAACTACGGTGCTTTGAGTAACAGGTTACAGGCCCAGGAGTCGCTCGTCTTCCCTTCCTTTGGGGGCCTCGGACTTGCCTGAAATTTCCATTTTTTGTTTTCCTTGAGTTCAGCATCTCTTTTTTCCCTTCTTGAGATTTCTTCTAGGGCCGTGTGTCATTCAGCAGCATGCCACCCCAAGACTGTGATTTCTCCTGGGGTGCTGTGGGATCATACTCTGGATGGCCGGGCTCTCCCTGGCATGCAGGGGGTCGCTGTGGCCGGCAGACGGTCTCTCTTGGTGCCTACTCTGTAGGCTCCGGGAAAGAATGCGTGCTCTGCTGCTGCTGGCGTGTGGTCCATACGTGACTTCTAAATTAATGTCAGCCTTGAGATCATTAACCTTCAAGTCTATGGGACTCACTGCTTCTTCCAAAGATTTCCTGATAAGTGATCTAAACCCTGCTGAGCTCATCCAGGCTGCTGGAAACCTCCTGTGATCCTTGCCCAGGCTGGACGGGGCCCCTGCTGCCTGAAACTTCGCTCCTCACACTGGGTGGCTGCCCAGCCTTGGGCCCTGTACACATTTCCTGACTAGTATTGCCACCCTCAAAGCTTTAAGAGATTCAACAAAGTATCTTTCCCTTTGTCTCCTTCTTTTCCTTGTTTTGTTTTGTTTTATTTTGTTTTCTTCTGTTTTATGAGATTCACTTTATAGCCCAGGCTGGCCTTTAATTCACAGAGATCCTCCTGCCTCAGCTTCCTGAGTGCTGGGATCACAGTCGTGCACCACCACGCCTGGCTTGTTCTCTTCTTGCCAAGTCCTAGAAAGCTGGTGCTGGGGTGTCGTGGGTTGTCTCAGTCACCCACATATCCAGCAGTGTTGGAATTTAGAGCCGTCAGAGGGACAGCGTCATCGCAGTGATTAGAGACCGTGACAGAAAGCTTGTTGGGCACAGGCCCAGGGTAGACGAGATGCCCGAGCCATGCAGAGGTCAGGGAGTCCATGAGAGGGAGGAGGACCTTCACCAGGTGCAGGGCGCGGCCCATGGGCTGTCTTAATTGCTGGCTTCAACAAGGGCAGGTGTGAGTTCCGGGAGGCGGCCCGGTGACAGGCGTGGCACTGTGGCACAGGTCACTGTGGAACAGGTCAGGACAGTCCGTGCAGGGCTGCCAGGTCACCCATGTGAGTCAGGTGGGGTCCACCTGTACTGCAGGGTCGGTGTCAGGAGGAAGTGGCCCAGGGCTGACCGCAGATGGAGCTGAGGAGTGGAGAACCAGAGACTGCACCACCTCTGCTTCTGCAGGGAGAGTGAACGGCCGCCTCAGGCCACAGCCGACACTGAAACTCGAGGGGTTTGTGTGGACAGGGAAGCAGCTGATGGGGGTAAGTCAGGTTGATTCATTTTAGTCTTTTTTATGAAATTGGTATCTATTCAGCCGGGTGTGGGTAGCACACACTTACAATCCCAGCACTCTGGGAGGCTGAGGCAGGAGGGTCATGAGTTCAAGCTGAGCCTGGGCAGTGTAGCAATTTATCAAGACCCTGTCTCAAAATTTTACTTAATATCTTTGTATGAAAGCGATTTCTTTCTCTAAATTTTTGTCTGTATTAGCACATGTTTGCAGTACCTAATGACTGCGATCATCACAGGGTTGGTGTGGGGACACAGCACATCTTAGTCTTCCCCTCCCTTTCCTCCTGTCTCAAATCTTAAAAAATAATTTTAAGCCAGGCGTGGTGGTGCACACATGTAATCCCAGCACTCAGGAGGCTGAGGCAGGAGGATCTTTGTGAGTTCAAGATCAACCTGGGCTACAAAGTGAGCTCAAGGCTATCCTGAACTGTATAGCGAGACCCTGCCTCAAAAAGACAAAAACAATAATAATAATAATAATTTTAAAATGGGCCAGGGATGGAGCTCAGTGTGAAGGCCCTGGGTTCAATCCCCAGCTGTGCAACGAAAAAGAGCGGAGGCGGGGCTGGGGATTTAGCTCAGCGGCAAAGCGCCTGCCTGGCAAGCGCAAGGTCGTGAGTTCAGTTCCTGGTACCGGAGAAAAACCAAAAAAACAAAAAAACAAAAAACAATCTATTGGCACTCAACAACTATGTGTTAAGGAGTAAGGGATGGACCAGTGAGCTTAAAATCATCAACACAGCATTTATCTATATTAGA
>NW_004955407.1:39026056-39114929 GCF_000276665.1 Chinchilla lanigera | reverse complement strand
AAAAAAAAAAAAAAAAAGAAAGAAAAAGAAAAAGAGCGGAGGGGAGCAGCAGAGAAGGTGATTCTATTCATTACAGAAAATGTAAAAGACATAAAGAAGCAAAACTAAGAAAATAAAATGAATATATATTCCTATCGCTGAAAGATAACTATTTTGGAGTGTGCTCTCCGCAGATGTTTTCAAAAATGGGTCATGCTGGGTCACCACTTTAAAAAATGTCTTTAACTCTAACAATAAATGTGAGCATTCTCCAAGACTGTTGTTCCTAATCGAATATGATTCCACAATGCAGGTTTGTCATCATTTACTTGACAAGTCCCCACTGGATGGACTTACAAGTTGTTAAGCTTTGTGCTGTGTTAATAACATTGTGGCCAGCATCTGCTGTCCACACATGGGCCGCAGGACATGAGTGTTCTCAGCTTTGGGGAGTTTTTGTGTCGTTGTGGTTTGGTTGGTTGGGTTTGTTTATCGAGGCAAGGTCTTCCTCTATGGTTGAGGGTGGCCTTCAACTCACTGTGTGACCCAGACTGGCCTCAAACTCGTGACTGTCCTCCTGCCTCAGACTCCTGAGTGCTGGGATTCCAAGAATGCGCCCCTGCTCCAGGTTACATGAGCATAAATGCTTTTTGTTGCTGGTTTGCAGTGCTCAGGACTGAACCCAGGGCCTGTTCATGCTGGGCAAGTGCTCTCCAGCCGAGCTACGCCCCCAGCCACTTTCAGCTTTTAACTGAAGTATTTTATTGGCTCAGACAGGTTTGGTTTGGTCCTGTATTTCCTTTGTTGTGGACGGTTAGGCATAGGGGAGCAGCAGAAGGTCGCAGGGGTCGGTTGAAGCTGCAGACGTTCTCAGAGCCGAACCAAGAAGTGCCAGCGTTGGTGGGAGGGACAGGCCGAGGCGGCCACCTTTGTGAGTGTCCTCGCCCGCCTGGCCAGGAAACAGGAAGCGAGCAAGGCCCGGGCAGCCTGGCTGAGCCTGTTTACGGGCAGGCGGTGCTTCCTCCTGGCCTGCCCTGTGGACACCAAGCTCTGCACGGGATGGGTCAGCAGCTCTCCCTGTCCCTATAAAATGCGCCTGCGCCTCACACAAGGCTTCTCCTGCCCCGAGGCCCGTCCTGCCTGCTTTCTCGTAGCTGCCGCCCAGGCCCACTGAGAGCAGGTGGGGCCAAGGAGGGCAGCGGGAGCGCCGGGCCGGGCATCCCCCACGGGGCCCCACAGCCCAGGGCCGCTCCCGCCAGCCCCTGGTCACCTCCATCTGTGTACCTTCTTTGGTTTGCAGAGAGAGAAGAATTAATCCAGAGCGTCCTGGCCCAGGTGGCAGAGCAGTTCTCCAGGTACAGAGTCCCCTCTGCCCACACCGCCCCTCTCACGCCACAGGAGGGCCCTGGCTCCAGGCTGCCTTGGCCTGCGGGAGCCCCCCAAGCGCTGGGCACCGAAATGCCCCAGGAAGCACTGACCTCAGCCCGAGGCCAGGTCAGCGCTCGCTCCTGGGATCTGACCTCTGATCGTGAGCATTTTCCTGACTGGCTGTTATGGGGCTGGGGACAGTCTGCGGATGTCAACACCGCTTCCAAAGGGGCGTGGTCCGAGCTCCTGAGCCCGTAGCGGCTTCCTTTCCACTCCGAGTCCCCCACTGCTGTAAGAAAATATTTTCAGTCAGTCAGACTGATTTCCCTTTGGCATTGTACTGCTCTGGGTGATTAAAAGGAGAGAAGGAATAGCTGGATAGTATTTGTTAAAGCCCAAATCAGTCAGGGTGGCGCACACCTGTAATCCCTGAACTCCAGGAGGCTTAGGCAGGGGATCGCAAGTTCAAGCCCAGTAACTTAGCAACTTAGCAAGACCCTATCTCAAAAAATAAACTAAAAAAGTGCTGGTGATGGGGGCAATAGCTCAGTGCAAAGGCCCTGGGATCAATCCCCAGTACGGGGAGGGGGGGGTACGGTGCAGGGGGGAAGCTCAGAAATTGTTGAGCGGAGTGCTTTGAACTCATGAGACTTCTAAGGTGTTCGTGCCCAGTGGGGCAGGGGTGGGGGTGGTGCACTGCCAGCTTGGGGTACAGAGGACTTCGTGTCCTCCCTCCTACCTTGTGCTCACTGCCCAGGTGGGAGGAAGTCAGCACGCTAGCCCCAGGGACATTCTGGGCTCCTTAAAAGCAGCGCTTGGTCCCAGATGCCAGGGGACTGGCCCCACCCGAGCCTCACTCGAAGCCGGGACCCAAAAACATTGGCGTGGCCGGGGTTAGCGTGGAGGATTTTACAGGTCATGCCTCATCTCTCCTTCCTGTTCTTCCCAGAGCGTTTAAAATCAACGAGCTGAAAGCAGACGTGGCCAACCACCTGGCGGTGCTGGAGAAGCGAGTGGAGTGTGAGTGGCTCTGTGTCCTCCCCCCCCCCCCCCCGGGGCTTCACCCCCGAATCGCGTGCCGCACCGCGGTGTTAGTGCCCCGGGCGGGACGCGCGTCCTTCCTGTGCGCGGGGCTCGGAAACGCTGCTGCGGTTCGCACAGGCGGCAGCGGCAGCACGCCAAGCCTTGCGCTTGTTTTGAAGCCGCACAGCACGTGGGACGAAGGGAGCCCTGTGTGCTGGGGGCGTGCATGGGCACACAGGGAGCACCCGACTTGGCGCATCCAGAGCCTCCCCAGGGCCCCGTGGGACCCCTGCTGACACCCACAGGCCGTGGCGTATGACCCGCACGCCCTCGGGGAGCTGCTGTTCTCTGGGATTCCAGTGCAAACCCGCTTGTGAGCACGCGAGAGTCCATTCTCTTCTCAGTCCAGTTACTGAAAAGCCCGGAGCCTGCAGGGAAACAGCTGCAAGCCGTGGCTGCTCCACGCCCCGTCCCGCAGGAAGGGCTTGATCCCTGAGTCCCCGCTGTGCCTGAAGACGCTGTCTTCCCCTCTCGGCACCCGGAAGTTTGTCGCTGTCCAAATGGAACGTGGCAACTCACGTTTACAAGCTAAGGCTGAGCAAACACCACCTCCCAAAGTACCTGCTGGTCTGTATTCATAAGATCCTGGAATGTCACTTTTCATACCTGGTCCAAATTGCATGTGATTTTTCAAGAAAAAGAGATTCAGAGAGGCTGGGGATTTAGCTCAGCAGCACAGCACCTGCCTGGCAAGCTCAATATTGTTTGATTCCCAGTACTGGAAAAAAAAAAGAGATTCAGGGGCATGCAAGACCTGATCCATAGAAATCAGTGAAACATGCATTTCAGGGTCACGTGTCTACTTCTCAAAGTGTGTTGGTTTTTAAAAACTTCTGGCTGTCAGGTGACGAGGAAGCCACAAAGAGGTTAAGTGATGTGATCAAGTTCATTCGGCAGAGCAGTAAAACTGGCTTCGGCGCCCAGAGCCCTGGTGGGACTGTGCTCATTGCTGCCACCCGCTTTCTGGGACCAGTCACCCCCCGCCCGCGCTGGGGACCTCAGGCTCCCCTCCTTGTCACCCAGACACAGCCAGGCCCTACACACGCACCCTGGCTGCGAGGGAAGCCGGAGAAGGCGGTGAGCTGTGCCTGGGATGGCCAGGAGGCCACACCACGTGGGGCGTGCACGACGGCCGCACTGATGCTCAAGCTCCAAGTTTCGCAGGGCTGACTGCTCCTGGGAGCTTGGTGGGGGGGCGTCTGTCAGGCTGCCCCAGCAGTCCGCGGTGCTCCCTGGCAGGACACCTCAGTCCCCATCCACTGTGACTGTCTCACCCCTGCAGCTGCCTCTCAGCTGGCCTGGGGGCCGCAGAGCTGGGAGCCAGGCAAGCCTCTGCTTTGGTTTGGGGTGCTTCGTCTTTGTCCCCCCACAGTTAAAGTTTGAGGTCGATAAGGGGATTGATGACAGGTGACCCCGAGGCAGGCCCCACCTCTAGTGTCCCCTGCTGTTGTTGGCTCCTGGACTGGCTTCACCTGGCTGGAAGGGGCTATAGCTGGCCTTCAGGACAGTAGCACTTCGTTGTGTTTTGTTTTGTTTTATTTTGTTTTGTTTTAGATAGAGTCTTGCTATGCAGTCCAGGCTGGCCTCAAACAAAAGGGGCCTCCTGCCTCAGCCTTCCAAGTGCTGGGATTACAGGCATGCACCACCACGCCTGGCTAAGAACAGTGGCACTTGAAACACAGCAAGTGTAGCCGCAGACTCCATGGCCAGCGTAGCTTGTCCGTCTTTTCCCTGGGCTCCTCCTCTCCTCAAATTTCCTGCTGTTCACATGTCGGTGAGCTGGGTACGCTGCTGCTGCTGGTCCTGATCTCACCCTCCCCCACTTAGCATCCCTGTGAGAAGCCTGCGGACGGAGACGCTGGGCCTGGTCAGTGCTTCCTGGCCCTAGGAACGCGCAAGGGCCCCCACACCCATGGTGTCAGCAGCCCTTCAGGGCCCATGGTGCAGAGCAGAAGGACCTCGGTCTAAAGGCGGTGTGGTGGGTGGCTAAAGGACGCGAGCCCAAGTCCAGTGCCCCCACGGCCACTCACCTGCGGTGGCCCAGGATGGCACCGCCCTGGCTCCCGACACGCACACTTCAGGCCTGATTGTCAGTCCCCACCTCCTCGTGTGGGAGAGCAGCAGAGGTTTCCCTGGCCCGGAAGTCAGCCGCTAGGACCACAGCTGAGAGGCCCCTCTGGGCAGGAGACGAGGTGTCCCGAGAAGCCACACCTCTGCTTGGCAGCCACTGGGACAGACCCTGAGCTGCCTCCCTCACTGGGGCAGGGGCTTCTGGGGAACCAGCGAAGCACCCACGTCACATGGTGTCCTCTGTAGAAGTCGGTCCCATCTGATCGCGGGCGCTTGCTCGGGCTACGCTTGACAAAAACAAAGGCGACGACACCCAGCAGCCACTCTCTGCGTCAGATTTGACCACTACCGCTACCGCCTTTTATCCCTCAAGCGCAGCTCTCCTAAAGCCTTTGCCACCATCCTGGGCGATGTGAAAAGTGCCTCGCGGATGCGCCGGAGTGTGGCTCTGGCAGCACCCGCCCCATTGGTCACCTGCGTCCTGGGCACTTCTGCAGCTGGACTCCAGGAGCACAAGAAGCCAGCTCCATTCATCCTTAACTTTGCTGTTTGCTACTCCTCTGCCTTCCGGGGACACTTCCTCCTGGTGAACTGCCCAGGGGGACGTTAAAAAAGAAAGGCTTTTATCTTAACGAGATTGTAATCCTTGCCGGGGGAGCTTGTGCGGTCCACACGCCCTCCTGTTCCTCCTGGGTAGGAGACGCCTCTGACTCCTGTGCTCAGCTGCAGAATGCAGAGAGATGGGTGCAGGAGTGAGACGGGGCGGGGGGAGGGTTCCATTCCGCTGGAGCCTTGAGGACAGATGTGGCTCAAACTTGCCAGGACCTTCCCGGAGCTGGGTGACCTAAACGCCAGGTCTGGGCAGGAGCAGGAAGCTCCGTTGGGGCCAGTGACCCCGGGGACACCCCAGTGGCCGCTTGCGCGGTGCTGATCCTCAGTAACTCCCTGCTGTGCCTCTTTGTCACCAGTGGAAGGGCTGAAAGTCGTGGAGATCGAGAAATGCAAGAGTGACATTAAAAAGATGAGGGAGGAGCTGGCCGCCAGAAGTACCAGGTGAGGACGGGGGTGGCGGGGACCCCAGCTCTCCTGGTTCTGGGGTGGCAGGCAGCCCGCCTGCTGGGTGGGGACACACCCCTCTCTCTCAGGCTTTCTTGTCAGGCAGGGCTTCCCAGCCAAGGAAGGAGGAAGATGGTGTACCTGAGAGCGGCGGCCCTGCGGCAGATCCAAGTGTCCTAGCCGTGTGTGCAGCTTGGCAGACAGGGGTGTGGATGTCTACAGAAAGAAATCTAAAAGGAGAGGCCAGAGGCAGCTGGGTGTGGGGGTGCCTGCCGGTGATCCCAGCACTCAGGAGGCTGATACAGGAGGATGCCGGAAGTTTAGTGCACAGGGTGAAGTCAAGAAGCAGGGAGAGGGCCTGCATTCTGCCCTCGGACTTCTCCTGAGCCTGCTGTGCTGCCCACCAGTTGCTCACAGGCCAGTGCAGCATGGCAGGGCTTCGAGCCAGGGTCTGCATCCGCCCGGGGCCCCATGGGAGCAGCAGGGACTGTGCAGCCCGCCGGCCTCCTGGAGCAGCGCCCCCTGCTGGGACACACAGGCCAGCACATGCCAGTTCCTCGGCAGGAGGAGGCTGCAGGAGCACAGCCTAGTAACAGAGGGGCCTTGACCATGGACAGAGCCCCTGGGGGGAGGAGGATGGGAAACGCAGGGAACAAAGGCAAAAACAAGCTTGGGAGGGCGTGAAAAGAAAGGGCACTATGCCAGCTGCTCCTAGCTGAGTGTGTTGGTTCCCGTGGCAACAGGCTACAGAGAGAAGGGGCTGCAGGCCAAGGGGGTCAGCAGCACCCAGCAGCCGCCCGTTCCCAGGGCTGCGTGCGCCAGCACTGACGGGAACCAGCAGTCCAGCGCCTGCCTGGCGAGGGCCTCCCGAGCTCCTACGTGAGGGTTCAAGCAGACAGAAGGGCAATCGTGCTGTCCAGTTTCCTCTGCACGTCAGACCGCTGTGGCTGCTCTGACAGTTTTGGCAGGTGTGGAATCAAGGGGAGGGCTCACAGCCTGCTAGGACGGCAATGCCAATGCTCTGTTCCTAAAAAGAAGCAGATTCATTATTCTAAGCTTGAAAAGGAGCCAAGCATGACCTGTAATTCCAGGACTTGAAAGGCTGAGGTAGGGGGACCGCTGCAAGTTCAAGGCCAGCCTCAACTACATGGTAACACAAGTAAACAGGCAAACAAAAAGAAAGTAGAACAGGCTTATGGTAGAACTCCCAGATTATCCTGATGGGGGTTTTGGGGTGGCCACCATAACAGCAGCCAACAGTGCCCCAGGTTAAACCTGGGCACAACCCCCCAGGTGTTTTTGTATGTATAGATACCTAGTATTGAAAAGCAACTAGAGGGCTGGGGATACAGCTTAGCAGAATAAGCGCCGGCCTGGCAATGGCAAGCGTGAGGTCATGAGTTTGTTTCCCGGTGCCAAAAAAAAAAAGTCAATGGAAAAGCAACTTAGTCTTGTAACTTTTTTCATTACACCATTATGAACAATAAACAATTGCTTTTGAGACAGTCTTGCTATATGGTTCAGACTGGCCTTGAACTCACTATATAGCCCAGGCTTGCCTCGAACTTGCAGCAGTCCTCCTGTCTCAGCCTCCCAAGTGCTGGGCTTACAGATCTGTGCCACTGCGCCTAGCTAAATTAACAATAAATTTTAACCCATGTATAATTCTTAGATTTTCCCCCAAAAGATCACAACTTAGTATTCTTTTTTTAACTCACCAAATGTGCTTCTTGTCCCTCATAGCTCAGTAAATTTGTTTTTACATTGCGCTGAGGATATAGCTCAGCAGCATAAATGCCTGCCTGGCAAATGCAAGGTCCTGAGTTCGATTCCTGGTACAAAAAAAACCACAAAGTATGTATCACTTTTCTATTTTCCCTTTGCCTGAAATTCCCTCACTTCACATAATACCCATAACGACCTTCATAATGGCATAATGGGCCCTGGTTTTTTTGCTTTTTTGTTGTTGGTTTTTTTTTGGTTTTTCTCTGGTACCAGGAACCAAACTCATGACCTTGCGCTTGCCAGGCAGGCGCTTTTGCCGCTGAGCTAAATCCCCAGCCCCTGGGCCCTGGTTTTGATGCACCGAGTGGTATAAGTTATTTCCCACTCAGGAACTTCTGGGAGGATCCTAGTTTGGTCTCCTGTTATTATAACAACAGATGATGCTATAATGAATATCCTTCTACACAGAGCTGTTTGCTTGCATTGAATTCTTTTAAGATAAATTCCCCAGAGTAGCCATGCAGGTGTAGAGGATAAGAATTTCTGTTATTTTACTGGACTGTATTAAATGGCTCTTTCAGATGATTCAATTTTACTTACAAATCCCAGGAGCTCACAATACACTGGCCCCTGCACCCCATGCGGGTAAACCCCAAACAACCCGGGTGCTCCGCTGACTGGAGAGTGTGCCCACTTCCGGGCAAGTTCCTCTCCACCCGGCTGCATGCAGCACCCAGCCAAGGGCACCAGGCCTTGGGGGCAGCTCCCCACTCACAGCCCCCCGGGGCGGCCTGCAGCCGATGCCCCAAGCCTTCGGGCTCCTTTCCCTCTGTTCTTACGTGGGACGCTTGAGGTTAAACGGGAAGGAAAGCAGTCAGAAATTCATCCCTCCACTTTGTACATGACGGCAAGTTGGACATGTCCTAGGGTCCAGCCCGGGGACCCGTTGAGGAGGGGCTGCCGCCACTGTGTGGAGGGCTTTCCGTTGTGTGCTTTCTGTTCAGTACCAGCGCAGAGGAGCACACGGGATGAGTTCGCGATGTTAGGTGGAAAGACAGGTGGCTTTTTTGTCTGTTTTCCAAAAGCCTGATCTGAGGGTCGGGCTCCTGCAGGGTCCTCAGGGCTGTAGCCACGACTCGCCTGCTGCTGCCCGCCAGACTTAGGCCGCATGGCGCAGAGGCCCAAGCGGGGCCTGCGGGCTCTCCGGTTGGGTGTGGGTGCTGCTTGCCTCCGCACTGGTGACGTCCTGGGTCCCCCATACAGATGGCTGCCACGGCTCGGAGCAGTGGCAGCAGATCTCTGCTTCTTGTCCTTAGGACCAACTGCCCCTGTAAGTACAGCTTTCTGGATAACAACAAGAAGTTGACCCCTCAACGTGACGTCCCCACCTATCCCAAGGTAAGGCGAGCTCCCAGCCCAGAATAGCTCAGCTTGACGTCCACAGCCCCAGGACCCGGGAACCAGCTCGGAAGGGGAGGTGTCGTGGGACAGAAGAGTTTTCTCCCTGACACCAGGTCAGCAGAAGTGTCCCCAGGCCATAGTTTACTCTGCAAGGAGACAGCAGTTCCAGGCTGCTGTCCACCCCAGCCCAGAGCCGTCTCAGTAAGAGGTGTTAGCACACGAATGTCACCCGAGAGAAGTTTAAGCGAAGTTCCTGTCCCAAACACCACGTGGTCTCTATGGGAAGCCTGGCTTTCATGCACAAGGTTTTCGCAGAGAATCCGAGCCCTGGGTCTCATAGCCATGCTCTGGGAAGGAGTGGTTCCCAACAGCAGGAAGAGAAGGTCGCCGTGACAACAGTGGCCTCTGCTGGCAAGCAGCTGGGCAAAATCCAGGTGCTGAGATTTGGGCACAGGGCCCCTAGGACAGAGGTGGTCGGAGCCCTGAACCAGGCAGGACCCCCCCCACACTGCCCATGGTGGTAAGGAGCCTTCCGGAGCCTCCTGTGGGCATCCAGTGCCCATCAGTCAGTGACCTTCTCCACCTGGCCCCAAGCAGCAGGCTGAGGATGGTCCGAGGTGTTTCCATGGAGACCAGTTTCCCTGGGAACAGTGCCCATCTCCCGTGATCCTGCCCCCGGGAGTCTTGAGCACCAGCCAGACCCAGGCGAAAGGCGCCAGCCCTCCATATCATTCCCTTTTAAAGAAAACAGACAGCGAGGCCTGGGAGGAGACTGGAATGTGATGTACTGGTGCTGTGTTATGTCCAAATCGCTTCTTATGACAGCTGCCCCCAAGTGCTGGCGGTGCCGTCAGCCGCCATCAGCGAGCATGAGACCAGGGCTGGTTCCAGCAAGCGAAACCCACAAGAGCTGCTTAGCCGGTATTTGAATGTATGCTGAGTGAATTTTTCCCATGGCTTCACTTGATTGTGTTTTTTATTGTTAGACTTACTGGCATCAAATTTACAATCATGCAGCCCAGCTTCTTTAGATACAGTGCCATGTATATGCAACAGACACATATGCCGTGAAACTTCCACCATGAAGCCAGGTGTGGTGCGACACACCTGTAATCCCAGCTCCCGGGAGGCTGAGACAGGAGGATTGCTGCAAGTTCAAGGCCAGCCTGGGCTACATAGTTACAGGCCAGCCTGAACTACGTAAGAAGACACTGCCTCAAAAAAACCAAAAAACAAAAAAAGAAAGAAAAAGAAACTTCGACCATAGTTGAGACACGCAGAATATTTCCACCCTCCCCAAGTCCCCAGGTGCACCTCAGATTCTGCCCCCAGCCCCTGCTGATGGGTTCCACCCTGCAGTTGTCGTTCGTAGAGGAGGCAACGTCGAGTCTGCACAGGGGCATGGGGGGACAAGGACAGTGCTCGCCGAGCACCCTGAGGTCCCTGCCTCTGTCTCTGCCAAAGCCCAGGGTCCTGGTTAATGCAACTCCCATCCCTTGCAGTACCTGCTGTCTCCAGAGACCATTGAAGCCCTCCGGAAGCCCACCTTTGATGTCTGGCTATG
The DNA here is from genome assembly GCF_000276665.1 of Chinchilla lanigera. Lineage (NCBI taxonomy): Eukaryota > Metazoa > Chordata > Mammalia > Rodentia > Chinchillidae > Chinchilla > Chinchilla lanigera. Next base: position 39,104,683 of record NW_004955407.1, on the reverse strand, counting down.
GGAGCCCAACGAGGTGAGTGTGGGCATCTGGGTCACCGGGGACAGCAGACCCAAGTGGGCGCTGATCCTACCCCTCCTCCACGCCGCCTCCCGCTGTTCTTCCTTCTGAAGGGAAAAACCCTTGTTTTAGAGCAAAACCAGCAGGTTTTAGAGCAAACCAACAGCACCATAGGCCCAGGAAAGCAGAAATGGAGATTTTGGGGTTTGGCCTAATTGATAATATTGGCTACCCCCCAAAAGCGAAAGCCCTGTTGCCATGGACATCGGGCCCCGCTGTCCCCAGCTCAGCAGAGTCAGAGGGCCCTCTCCGGCTTTCCCGTAGCACAGCAGGGCTGGGTGTCTGCACACTTGGCTACGCTCCGACAGGGTCGCAGCAGTGAAGTCTGCCAAGCACAGGAAATGGGATTTTGCACCGTTGGAATTCACGACGCAAGGCTCCCGCCGCTAGGAACATGCACAGTCCAGGAGCACAGGCTTCCGCTGAGCAAACCGCTTCCTCCATGTGGTCCCCCGGCGCAGGTCACACCTCCACAGTGCTGGCTGGAAGAGCAAGACCAGCCTCCACCCTGCCCCATCAGCCAGCGCCCAGCCACCTGTCCCGGGGTGCTCCCAGCTCTGGGGGTTGCAGGGTGCAGCACCAAGAAGCGGGGGTGTGACCAGTGATCCCAGGGTGCAGGGAGCCGGGGGAGGGCTGTGAAGGGAAGGGACAGTGTGGCCCCCTGGACGTGGGCACAGCCAGACCACAGCAGACAAGGCCACGCAGGGCCCAGGACGAGAGGCTCCTGCCAGCACCGCCCCTGGTGAATCCTCTAGGAGAATGCCGCATCCAGAGTCCCTTGGCCTGGGGTTTCCTGCACAGCTCGGAGCTGGGCCCGAGGATGAGCATGCGCCCCCCCACCATGTTGTCCCACTCCACTCTGGAGCGAGCTCTGCATGTGGATCCAAGAGAGGGCGCTGTGCCTGGGCTGAAGGATGCAGCCACTCACGAGAGAGGCTGGCGTCCTTGTCCTCCGGGCTACGCGGGGTCTGGACGGCTGGCGGGTGGGCCCGGCCTGTGTGGCGTCTCCTGCTGCTGGGGACAAGATGCTCGCGGATGTACCCAGCCGCCCACTGGTGAGAGCCAGAGGTACCCAGAGAGAGGCTTGGCCGCTGTCAAGTCCGGGATGCCGGGAGCCTGGGTGTGACAAGCAGCCATGACCCACTGAAGGCCCCGGGACACAGAGCTCCAGCAACCACCAGCTGTGACAGTGGCAGCCACCGCGAGGCCGCTCCACGCAGGGGATGCCGGGGCCAGAGTGGATTTCCTGGCTCCCTTCCAGTGGGGACAGAGCCCCAGGCCTCTTACCCAGCAGAGGACACCCCCTGGCTCCGCAGCGGTCGTCCCAGATGTGGCCACAAGCCTGGCCGCCCTGCCACCCACGCCCACCGTCACCACCGCAGCACCACCCACCAGCCCGGTACCCTCCACCGCGTCCTCGAGCAGACAGGCTCCTGGCTGCCCCCGTGGGGACAGATGCGTCGCTCCTACTCCGAAGCCGCCGTGTTTCCCACAGGCAAGGTGCCAGATGGCCTCGTCTGTCGGCTGTCTTCTCCCTGGACTCTGACTTCACAGCAAACGTGTCGGCTCTACAACATGCGCTGCCTGCTGCCCGGACAGCAGGGCCGGAGGCTCTGCACCTCTAGGCTTCCACGATCTTATTGGCATTGAGGGGTGCAGTTCAGGCCGTAACGTGGCCTTTGTCACACAGTGCATGGAGGTGCGAAGGGGTGGGTGCGCCGGGCCCCAGTGGGGATGGACGAGGCGGCACAGGGTGCCCACGTGGGCCCGGATGTCCCACTCGCCCGTTCTGTGGATCTCCTGCCTCCCTGGGCTCCGCATCCACAACCTGCTCTTCCCAAAAAGCCAAGCCCGCTCTGGCTCAGCGTGCCGTTTCCCCCGTGCCATCTCTGCTTCCTCGGTCACTCAGCCGACCTCTGAGCCGTGTCCACTGCAGGACCGTACCTCGATCAGGGCGAGGCTCCGGGAGGTTTGGGAGGAGCCCTGCCCAGGCGGAGGCCAGCCCTGCAGACTGGAGGTGACGAAGGTGCTGAAGGTCCCAGCCGAGCCCCAGAGGAGCAGTGTCCTGCTGTCTGGGTGCGAGCGGCCACGGCTCCTGATCCCTGCCTCTCTGGAGGGCTGGGCCTACCCCGGGCGAGGGTCGCGGGTCTGCGGACCTAAACTGTGCTCTGGGGCTCGGGGATATAGGTCATGGGTGGAGCACTTGCCTGGCATGAAAAACAAACTGAAACAACCATGCTGCTGATCTGCTGAGACTGTCTTTCCTGTGTTGACATTAATAAAACACTTTTCCGTGTAGTCCCCTTGCCTGGTGACGCAGCTCCGAGCATGAAATTCCTCGGCTCCAATCAGCTCCTGTAGCCCGCAGGGCCCACCGCCCTCTTAGACTCCCACGCCCCTCTGGGTGGCCCGAAAGGCGTCCAGCAGCTTCCCCAGTACCTGCCACCAGGTCCCGCTCTCTGAGGGCTGGCGCTCACCCCCTGGGGCGGCCTGTGTGGTGCGTCCCACTCCACCCACTGCTGAGTGCCGGTCTCACCCACCCACAGATGCTGAGCTGCCTGGAGCACATGTACCACGACCTGGGCCTGGTCAGCGACTTCGGCATCAACCCTGTCACACTGCGGCGCTGGCTGGTGAGTGTCGGCCGCCCCGCCCCTCCTGCTCCTCCAGAGCCAGTGCCCCGAGCTGATACTGAGTTGTCCCCATGCTGAGGCTGAGCAGGCTCTGCAGAGGGACATTCCCAAGGACATTCGGCCTCTCTCTGTCCTCGCTGGCCTGGTCCCTGAGCACCCACTCGGGGCAGTGGCGATACAGTGTATGACTCAGGTGGGCAAGTGAAGCACACACGTGCACACGTCTGTACGTGGGTACGTGTGGCATGTGCTTAGGTGTGTAGCAGATCTTTCTGTAAATAGTAGCATATTGCTCAGAACCCGGCACTGAAGCCCCATGAAGTCTCCTGCGGTCATGAGACCTGGTGTAGCTCGTCACACCCCCTGGGGACCACCCATGTGTCGTGGGACTTTCCAGGCTACAAAGCCACCTGGTCCACACCTGTGGAGACCACAGGGCTCTGGGCCTGGGGTCTGGTGAGGATCAGGCTGGGAGCATCCAGGCGTGGTCCTGGGAAGTCTTCGGGGCAGGCAGTGGCGCCGAGCTCACCTGTCCTCCTGCACCCCAGCTCTGCGTGCACGACAACTACCGTAACAACCCCTTCCACAACTTCCGGCACTGCTTCTGCGTGACCCAGATGATGTACAGTATGATCTGGCTCTGCAACCTGCAGGTGGGTGCTGCAGCGTAACACCCACCTGGGATGACAACACCTGTCCCACCAGGAGACCTGCCTTGGAGTCCCGGTTGCCCCACTCACCCCTTGAGGGTGCTCCTAGGGTTATTCACAGAGCTGGTACAAGCAAATGTGGTAGCATGTGTTTGTAATCCCAGCACTCTGGAAGGCTGAGGCAGGAGAGTCACAAGTTCAAGCCCGGCCCAGGCAATGTAGCAACTTAGCAAGACCCTGTCTCAATATTTTAAAAAGGGCTGGAGGTATAACTCAGTGCAAACTAGGTGCCATCCCCAGTACTACAAAAAATAATACAATGGGACCTGACCCTCTTACCCTACCCCGAGTCCATGGGGTGGCTAAGGTAGGGGGGCAGCCTCATCCTGCCTTGCCGCCATCTCCCACCTGCCCAGCCCCTCCTCGCCGTCCTCCCTTCCCAAGAGGAGAGCCGAAACCTGAACTCTGTCCCTTAACCCAGGAGAAGTTTTCCCAAATGGATATCTTGGTCCTGATGACGGCGTCCATATGCCACGACCTGGATCACCCGGGATACAACAACACGTACGTGCGTGCGTCCTTCCTCTCCCTTCCCTTTGGGGGGCGCCCCAGCTGCAGGGAGCCCCGGCTCTGCGCTCCCGCTGGAGCTGTCTCCAAGGCCCCCAGCCCCCAGGTCCACCTCAGCAGGATGCAGTGCCCAGGTTCCAGCTCTGTCTGGAGCCTTTCTCCTGGGCCTCCCCTCTTGGGGGCAGGGTTCTTCAGAGCCACAAGACCCTGCAAGTGGCCACATTGCCTCGTGTCCTGGCTCCAGGCTCAGCGGGCACAGAGCAGAGCCCAGGTAGCACCAAGACCATCCTCTGTGGCACCTCTCGCCGGCTTCCGAGGGAAAAGGCAGCGGGAGCAGGCGGCCGGTGGGCGGGGCCCGCAGTGGGGCTGTGGCCCGGTGGAACACCGAGCCCTCTTGCCTCTGCCGGGTGCAGTGTGCTGTCCCTGGAACTCACAGGTGCCAGCGGGTGGCGTGGGTCTGTGCTCACAGTGACACCTCGGCCCTTCCTAGCGCATCTGTGTGGCTAGTGCACCAGACATGGCTAAGAACCATGCTGTCATTTGTCAAGTCCAGAGTGGGTCCCCAGGTGAGGCTGCAGGTGACACCGCCCAGGTGGCAGCATCACCCAGGCCCCGCCTGTTCCCTTTGCTGCATGCCACAAGCCTGAGCTCACGTGGGACCTGTCAGCCCAACCTAAAACTCGGGGCAGCCGGGTCAGAGGACCAGGTCACCAGCCCTGCGCCACACCACCCTTCCTGCCTCTGCCGCCACCACTCACACACCTGGGCGCACAGGACCCCCTGCCCGTGCAGGTGCCTGACCCCTTCTCTGCACCCCAGGTACCAGATCAACGCCCGCACTGAGCTGGCCGTGCGCTACAACGACATCTCGCCGCTGGAGAACCACCACTGTGCCGTGGCCTTCCAGATCCTGGCCCGGCCCGAGTGCAACATCTTCGCCAACGTGCCACCCGAGGGCTTTAAGCAGATCCGGCAGGTGGGGTCTTGGGCTTCCAACCACTGGGGCGCCGTGTATGGGGGACAGGGCAGCGTCCCACTACCGGTGCTGGAGGCCCCTTGTCACAGCAGAGCACACCAGGGACCCTGGGACCTGCCCTCCTGACCCCTCTCCTCCTGGGCCCAGGATGGGACCCCAAGAATGGGGTGGGGAGGGGCTGCCATGCCTGGACGTCCCACCAGCCTGCACACCACGGCCACCTAACCCTGGTGGCTCGCTCTGAGATGAGACTTGAGTCCATTCTGCAGTCCAGGAGACAGGCTTGGAGAGGGTGGGTCTCCCGACCAAGGGTGCAGGGTCTGACACACATGCCCCCTGCAGCCAGCCAGTGCCCTTGAGTCTCAGCTTCTGTGACTGCCACCCACAGCCTGCCCACCCCTACCAACCTGCCCCATAAACTCGTGCACCGCTGGCCTCGTGGGGGGGCGTCACACTGTGACCCCAGGAGAACTGGAGTGGGGTGAATGGAAGCCGACCTCCAGAACCTGTGGCTGTGGCCTTCTATGGCAAAGGGCCTCGAGGTGTTCTAACCTCCAGGTCTCAGGGCCCCACATGACAAGGGCCCCCAGAGCTGGCAGAGGCCGGGAAGGACCCTTCCCTGGAGACCCTGGAGATCAGGGTCTGCTAGCACCATGACCTTGCACTTCCAGCCTGCAGAACCCAGAGGGATGCTCATGTGGGGAGGACTCCGGTCTCCCTGGTGCTTGGCTGCGCCTTCCCACGGGGACCTCGCATACTCTGAGTCCCCGGCGGCTTCCTCCCCATGCAGTGATAAGCACTGCTGGAGCCCACCTGGAAAGCAGCATCTCTCCTGATAGATGATAGGCTTCGCTGTCTCAGACAGCAGTGCCGACAGGCCATGGTTCCCCCATGTCTAAGCCAACTGCATTGTCAGTTACAGTCATTATGGAATCACCGATTCCTGGCACTGCCCGCTCCTACCCGCAGGCTTCTCTTCCGCATTTACAGCCCACCCTGAGCACAAGCCCTGCGCCGCTGTGCTGAGCGGGGATCAGCTGTGATGCGCTGTAGCCAGCTCCCCTCTGGAGTGGGTAAAGGGGCAGCCATGAAGAGGAAACCCCACACGGCCTCCCACACTGCCAGTGGGGAGCCCCTCAGGAGTAGGCCCGGGCCGCCCCCATATATGACTTACCCAAAAGACAGCAGGTTCGCCTGAGTGGAGCAGAGCCAGACTCTCGTCCCCTTCATGTGACCGTGTGGACTTAGAAGTGTTGTTCTGCTCCCAAACGCCTCTGGTTTTCAAATAAGACTTTCCTATCTGGGCGTGATGGCACACACTTGTGATCCTAGCTCCTCGGAAGGCTGAGGCAGGAGGATAACAAATGCAGGTCCAGTCTGGGCAACTTAGCAAGAACCTGTCTCAAAGTATAAAATGAGCTGGGGATGTATCTCAGTGGTAGAGCACCTCTCCAGTGTGCCCAAGGCCCTATGTTCCACACACACTCCCTGCCGCCACAAAATAAATTCTTCTGAGGGTAAAAATCAGTTGTCCCAATTTTTTTAAAAATTTTGTCATTGAAGATTTTGAAAGATAACTAAATAAACCCTTCATTAATAACAGAATTCAGTCTTTATAGAAAAACTGCATAATTCAAAACACAAGCAGTACCACCCCAAAAAGATATATTTGAGATTTCCTATGTTGATTGTCCTGGTGTTTGTATTTCTTTTCTTGGAAAAGCAGAGAACCATACCTGGCACAGAGGTGCTCTCAGCATGGGTGGGATAGATGGATGGATGGATGCATGGATGCATGGATGCATGGATGGATGATGGATGGATGGATGGGTGGATGGATGGATGGATGGCTGCTGGTGGATGGATGAAAGATGGGTGGGTGGATGGATGATGGATGGATGGATGGGTGGATGGGTGGATGGATGGATGGATGGATGAGGATGGCTGGATGGCCACTGGTAGATGGATGGATGAAAGATGGGTAGGTGGATGGATGATGGATGGATGGGTGGATGGGTGGACAGATAGATCATAACACGGCAGAGGTTAAAAGGGAAGTGAGCATGACATGTTGCTCATCCGGAGGATTACACCAGTCCTCTAAAGTGATGTTCATCCCTTCACAAGGACAGGACCCAAATACTCCTGAGAATCCCCGCCACCTTCCAGCACAGTTGTATTGGAGACCAGATTTCAACATGAACTTCGAGGAAACATTCAAACCACAGCAGCAATAAAATATTTATCGTTAAAAACTCCTTACACTCTCCTTTATAAATGTGTTAACAAGGACATTATTAAGTATGTTCTGACTTTGATCATTCCCAAGCCATGCATACACATATAGAGCAGATGAGAGAAAAAGTACTCTTGGAGAATTTGTTCTTGACATCAGCAACAAGGAAGGAGCAGCCATGTAGCAGGCAACTAGATCTCAGGGAAACGTTTGTCCTCAGCTGAAATCGCCCGGGTTTCTCCATAAGCAGAGTGACCTGTTAGGTAATCTGTAAATCTGCCGTCTGCAAGTCAGTCATCTCGCAGGCCCGTGGATGGGGCGCAGAGTCCCTGGCATACGTGGACAGCAGTCACGCCCGCTGCAGTGCGGGCAGGTTCCCCTGCTGCATCCCAACGCGTGGAAGTTGGACTCGGCGCGTGGAGTTGCCACCGGCCCACGCGTGTGGAGTCCGGGTCCTGTCCACAACGTGGGAGGATGGCAGGCCTTGCACACCATGTTAAGGCCTTGTTCTCTCCCGATGCAGGGGATGATCACATTAATCCTGGCCACGGACATGGCGAGGCATGCGGAAATCATGGACTCTTTCAAGGAGAAGATGGAGAATTTTGACTACAGCAATGATGAGCACATGACACTGGTAGGTGGGCGGCTTGGGACTCTCTGGGGGCCTCAGGGTGAGCTCTGACCACCCAGTTCAGACTGGAGACCCAGGGACCGCAGTCTACAGCCTGGGACTAGAATGAGGCACCCAGAATCCACCTTTGAGGGTCACAATCGAACGAGGCCAGCCGTTGCAGCTGAGGGCAGCATTCTCCCAGGACAAGAGGGAGCTGAGAATGCCCAGGGTGAAGAGCAGAATGCATGAGCACTCCCCTTCCCCCAGGCTCAGAGAGGAAACTAGTTATGCTGCATCTTGCCTAAGTGCAAAGAATAATTTCCTCTTAAAAGTAACTACTTAATCCCAGCACTCGGGAGGCTGAGGCAGGAGGATTGCTGTGAGTTGAAGGCCAGCCTAGGTTACATAGTGAGTTCAAGGTCAGCCTCAACTACATAGTGAGATCCTGTCTGAAAAATTAAACAAACAAAAGTCATAATCATAATCATAAATAATAAAACAAAATAATATTAACTGCTTAAAACCAGTATTATCCCTGTGCACCACTGGAAAAACTGATTAACTGGGGCACCCCTGCTCGATGGGGCTGGGCTAGCTGTCCCTCCCAGGGTGAGCCTTCGGGGTCACTGCTGTAGAAAGCCAAAGGACAGTGGCACCCAGGCCCACCAGGAGGAGTGGCTCTCGTGTGTGACAGAGAGCAGCGGGAGGACCTGCCTCCCCAGAAGGCAAAAGGAAGGTCAAGGTCACTGCCAGGAACCCAGGACATGGCTGGGAGAGTGGGCACGATGGGACCCTTGAGCCTGGCCGAGGTTGAGGCACAGATGCATGGGATGGAGCAGCCTCAGCTGGCACATTTGCAACCACAGAGGCACCAAGAGGCCGGGCAGGTTCAAGCCCTGTGGACCAAGGTCACCAGCTCACAGGACAGTGCTGAGGGGACATTGTGTGGGCTGCAGTGGCCAGGAAGGCTGGGAGGTGGGAACCCAAGCCACCCCGAGGCGGCCCGGAAGGAGCCAGGTGCCCCAGGGAGGCACATGTGCAGTGTCCTAACTCCAAGACTGGGGTTCCACCGAGGGATGCGGGGTCAGCAGGGCAGGGCTGGGGTCCCCCTGTGTTCTGTGGTGTGGGAGTGCTGAAGCTGGTACCCTCCACACTGTGAGATGGGGGGTTCCTTCTTCACCCTCTTTTTTCTTTCTTTTGGTTTTTTTGAGGCAGGGTCTCACTATATAGTTGAGGCTCGCCTTGAACTCACTGTGTAGCCCAGGCTGTCCCTGAACTCACAGAGATCCTCCTACCTCAGCCTCCCAGATGCTGGATTACAGGCGTGGCCAGCCTGTTCCCAGCCACTCTGTTGTATTTCTAAAGACGCCATATCATTCCTCAGGGTCCTCACACACCCCAACTCAGTGAGTCACCTCTTTGCAGTACCTGGGCCTCAGGCGTGCTGGGCAGGAGCTGTGTCCTGAGCTGCACCCCAGCCAGTGGGTCACTTTGCAGTACCTTTGTGTGTGTGCATATCTATTGGTTTGCACTACCGGGAATTGAACCCAGGCCTCTGCACTGAGCTACACCCGCCACCCACATCTGAGCTGGCCCTTTTATTTTTATCTTTTATTTTGAGACAGGGTCTGGCTCGGTCACTGAATTACCCAGGCCTCCTGCCTCAGCCTCCCCGAGTGCTGGGTTACGAGCATGCGCCACCACGCCAGGCTTCCGGCACCCTTCGTAACCGCTGCACCTGAACAGTGTCTCCTTATTATTTCTCCTGTTCCCCCGACAAACAAGACACTAGTTTTGCTCTGCATGGTTGGCGTTGGCAGAGCGCGCACCCAGGGCCCCGTGCTCCTGGGGGAAGCCAAGAACTGCAAACCCAGCCTGTGGGGGCTGCGCTGAGAGCCAGGTGACCCCGCTGCCGGAGGGGAGAGGCCCCTCGGCCGCCCCGGCCCCGGCCTCCATACCCCTTCCTTCATGTCAGCCCTGTGTCCCCGCGGCCTTCATTCCGTGCTTCCTCTTTCAGCTGAAGATGATCCTGATAAAGTGCTGCGACATCTCCAACGAGGTGCGGCCCCTGGCGGTGGCGGAGCCGTGGGTGGACTGTCTGCTGGAGGAGTATTTTATGCAGGTAGGCGCCGCGCGAAGCCACCCCCCCCCACCTGTGGCCTCCGTGATAGCACAAAGTCGCCACCCCCACCACGGACAGCCGCTCTGCGGACAGAAGCCTCGGGGAACACGGCCAGAAGAGAGCGCTGTGGAGGCCGAGGGAGGCCAGGGATGGGTAAACCCAGCAGGCCAGCTCGCAAGGCCGGCCCCAGCGGGCTTTACAAACGACAAAGGACAGTCAGCCCCCAAGTGCAGCTGCCCTAGCAGCCCCGTGACGCCTTTAACAAGCCCCCTGCCTGTGTCCCGGGTCCCCAGGACTCTGCGCGCTCACCCAGTACAGACTGTGCTCCCGCTAATGGCGGCCAGGCGGCGTGCGCCCCCGCAGAGCTTGTTCTGCGCTTCCTGTGGGAGCAGCAGTGCTCTCGGTCTCCCTGACTGCCCGGCATCCCTGTCCGAAACGCCCCTGCCCCTGCTTTCCCCGCAGAGCGACCGTGAGAAGTCAGAAGGCCTTCCCGTGGCCCCATTCATGGACCGGGACAAAGTGACCAAAGCTACAGCCCAAATTGGGTTCATCAAGTTTGTCCTGATCCCGATGTTTGAAACAGTGACCAAGGTGAGTGAGCGTCACCCCACGCTGACGCTGCCTGGGTGAGCACAGGCGTGCGCACGCATCTGCACGTGGGTCCTTCACACGCGTATGTGCATGTGCACCCACTCACACGTGTACACGTGCACAGAGCGCCCAGAGGCCGTGCCGTCGGCTGTCATGGCAGCGGCTGCAGGGGGCCATCTCCTCCATGCCCTGGCAAAGCCGCCCCACAGCGTTGGAGCTGGACTGGGTGCCCTCAGACTGTGGATGCCCGGCTCCTGGTGTCGTCTCCCCACTCTGCCCACATCACCTTCCTGTCCGCACTGTCCAACGCCCAGCGCCCGTGGCCACCTGCCCACGGCTCCCGCCTTGAGGGGCCCCGTGTCCAGAGCAGATCCACCTCTGGCCCCCACCTCCCCGCCACGACGTGCAGCTCCTTCTCCTCGCGTCCCTTCAAGCTGCTCCACCCTCCTGTCCCCCGCCGGGCAGCTGTTGTCCTCATGGCAGGCGGGGAAGGGAGTGGCCTGAGGAGGGACGGGAGGGTGGCCACCCACCAGGTGGCTTTGCCCCACCTCCCCCCCTGGCTTCCTTGGACGACTAGAGGGACGTCTGTCTCCCCAGCTCTTCCCCGTGGTGGAGGAGCTCATGCTGCAGCCCCTGTGGGAATCCCGAGATCGCTACGAGGAACTGAAGCAGATGGACGACGCCGTGAAAGAGGTGAAGGAGGCGTCCACGCACGGCCGGGCCTGGGTCCCCGCAGGGAGCTGTCTCTACTCCCGGAAACCAAGCCTGCGCCTTGCCTCAGATCCCTGGCCGGGCCCCATCGGAACCTGCGTGTGCGTCTCCACGCCAGGCTTCCCGGCACTTCAGGCCCCGCCAAGTCCCTGCCTGACGCTGCCGGCCGGGGTGGTCTCCCTGCCCGGGACCCCACAACGGAATAGTTTCCCTGCATGCCCTGCACCCTCCCCAACTGGCCTGGACCTCGTGATGCCCCCTGCACCCTACTTTCTCACTGTCGGTGCCTCCACGGGTCAGGGCTTCCCCGCAGACTGTGCACCCTACTCCACATTTTCAGCCAGAGAACCTAGAAGCTCTGGGTGCCCCAGCACCATGCCTCTTCCTCAGCAGCCCGTGTACCACGCCAGGCATGCCATAGGTGCTCCATAAATGCTCGTGTATTAATTAAAAGTCCCGACTAGAGATCCTGGCTCCACTATTGGAGTTTCCAACCAACAGGTCACAGAGAGGTCTGTAAAGCCATGAAAGACTAAGAAATACAGAGGAATGGATGAAAGAGGAATTCCCCTGGTCTCGACCCCCAGGGAGGGCTAAAGACCTTGTAATTTCTTTTTTTTTTTGGTACCGGGAATAGAACTCATGACCTCAGGCTTGCCAGACAAGGGCTTATGCCACTGAGCTATATCCCCAGCCCATTACCTTCTAATTTCTTGAGCCCCGCTGCCACTGGGCCTTCCCATGAGCCACTGCTGGGAAGGCCTTGCCTCTCCACGTCCTGCACCCGCTGCCCAGTGGGGACACCAGGACTGTCCCTGGCACCACCTCTCTGGGGCAGGTGCACGGAAGGGACGAAAGCCCGGATCTGCATGGTGCCTCCTGGCTGTGCGCCGTGGCTGTGGGGGCTGCAGGCAGCTGAGCTCCTGTCCCATGCGGACCGCTGCTGTCCCGAGGCAGGTCACGCACACCAGAGCTGTCCCCGGAAAGTCCGTGGCGACCGTCCTGGCACCTGATGCCTACCACACCTCCCGGGACTCACGCTGCCCACTCCGCTCTGTCCTAGTTACAGAAGAAGACCGAGAGCTTGACCTCCGGGGTCAGCGAGAAATCCAGAGAGAAGAGCAGAGACAGGAGAGAGAGTGAAGGCAGCGCGTCTCCAAATTGAAGTCTCGGTGCACACGACACGCGCGGTAATGCAGACTGCAGTGGGTGGACACCAAGACCCGTGCATGGGGAGGGGCCGAGGGGGTGTTGCTAGGTGGCCCCTCTTCCTGCAGCACTGCCAGTCCCTCAGTGACGGGGACCCTGTGCCCTTGGCTAATCCCAGGTTCCTCCAGCTTCAGGTTAAGTCTCTGCCCTCCTAATGTTATGCAGTGGGATTGAACTCCGGCTCACGCACCCCGGGGACACAGCCGTACTCAGACCAGCCCCACAGGATATTTACACATAGGTGGAAACTGAGTTCCTCATATGTAGGAATTAGAATGAACCTTCGAAAGAAGGGGATATACTTCGGCAAGTAGAAGAAAAACAAAAATGGGATCTGCGTCACTTACAAAGAGAAAGTTTTGTTTTGTTTTTGTGTTGTTTTGTTTTGTTTGTGGTGCTAGGCATTGAACCCAGGGCCTTGTCCATGCTAGGCAAGTGCTCTGCCACAGAGCTGTACCACCAGAACTTTTTTTTGAGACAGAGTCTTACTGTGCAGCCCAGGCTGGCCTCAAACTCACAGTGATCCTCCTGCCTCAGCCTCCCGAGTGCTGGATTACAGGTGTGCACCACTGCGCCTGACCTATTTTTTTTTTTTATGCAACTGAGCCAGAGATGGTGGTACATACCTGTAATCCCAGCACTCAGGAGACTGGGGCAAGAGAATCACAAATTTGAGGCCAGCCTGGGCAACTTAGTGAGGTCTTGTCTCAAAATAAAAAGTCAGACAGGCTAGGGATGTAGTTCCATAGCGGAACACTCGCCTAGCAGTACTACAAAAAGTAAAAGAAAGCTGGAGAAGGAGCTCAGTACTTCCTGCGTTCAATTCCCAGTATCACCGAAAAAGTGCAGTTGAAGTACTCTAAGCTTTTCAAAGACAAAGGGCTTGTGTCTAAGGCTTTAAGCCTTATCTCCTGCACCTGCTGATAGCAGCCACCTCCTTAGTCATCGTGGAAGGCAAAGCAGCCCGTGTGGCCGGGTCATCACAGCGCACACCGTATCCACATGTCTCTGAATGCGAGAGCAGCTTGGTTTATAACGTGTTCCAGGCACAGGACTTGGCTTGGTAAAGCAGCAGCCGAGGCTCTGCCACCAGCACGCCTCCTTCTGCTTCCCAGCTTTGCCAAGGACAAGCCAGCTGACACAGGCATCTCCAGCTGTCTGAGCCCCAGAGCCCAAACTGGGCCACCATGGTGCTTTCAGGGGTGATAGGAGCAGAGTGCTAGTCTACACAGAGTGCCCGGGACTGGGCATTCCGTCTTTAAGTCGGGTCCGGTTCTAAGCAGCTTGGGAGCGGGATGGTGCCAGATTTTATTATTACACATGTTCAGCACTGTCCGGTGACCTCGCCCTTTGAAACAGCTGTGTGCGATCCTGGACATTTCCGTCCCCATGGAGACAAACCTTTGCCTTTTCCTTTGCCGAGCAGACCGAGCCGGACGCAGCAGCAGCAGCAGCAGCAGCAGCAGCGCTGTGGGCCACAGCATGGATGAGCTGGCGGAGCCTCGCGGGACCCGCCAGGCCAGGAAAAGTCGCTCTGGGCGCCTGACGCCAGCAGACCATGTTTTCTAAGAACCATTCATTCACTGATACAAAAAAAGGAATTCTTGACGCTGTACAGAATTTTTATTTTTAAACTGTCTTTTAAATAATATATTCTTATACAGAAACGGGTACTGTACTTTTTCCTCGGTAGAGTTTTGTATCCCTTGCTGCTTCCGTTGGGTTCTCCTGCAGAGGACGCTGCTCCTGCCCCACACACGGATCTCAGAACCAGTGGCCGGCGTGATAAGATGTGGACGTCTGTGCAAATCCCGCCTTAAATGTCAGGACGGTGGCAGGGAGGGACGTGCGCGTGTCCTGTGCTCACAAGTGGATGGGACCTCGGTGCTGCGTGCAGACCGGGCTCTCGGCAGGTTGATGTGGCCGTGTGGGCCAGGTGTGACAGCGGGGTCACAAACCTGACTGCGGGGACAGCGAGGGCTGTGTGTGCTCACTCTCGGGGCGCTGGGGACTCCTCATCTAACCCCTCGGCACCTTCGCAGGAGAGGAGAAGGGTTCTCTCCTTCTTGCCTGTTTTGGGGACAGGCTCTGGGGACCTTCTGGTGGCACTTTGTCCTCCAGAGTCCCAGCCTGTCGCAGTCCAGTCACATACTCTGCCTGTGCTCAGGCTTCTGGTCTCTCAGTTGACAAAAAGCAAAGAGAGAGAATTGCTGATATCCTCCAGGGCCTGGGGATCATCTCTGCTCCCCCAGAGGGCCTGAGGCATCTCCGCTCTGAAGCCACCGTGTCATCTGAGTTCCGTGGACCTTTCCTTCCCAGAAGGTCACTTCCTGTCCTGGGAGAACTTGTCTGGGGCCTGTGCAATTTCCCACCTCTTCTTGGATCTGGCTCCACATGCCTGGGGACCTTGGAGTCTATGCAGCTTCTTGGTTATGCTTTTGCTTTTCATTTTAATCCACTAAAGCTGGTACAGATGGCTTTGGCAAAAGTACAACCAAAACAGAGGGAGCCGATGCTGGCGTGCCAGCCTTGGCGTCACCCAGCAGGAACGGCCTGTGTCTCTGGGCCGCCTCTGTCCCCACCAAATCACAGCTGGCACCCCGTGGCGCTATCGAGCTTCTCCCAGTGAATCCTGATGGCCAGCCTGATTGGACAGAGAAACCCTCAGAAATTGGAGGGGCCCGGATCCCAACAGCCCTCAGTCCATGGGAGCATTACTGGAAGGCGATGGGAACAGGAAGTGGGGCCTGCACTGGAGGAAGTGGGCCATGGGGTGTCTGGTGCCTGGCCCTTTCCTCCTGCTCCCTGGGCTTCCCGTCTGCTGTAAAGGGAGGGGATTTGCTCTGCCATACCCTTCCACCGTGCTGTCCTGCCTCACCACGGCGGGAAATTGGGGAGCCAGCCAACTATGGACTGAACCTTCTGAAACCTTGAGCCGAAATAAACCTCTCCTCCTCGAAACTGTTCATCTCAGGTATTTGTTGCAGTGACAAAAAGAGCATTCCTTGCCAGACGTAGTGGTGTGTGCCTGTAATCTCAGTACTCAGGAGGCTGAGGCAGGAGGAGCATGTGAATTCAAGGCCAGCCTGAACTACACAGTAAGACCCTATCTTCAAACACAGAATGGAAAAAAAAAAAAAAATGTGAGCCCTACTGTAAACTGCTTATGGGAAGGACCTAGGCTGCGTAATCCTTAGGAGAATCTAGTCCCAGATACCTCCCACCCACACCCACTCCCATCTATGGAAACTGTCTCCCATGAAACCAGTGCCTGGTGCCAGACGTGAGAGGGGCTGCTGCTTTAAATCACCCTGGGTGACTCAGTACCTAACACAGTGTAAATGCTTTATAAACAGTAGCCAGACGCTATCGTTTAAGGAATAAAGACCAGAAAAGAGTCTGTATGTGCTCAGGGCAGACACGGTTTTTTTCAGATATTTTTGGCCCAAGTTTGGTTGGATACATAAAAGCAGAAGCCGGGGACGCAGAGAGCTGACGCTACCCAGGATCACAGGAGCACACGCGTGTCCACACAGGCACAGGCCCGCGTGCCTACGCATACACGTCACAGAATCACGTGCGTGGATCCGCGTGCGGGCGCACACTCCTGCCCTTCACACAGCGTCGGCTTTCAGGCTGTGCCTCACCCTGGGACAGCAGGACCAGCCAAGGGCAGAGTCGGTGCAGCGAGAGCATCTGGGTGACACGGCCGGGGCACTGGCTCCGTGTGGCCAGCCTGCTTTCCGGGAGCAGGGCCCCCGAGCTGCCCGGCCTGCAGCACCAGGCTCCCCACAAAGGCTTCCCAGGCCTGCTGCTGTGTGCCGTTCCTACCCCACCGCTGAGCACCCCCCACTACCCCACAGCTGCCTGAGGCAGAGCGGCCCCAGAGCCTGGGACAGAGCCTCCCCTGCCCGGGACAGCGGCAGGCCCGGAGCTCCTGGCGCTGCAGAGGATCTGACCTCCGAGCAGCCTTCAGCCTCTGCCTGCTGACACAGCCAACCTCGCTGTCTGTGACACTGAACCAGCGCCCTCACCCCATTCACTTCCGTCCCTGCTTGTGTCCCTGTCCTGTGCTCACGGCGAGACAAAGGGCTCTCACAGCCCCTGGCTCGGACGCAAGGACTCGGGAGTGCAGGGTCGATTCACTGAGCTGAGGCCCAAGTGAGGGAAGGCTGGGCGCCATCTTTCAGTGACTCCAGGAAATGGGTCAGAGCTTCTCCTGTACCTGGATACGCGCCGCCTGGCTCCCTCCCGCCTCCTGCCTCCCTCTTCCCTGGCCTCTGTGACGACATCCATGACATTGGCCATGTGGACAACAGGGACAATGTCCCTTACAGCGCCGGGCCACACTGCAGAGCCTCTCACACTCCCTGGTTCTGGGGACCAACACGGTGCACCAGTGCTGGGTGGATCTGTCGGCTGAGCGGCTCCAGTCCCGAGCTGCGCGGACCTTTCCTGCAGCCCCAGAGGAAGGCGCAGCCCCGCCCACGCCGCCTTCTTCATCCCTCGTAAAGACCTCAGTGTCTGCCCTCCTCCTCTGCCCTGCTCCTGTCCCAAGCTTCACTACCAACACCGGGGAGTTCACACCAGCAAGCTAGAGCTTCCCCCCGAGCCCCGCTCCCACTGCAGTGTCTCCAGCATGTCCTGCGCAGCCCTTGCCCCTTGCCTTGCACCTGATTGCGCGGCCCCTGCAGCTGAGGGTGCTGAGAGCACGGGCTTCTCGCGCGCCTTCCGTGCTTCCTTCTCCTGCTGCAGGGCCCAGCGCAGCCAAGAGGGCCACGTAGCCAGGCAGGGGGCCCACGGGCTCCTCCGTGCTTTTGTCTCTGGAGAGGCCCTCCCTCTGACCTCTGACCTGGCCACCCGCAGAGCTCAGCCAGACTCCCCGGGAGCACCCGGGCTCGGGCACTCACAGTTGGCCGTGGAGCTGCGCACTATGGGGCAGCGCGTCTGTCGTAGACCCACAGAACACCGGGCCCCTGGCTCTGCGGTGACTTGAGTTGTTTGTGCAGACAGGCACCCTGCAGAAAATGAGTTCCCAGAGCCGTGAACGCCCTAAGGGTAACCTCGGCAGCTGGGACAGATTCAGAGCTCCAAAACCTCTGAATGAATAAATGAATAAGTTTGGGTTTGAGGTTGCTCACCTAAAGAACCACGTCAGGAAAAAAAAGAGTACAGACGTGTTGGACAGGGACGGAGACCTTCCTGCGGGTATGCACATTGGAGCGGTAGCACACAGGGGGTGTGTGTACCTGCTGGGCGCGGTGCCCACCCTGTGCCCAGCTGTGCTCCCACTTGGGAGGTGCCAATAGAAAGGCAGGCAGCACACGTTCCTCCTTGGCACAGCACTTCAGATGTGAACACGAAAAAAACAAGAAACCTTTGGGCTTTGCTCGGGAACAAGGGGACAGGCACTGCGGGAGCCGGTAGGGGCCAGGCAGTGTGACCTGGTACCAGAGCCTCAGGCAGTAAGCATTCTGGGCTGACTTCCCCGTGGTTTTTTGCAAAACCTCCAAACTTCCATGGCTGTGGCAAGTAGCATGGAACAGAAGGAAATGCCAAGCAGCTGGGGCGGCCGGCCATCCACTGGCTCTCACGGTTGCTGGGGGTGGTGCCCAGGGACACCTGCTCGTGACAGGTGCCTGTTGCTGGGTGCGTGACTCCACAGCTCTGTCGCTGTGGGCTGAGGCTGCAGCTGGCATGATGGGTGCTCCCTGCCCACTCCAGCTCCCAGGCTGTGCCACCCATGGCTGTGTTATCAGGACAGGAGGCCACCTGGAAGCCATCTGGTCTGCAAAGAGTCTGCCAGGCTGGGCCTGAACCCTGGATTTGTTAACTCTTACAATATGTGGACTACAGGGCCTTCCTTTCTGTCTTAGTTTCGAGGCTACTGAGAGAAATGACCACTAGGTTGGGCTCAGGACAACAGAAATTCATGCCCCCCAGTTCTGAGGCAGAAGCCTGCAGGCCCATACTCACCCGGAGTTCCCAGGGGAGGCTGCTGCCTGCCTCTCCCTGCTCCCAGGTGTTCCAGCAACGTCTGGGGGTTCCCTGGCCTGTGTCAGCATCACAGCCATCTCACCCATGTTCATCTCTGTCCAAAGGGTCCTTGGATCAAGGCCACCCTGCACCGGTCTAATCTCATCTTGACTTGATCTGCAAAGACCCTCTGTCCAAACAAGGTTCCATCCACAGGTCCTGGTTCTCAGGACCCAAACCTACAGCTTCAGAGCAACCCAGTGCCCTGAATGGCACCCTGGGAGTCTCAGTCCCATCCGTAACTGCTCCTCTTCTGTTGTCCTGGAGTTTCAGTAAAGTAGCATCTGTGACAAGCTGTACATGAAGTCTGGCCCCAGCTCGCAGGCCCTTCTGGGTCCTGCCTCAGTCTCTCCCGCGAGACCACCACACAGGTTCAAGTCCTGCACAGACAGGTGCAGCCCCGCTCATTTGTGGCACTTGCCCTTGGCCAGGCTTCCCCAAGCAGGCCAGGATCTGAGGAAGGCAGGCACCCAGCCAACCCACCAACAACAGACCCAGGGCATGTGGGTCCCCAAGAGGACCAGGGTAGCCCAGTGGGACAAAAAGTGGAGAAGAAGAAAAGGTCGATCAAGAGGTGGGGATCCAGGAAAATAAATCATGACTGTTGCATATTGTCTTGGCTGAACTCAAACCTGGCAGTCTGCCTCAATGACCTGGGTATGAGTGGAGGATGTATTAGTTTGCTTTTGCTGTGTAACAAAACATCCCAAAATGTTATGACTTAAAACATGATGTTTACTGCTTCTAGTTTCATGAGTTGACCAGGCAGATGATTTGGGCGAGCATCACAGCTGCATCTGGCCGGTACAAGACAGCCTCACCCATGGCTCTGGCACTGTTTGATGTGACCTGCAGTTTGAACCATGCACGTGTTACCTGTCATGTGGCAGCTAACATGGCTCAAAATAGTCTCCAACAGCCAGTGATCAGACATCCCACTGCTCAAGGGATCTCAAGTCTCGGCACTTGCCACCTTATCTTACATCTGCTTGGACTAAGCAAGTTGTGGACGAGCCTAGATTTAAGGGCTAGAAAAGAGACTCTGCTTCATGAGAGAAGGAGCTATGCCTAGAATTTATGGTTTTCTTTGAAATATACTGGATTGAAAAGTGTGGCTGGAAAACACAGCTGGTGCATTTTTCAATTATCTGTCTCCGGAGGCTGAGGCAGGAGGATCGTTGAGAGGTCAAGGCCAGCCCAGGCCACAAAGTGAGCTCAAGGCCAGGCTGAACTGCATAGTGAGACCCTGTCTCAAAAAGACAAAAAAAAAAAAAAATCATGTCATCAGACATCTGCTCCAACCTCCTCTACTGTCAAACCTACACCATTCGCTTGGAAGTTTTCAATTTGTAGGACTCTTGACACTTTCCATGTGGTCCATTAGGGGGCAGTGTCAACTCAGTTGACCCTCTCCCTCTCCCTCAGGGGGTCAGTGGGGCCTTGGGGTCTGTTTATGCTCTCTCATGCTTTCCCCTCTGGCACTGCTCCCCTGCTCTGCTCCCTGGCCACCGTGACCTCAGCAGCTTTGGTGCACCACACCCTTCCACCATGATTTCCTGCCTTGAAGCCAGTTGGCCATGGACTGAACCTCTGAAACCGTGAGCCAATTTAAATTTCTCCTGCTCTGTGTGGTGCATGTCAGGAACTGTGTCCCCAGCAAGAAGCTGACTGACACATGTTCAGGAGAGATTCCTGGGGCTGACCTGGGGCCAGCCATCGCTAGCATTGACGGGGGCCGTTAGTCCAAGGAGAGTCAGGGAGAGTGTGGTCATGTCACTTTCCAAGACCCGTGAGTGGCAAATGGTGAGCCATTTACGTCCTGTGTTCCTTCGCGCTAGAGGTGCCTTGCACAAGTACTATTGTTTCAAGCGGTCAGAGGTACCTGTGGACAGTGTGAAATATGTCTAAACATTAACTTTGCGGCAGAAGCACGTGATTCAGGAATTCATGAAACCAAGTGCAAAGTTCCACCCTGGGCCACTCAGTGCTCCTGGAAAGGTCACATCTGGGCTTCCACGTGGAGGGGATGGGGCTCCCCTCAGCGATGAGAAGTTTCAAGGGCATGTAGAGCTTTCAGGCAGCTCAAAGGGAAGTGGAGAATGGCGACTTAGGATGGAGAGAAACTTCAAATAAAACAGAGTAGTCCATAGGAGGCATCCAGTGGCCATCTGAATGAGGGTGACCACTACAAAGTGGCTCCGAGCTGGATCACATATTGGCCAATTGGCTTTCCGTGTTTACTTGTGAGCTGTCCGAAGCTTAGGCACCTTGTCTGAAGATGGGCAGTGGACTCATAGTAAGTGAACCTCTGGGAGTCCCTGGTCACCCTGAGGCCTATATTGGCCTGTGAAGCTGTGATGCCTCAAAGGACAAGATAAGGCCACAGCTGAGGATTTGGCTCCAACCCCAATTAACTACGAGGGGACTGCAGCTGCAGGCTCCACACTCCTACAGTAAATACAACCTAAAGATAAGGTAGTTCTCCTGACTGACATAATTTACTACTTGGGAAAATATTTCCCAAGGTCCCGCTAGATTCCCGAGTTTTCTTGAGTATCCTCCTCCTTTGTTTGAAAACCTAATACATACAGGCTGCCCAGACAAGTCTTTGTCTTAACCCAGAGAATCTCAAATTCTGTAAGAGACTGAGACCCTCCTGGAACCCTACAGTCATTTCAGTTGTCTTATTTATTTAAGCCTTCGCTGTCCACTCACTTGGGAGATTACGGGCCTGATTAGCCCACAATAGCTAAGGGTTATTAACCCGATACCTGAAGTCATGTATTCCAAGGACAAATAATATTATTGAGAAATGTTTATTGCATACAGTTAGATTGGACAAAGTGGATACAAAATGTTTCGCACAATCTTGTTGAAAACCTTAACAATAGAATTTCACACTTGGTTATTTCTGGATGCAGCTATAACTGATTGTTCTTCCACTGTATGTCCCTCATCCTCTGCAATTAAAAATGTGCCCCTTCTTCATCAGAAGGTAGTTGCAGGACAGCACCACACACTGGCCACAGGAGCGGCATCAGCTGCCCCAGAGGGCTGAGTCTCGTGGGAGGGGCTGCAGCATCTGCCCACAGCGCCGGCTGCACAGGAGTCTGCTCCCACAGAGCAAGCGCGCAGCACCTCATTTTTCTTTCTATTCACTGTCAGAGAAACTCCACCCACTGCGCTCAGGGCAG
Source organism: Chinchilla lanigera (assembly GCF_000276665.1). Lineage (NCBI taxonomy): Eukaryota > Metazoa > Chordata > Mammalia > Rodentia > Chinchillidae > Chinchilla > Chinchilla lanigera. Next base: position 39,083,084 of record NW_004955407.1, on the reverse strand, counting down.
CCACTTCAGGTCAGGGTGCTGTGGGTCCCCAGTGCAGAGCCACCTACCACTCCCGAGTCCCACTTTAATGAGATGTGCCACTGGGGGTGAGCTCTGGGCCTTGATTACACAGACTCAATGGTGCCACGTGATGGGAGGGAGTGGAGTGCGTGGGAGTAACCATGGCAACTGAACCTGCTTTTCAAATAACTATCTTATCTTTCATTTGGTTTGGTTTTTTGGGTTTTTTGGTTTTGCAGGGAGCTGTTTGTTTGGTTTGGTTTTATAGCACTGGGGAATTGAACACAGGGCCTCATGTATGCTAGGCAAGCATTGTACCCCTAAGCTACGTGCCCCCCTTAGCCATTTTTAAAATTTTATTTTGAGACAGGATCTCGTTAAATTGCCCAGGCTGGCCTTGCATTTTCAATCTTCCTGCCTCAGCCTCCAGAGTTGCTGGGTGTGTAGTCCTGGGCCACCATGCCTGGTTAATCTTTTCATTTCTGTTGCGCACCTTAAACTCTATCCTTGCCCATGAACTTGTGAGCCTCCCTGCAACTCCCAAGATGAGCTGGTAGAGTGGGTCAAATGATCCCGCCGGGAACCTCTGCCCTGGGTCACGGGTGGCCCAGTGAATGAGAATAAAGGATCCAATGGGTTCAATTTGGTTACAATTCAAAGAAAAAACCAAGAAGGACATAAAGCTTTAAAAACATTTTGGGTCTCTGTCACCTCCATGGATACTGCAAAGAAAAAAAGCAACAACAAAGAATCAAAACAAAGTAAATAAAAGCAACTGAGCAAGCTGGGTTGGAACCCAAGGCCCTGTATAAGCCAGGCATGCACCGTCTCCCCAAGCCGCACCCCTGCCCCAGAGGGAACGAACAAAGGCATGAATGAATGAACCGGGATGTGTGTGAATGGGCACACAATTAAATGGCAGAGACGGGGATGCTGCTCGCAGGGAGCCAGGTGAAGGGCTGGATTTGCTGCTGTGCGTCCAGCGCTCACTGGGATGGGCTCAGGGGGAGCTGGGGGCAGGGGCAGAGACGGGAGGCACAGAGCGGCCCCAGGCACTTTCCCTAGCGCTGGTCTCGCTAGGCCTTCTCAAAACCCCCGGGGAAGCCTGCGCTAATCAGCTGTGACAGCTGTGGTCGCTACTGCAACCAGATGAATCGTTTGTGTTTGTCTTTATGGAAAAATACAGCCGCCTCTGTGGAGAAGTGACAGGCAGGAGCCAGAGGGGGCATTGCTCTGACTGCCGAGCGAGGGCAGGGTGCAATTTGTTCGCTGTCAGAAAGGACAAGGCGGGTGGCAAAGCAGCTCTCACAGCCCTAGAACACAGAGAGGAGCTGGGCATGGTGGTGCAGTCCTGTAATTCTAGCGCTTGGGAGGCTCGCCCCAAGTTGGAGGCCAGCCTGGGTTACATAGTGAGTTTAAGACCCGCCTGAACTACATGGCAAGACCCTGTCTCAAAAAAACAAAAAAATATAAAACAAACAAAAAAGGAGCCGGGCGTGGTGGCGCACGCCTGTAATCCCAGCATTCAGGAGGCTGAGGCAGGAGGGTCATTGCGAGTTCGAGACCAGCCTGGGCTACAAAGTGAGCTCAAGGCCAGTCTGAACTCCATAGTGAGACCATCTCAAAAAATAAATAAATAAATAAAACAAAAAAGATGGAGAAGATGGACGCAGGAAGGGAACTTTCCTCTCCTGGATTCCAGCCATGGAGACCTCCTGTCTCTGGGAAACGTGGCCCCCAGGGCTCTAAGCTGCCCACCCAGGTGAGCAGGGGTCTGGGGAGGACTCTGCCATTGCCAAACTTACTGTCAGCCCCGGTGTTCCCACTGCCTGCGGTGTGGCTGGTGCCGGCCTCCAAGGAAGGCCTGCAGCTCCCCACCGCACCCCACTGCTAACGAGCACAGTCGTTGCAGGTGCCCCTGTCGCTGCTGAGCACAGGGCCTGGGCAGATGGAGCTCTTCGTGCAGCCTGTGAGCCGAAGGGCATGCCTGGCTGCGGGGCTGAGCTGCTGTGAAAACCTGCTTGAAATCCTCAGCAGGAGGTATTTGCACCGAGAGGCCTCCTCTCCAGGTTGGGGGCCGGGGAGATCTGAAAACCAGCCCGGAGAGGAGGAGCCGGAGGAGGTCACAAGGGAGGGCTCTCGCCGTGCGCTAGTGACACCCACGTGCACAGTCCTTCTGAAGCGTCCTGCCCACAACTGCCCCTCCAGCCCTGGGGGCAACCTTTGGGGTCTGGGCTCGGTCCTGTGACCAGTGAGTACTGTTCAAAACTACCTGTGCAACTCTCTTTTGCCTTTAAAAATGTGCCCTGCCCTCAGCCTCCTCCAATGCACTGTAACCTTACACAGTCCCAATGCTACACAGCCCCCAAATACACTCAAGACACAAGCAGTCGTTGGATCACATAGTTATCATATAGTCATTCTTTTATCACATAGTCATTTTTTTTTTAACCTTTCTTCCTTTTGTTGTCAGTATAAAAATGCTCTGCCAGCCAGGCGTGGGGGCGTATGCCTGTAATCCCAGCACTCGAGAGCTGAGGCAGGTTGTGAGTTCGAGACCAGCCTGGGCTACAAAGTGAGCTCAAGGCCAGCCTGAACTGCACTGTGAGACTCTGTCTCAAAAAGACAAAAAATAAAAATAATAAATAAAATTGCTCTGCCTTGCCCTAGGTCCTGAAGATTTTCTTCTATGTTTTTTTCCTAAAAGATATGTAGCTTTGCACTTTAATCCACAGTCTCTTTAGAGTCAGTTTGTGTCTAAATTGTGAGGCTGAGATGGAAGGTCAGTTTTTACTTCCAGAGGTCCAATTACCCAAGCACCTTTTTCTGAGGAGCTATCTTCCTCTACTGAGGGGCTTTTATGATTTTGTAAAAATCAGATGAGACATGTAAGGCCATGGGGTCTGACCCTAATCAATGAAGAAAAAAAGTTTGGCCATATTCATAGAGGTGTATTTCTACATTCTCTCTTCTATTCCATTAATCTGTGTCATCCCTCTACCAATAGCACAATTATTCTAACTGTACAAGAAGTCTTAAAATCAGAGAGCCTCAACCGGCTGCAGTGGCACACACCTATGAGCTTAGGAATTGGGAGGTTGAGGCAGGGGAATTGCCAAGTCCCACCTGAGAAATTGAGCAAAACCCTGTCTCAAAATGAAAACCTAGAAGGGTTGGGGATTAGTTCAGTGCAAATGCCCTGGGTTCAATACCCAATACGGAAAAAAAATAAATCAGGTAGCTTAATTCTTTCCATTTTTTAAAAATTTAGCTACTTGTAGTCTATCTTCTTTACCTTTTCATTTAAATTTTAGAATTATCTTACTCTTATCTATGAAATTTTGCTGAGATTATCTTAGGAACTGAATTAAGCACATATTTCAATTTGGGAAAAATCAGCATCTTGTTATGGTTTGTGTCTGGGTGTCCCCCCAAAGCCTCATGCGGTCATGGGGCAGGCTTTTAGAGTTTGTTTGATTAAGGGTGTGAGAGCTACACCTGCCTTGGGGTGGATAATTTGCATATGTAAGGGAGAGGAAGAGGCTGCTTGCAGCCACTCCTCCCTTGTGTGCTTGTTGATTTTGCTGTGTTCTGCTGCCATGAGCTGTAGCCCTCTGCTATGTGCCACTCTGCCATGTAACCTGCCAAGTATGGACTAAAACCTCCACAAACTGTAAGCAAAATAAACTTTTCCTTCCTTAATTTTGGGTGTCAAGTATTTTGTCCCAGCAACGAGAGGAAAGTAACCAAGACACATCTTTACCATACTAAGTCTTCCAATCCATGAACATGGTATATCTCTCCATTTACTTGTCTTTGTTTTTTATTGGTTTTTCCTAGTTTTCAGCATGTAAGACTTGCTTTGTTAATATGCATTAAGTATCTTTTTTCTTTTCAGTGACTGTAAATGTTATTGCACATTTAACTTCAATGACCACATGTTCATTGCTAATCTCTCAAGATATAGTTGATTTTTATGTGTTTAGTTTGTATTCTATGATCTTGCTGAACTAAATCATGGGAGGAATGAGACTTTTGGATTTTGTTTTATATTTTGGGGGAATTTTCTATGTGGACAATCACATCATTGGGAAATATGGACAGTTCTATTTTTTCTGATGTGCATGTGTTCATGTACGTGTGCAAGCATGTTTTAACAGTCTTTTTCTGTTGCCCACGTTCCCCAGTCTGGCGTTTAACTCACAACCTCCTGCCTCTGTCTCCTGAGTGCATTGGACTACAGTTGTGTGCCACATCTGGCTACCTGTATACCTTTTATTTCTTTTTCCCACCTTCTTGTACTGGCTGGGACTTCTAGCAATATGTTGAATAAAAGTGGTGCAAGTAGAATTAAAGTCTTCACCTTGTTTTTGATCACCCAAAGAAAGCATCCTGTCTTTCAGCATTTGGGAGGCTTTTGCTTTTTGTTCTGTAGATGTTCTTTATCAGTTTAAAGAATTTCCCTTCTATTCTTACTTTTCTGAGAATTTTTTTTCATGAGTGGATGCTGCATTTTGTCCTATGCTTGTTCTGCATCAACAGATACGACCACAGCTTTTCTCTTCCTTAGCTCATTAAGGTGATGGATTCGATTTAGTGGGTTCCAAGTATGAACAGCCTTGCTTCCCGAAATAAACTCTGCTTGGTCAGAGTGGCTCACTCTTTTTATATGTTGCTGGATTCTACTTCCTAATCTTGTGTTAAGGATTTTTGCATCTACATTAGTAAGGGATACTAATCTGTAGTTGTCCCCCCTTGTACTATTTTTCTGGATTTAGTAACAGAGTAATATAGGCTTCATAAAATTGAGAAGCACGCCCTCTCTCTGTTTCCTGCTAGAGATTGTGTAGAATTGGTGTTAATCTTTTCCCCCCAGTACTGGGGTTTAAACCCAGAGCTTTCACGCTGAGCTACATCCCCAGCTCCTTTGCAAATTTCTTATTTTGAGATAAGGTCTCCCCAAGTTTTCCAAACTGGTCTCGAATTTGCGAGCCTCCTGTCTCAAACTCCTCTGTTGCTGGGATTACAGATGTGTGCCACCACACCTGGTTTAATTCCTCTTTAAATGCCAGAAATACTTCTCCACTAAAACCATCTGGGGATAGGAATTTATTTGAAGAAGGCACGTTTCAATCATTAATTTTATTTCCTTAGTAGTTCTACAGTTATTCAAATGGCCTACCTCATCCATTTCTGTTTTTTCAAATAATTGGTCCACTTCATCTAGGCTGTAAAACTCACTAAGACAGAACTGTTTGTAGTGTCCCTTAGGCCCCTGTGGGTGGTGTGGTCTCTGTAATGACAGCCCTATCATTCCTGATCCTGGTACAGTGTGCAATCTTTATCAGCCTTGCTAGAGGTTTATTTATCTTTTCAGTCTGTTTCATTTATTTCCTTCATTGTTTGTTCTCAGTTTCATGATTTCTTCTCTTACCTTTTTTCTTGCTTTCCTTCAGCTGTTAGGGTTCATTTTGTTCATTTTTGTTGACATTGGAGCCTACATTATTGACTTGGGCTTTTTTGTGTCTCCAAATGCAAGCATTCAGCGCTTTGAATTTTCTCCTCCATTCTCCTCTAGTGGTTCCTTGCCCTGCAGATAAATTTAATATGTTGTGTTTTCATTTTCACTCAGTTCAATTTCCTTTGAGACTTCCTCTTTGACTCCTGGATCATTTAAAACTAAATTATTGGCTGGGCACAGTGGTGCATGACTATAATTCTGGCTTCTCTGGAGACTGAGGCAGAAAAATTGTGGCTGGGTGTGATGCCGCTTGCCTGTAATCCCAGCACTCGGGAGGCTGAAGTAAGAGGTGCTGCAAGTTTGAGGCCAGCCTGGGCAACTCAGTGAGACCCTTCCTCAAAATAAAATTTAAAAAGATGTAGCTCAGTGGCACAGTGCTTGCCTAGGATGTGTGAGCCTGTGCACTCAATTGCTAGTACCTCAAAAAACAAAACCAAAATAGGATACATAGGCCCCAATGGTTTAGAGATCTCCCTGCTGTCTTTCCATTTTTTGACTTCTAGTTTGATTCCAGTGTCAAAGAACATGTTTGGTATGATTTCAGCTCCTTTAAGCTTGCTGAGGTTTGTTCTACAGTTCCTGATGCCATCTACCCTGGCCCGCATTCCAGGGATGCAGGACACGTGTGGTACCTGCTGTGGACAAAAGGAGCCGTGGAAGGGCTGCATGAGCTGTGCTGGCACAGTGCTGAGGGCCATGTCTTCCTTGGGGTTTGTTTTGTTTCATTTTGTTGTTGGTCCTGGAAATGGAACTCAGGACCATGGGCTTGCCAGGCAGGCATTGTGCGTCTGAGCTACATCCCCTCCATCCTGCTGGTTTCCATCTGGCCACAGCTGGCTTTGGCCCCTCATGGAGGTCCAGGCTCCTGCTGGACCGTCCCCTCCACACAGCCCTTGCAGGCCTCGGGAAGCCACTGCTGTCCGCTGCCCTTGTGCTGGGACCCTGGCTTCTCTGCGCCCACCCGTGGCTCTGTGAGTAGGGCCATGTCCAGCTTTACCTCCCTGGCCCACTTTTCCATGCCCTCTGTGTCCTGTGTGGTCTCATCAGGTGACACGTGGCCCAGCGGGCGCCCACTGCTACCAGGATACCTCTGAGGACGAGCACCCCTCCAGTGCAGATGAGCACACAGCACGCCCATCAGCCCAGCCTTCTGGTCGGCCTGGGCTGCCCAGCAAGCTGAGATCAGCCTGGAACATAGTGAGGCAGACAAAAGTGACGAAACAGAGAAAGGGGGGGTGACTCCATGACATTTGTCAAAGTGCAGTAAGGAGTCTTGGTTTTGGAAAACTGGGACAGGTCTAGCTCCAGGTAGCTGGGGCTCCACGGTGGAGACAGACCGGGCCTGCCTTCTTCACTTTCCCATTGCTGGGACACAAGGCCAACACATACAGCTGAGGGTAGGAGAGGCTCGTGTTGCAAGGGGGCTCAGTCCGTGGCCGCTGGCTCCAGCGCGGGATCACCATGGCGGAAGGGTGAAGGGCAGAAGGGCGTGGAGGGGCAAAGCTGCTCAGGTCAGGGCAGCCAGGAGCAGAGCCAGGAGCAGAGCCAGAGAGGAGCGGGGAGGGGCAGACAGAGACCGCAAGGCCACGCCTCCACGACCCGCCAGACACTCGCAGAAGTGTGTTTCACTAACCTCCTCAGCTGTCCTGAGGCCAATCACGCTGACACTGTGCCCTGTCACAGGGTCACCTCCGATGCAGGACAAGCAACTGGGGAGCCAGAGCTACAGCAGGACAGGGATGGGAAAAGACAGAGCCATCCCCAGGAGAGGAGAGGGTTCCAGGGCCCAGGCAGAGGTGCTGCCCTGTAAGAAGGGTGCTGCTGGCTGTGCGCCTGCAGTGAGGTCAGCCACAGTACAAGGCAGAGTGGGGCTGCTGGGAAGGTGGGGAGGGGACCCCGGAGCTGAGCGGGACAGGAACCGAAGAGGATCCCCCTCGCTGCAGCCCCTAAGGCTGGAGCAGCAGAGGCCTGTGCTGCATTGTGATGACCGTGACTACCACAGCCTGCCCAGCCCGCCCCTGCCCGGTGAGTGGTCTCCTGATGGGCATTTGGGGCCTGACGGTTCCGGCATGGGCGTGGGGCAATGGTCAGATGTTTCTTTGCATAGCTGAAGCTCTGTTGTTAGGAACACACATTTAGAAATTTAGGATTGCTAAGAGACAAAATTACAACAAACTTAGCATAAAGTAGCCAGGCATGGCGGCCCACACCTATAATCCCAGTACTTGGGAGGCTGAGGCAGGAGAGGAGGATCACTATGAGTTCAAGGCCAGCCTGGGCTACATAGCAAGATCCTGTGGTCCCCGAAATGAGCACAAAGATTTAATTGGTTTTTTTCCTTTTATTCCCTTTGTTTTTGTGTCAAGAATAAAACCCAGGGCCTCATGCATGCTAAGCACACACTGTATCACTGAGCTGCACCCTCAGCTCCAACTGGCTTTTGTGAACTGGAAGCATCTTATTCTCTATGGGATAAGATGGAGCTCCAGTGAGCTGAGTGCAGTTGGTTTGTTGAGGGCTTTTTGCTTTATTTTGTTCATTTGCTTAGTTGGCTTTAGTTTTTTTTTTTTTAGACAGGGTCTCACTGTGAATTTCAGGCTGGCTTCAAACTTGCAGCAACCCTCTTGCCTCAGCCACCCAAATTCTGGCATTATGGTTATGCACCACCAAGGCTGTCCAGGAGTTTGTTTCCTAGGCAGAAAGGGGATGAGCAAAGCAGAAGCAGAGAACAAGCAGCAGACTTGCCGTCTGGAAGGTGCACCCAGGCAAGGTCACAGCGACGGGTGCCCTCACTGCGCAGAGGTGCGTAGCCTGGCGTCTCCCGGCTTGCCCGGGAAACCAGCCCATTTCAGAGCTGTCTGCTGGTGCGGCGCTTAGCACAGGAGACTCCGCCCTGGGCTGGTCCAGTTGCCTGGGGCCCGGGTAAGGACCCTTGCCCGAATCAGTGAAGTCCATGGATTTCGTTGAACAGGACACGCTGTGCACCGGTGAACTGGCCCCTTCAGCTTCCTGTGAGCCCGCTGACCCCTGGTAATGCCGTCCATCCCAAGCCTGGCTGTGTTGGATACTAACACTGCACTCCATATGGTTTTGTAATCAGTGTCTCCCACCGTGTGTCTTCTCCCATTATTTTATTTTTAACCTGTGTCTTCCTATTAAATTGGGTTTATTTTCTTGTTTGTTTTTGAGACAGAGTGTCACTACGTAGCTCAGGCTGACCTCAAACTCCCAGCAATCTTCCTGCCTCAGGCTCTTGAGTGCTGGGATTACAGGCATGTGCCACCACTCACGGCCTATTTTAGATAGCATACAGATTTAAAAAAATAGCATCTATAAAGTGTGATGGAAGATGTTATTTTCTTAATTTTTAAAAGCCCAATTAAAATTAGAAGTATTTATTTCGATTCATTGACACAAAATGGTTAGTATAAGGAGTATACTATGAATCAGATAGAGCTAGAGAGAGAATTAATACACTGGACGCTGGCCCTGTTGCATAAAGGGATGAAGGTTTAAAAATGCTAAAGAATGCTTCAGAAAGGGAGAGAGAAAAGGAAGCTCTTGTTTTCGTTTTTGGGTTGAGAGAGCATCTCCCCACACAGTTCAGGCTGGCCTTGAACTCACTGCATAGCCCAGGCTGGCCTTGAGCTTCTGGTGTTCTGCTCGCCTCAGCCTCCCAAGTCCGGGGCTCCAGTATAAGAAGCTCTCACATAGAACAAAGAAGAGATAAAGTGGAAAAGACAACACTGAGAGATAGTCAACATTCCCAGACTTTCTTTATTCAGTTAAAAGCAAACCAAGACTGTACAGTGGTTAGATTTAGGGTTTGGTTATTAGTTATAAAAAATCAATACAGGAGTCGCTCAAACAGGATACGAACTATTTTTCTCACATTAAGAAGTCTGAAGACGGCCAGTGAGGCCAGCAAGGGTTGAGCGAGGTTCGGCTATTCTCTTGGGTCATGGAGGCCTGGGGTTACCTGAGCCACCGAGGAGGGCCAGCTCCTCACCTGGGCCTGAGCCTGTGTTACCTGGCTCCACATTCCAGCCGTCCCAGCCATAGAACTGGCAAGTGGAAGAAGGTTACCCTGCGAACCTGCTGGGGTGGCCGCACTGCTCGGCACAGAGAGCAGGTTTCTGCCAGGCCCACTGCCCCTTTAGTGGCTTCCTGCGACACAAGGCACGTGCTAGCTGTGCTTACTTGGTAATACAACAGCTCTGGGCCGGGAGATTTGGTCGTTAATTCTGTGTCTGAGCTTCCTGCTTCACCAGATACAAGTCCTCCCACGTTTCTGTGTCTCCACCGATAAACACAGACCGCCCAGGTGAGGAAGGCACAGGGGACCTGAGAGGGTCCCACAGACCGTCAGCACTGTCCTGGCGGGAGGCAGGGGCTTCCAAGCCAGTCACCAGGGAGACCAGGCTACATCCCTGCAAATCTGACTGGCGGAGAACAGGTGGGCTCCCTGGCTGGTCACCACGGGTAATGGTTGGCTCCCTGGCTGGTCACCATAGCAATGTTCAATTCTGATTGTTACCATGAATAACTGTTGGTTCCCCTGTTGGTTTCTCTGACCAGCCAGGAAGCCAGTCACCACCCACGACTACTTAGCCATGCTCACTGCCCAAGGTACCATCTTACCTACCCAGCTGCCGACTGGGCCTCCTGACAGACTCGCTCTGTGCACGGCATCCAGTCACCATCCGGCCCTCTCAGATCCCAGCCAGAACACCGCTTCCCACACCCCTCTGCGGCCTCCTCCCTTCCCTTCTGGCCCTTCTGCATGGTTACGTGGTCCAGTTTCTCCCACCTCACAGTCGGGTTCACTGGTCACTATGTGTATTCCGTCCGGGACCCCCACAGCCTGGCTGACTCCAGTTCATCTTCACAGTCTGTGAAACATCACTATGATTCTAAGCAGGGCAGTTTCACCAAAATCTCCCTTTTCCTTAGAAGAAGGTCGCTGGCCCATCCCTCTGCTCCGTTTGTCCTCTCTTCTGTCCACTCCATCCCCGCCACCCCTGCTGGTAACCACCCCCTGGGTCTCCGGTTTACCTTCACCTCACCCCAGCGAGCAGGGCCCACTCCCCTCTCCCCCCACCATTCTTACGCGGGGGTCCCTCGCTGCACGGCTGCACTCTGCCTTGTGCTTGGAGCACGCCGTTACCACGCCACGCTGGCTTGACAGAGACACGGCTGCCACTGCTCCCTGAGCCACCTCCTAGCGGTGGACAGTTACACCCTGGCCAACCCTGCGCAGTTCCACACACGCAGGGTGACTGACGCAGGGTGACGCCTTCGGTGTCTGGCGTAGATTCTGAGAAGCAGGCGTAGAAGTAGGCGAGCGGTCTTCTCAGGTGTCGCCAACTTTCCCTACTGAAAGCTTAATGGTTTCGTTCCCTCGAGCCACCAAGGACAGGGCCCATTTCTCCGGAGCCTCGCAGGTGGAGCTCATCAGTCCTTTCAGCTAAATTTTAGCAACGTGGCCGGATCTGCTCCTGGCTCTCTGCACTTCTAAGAGCCTTTAAGTGCAAAGGACTTCACAAAGAAACACAGAGCTCTCTCCGAGGTGTGTCGCAAATAATTTCTGCCAACTTTCTTGGCTTAATTTTGTTTCCTATCTTGCAGCTTATTTGTACAAAGTCAAATTTATCAATCTGTTCTCATTGCCCCTGCACTTTGCGTTATAAACTTTCCTAAAACAGGAACTCATCTGTCTTTTCTGTCAGTACTTGTACACTTGCATTTTTCACTGTCCGACCTGGCTGGTGTCTGTTCTTGCGCGGGGAGTTGTGGGTCTCATTTTGTGTCTATCCAACAGCTGCCCAGTTGTCGCAGCATTTTTAGAAGATCCATCTCGGCCTGGAGATCCGTGACACCGCTGTCACTCGTGGGCTTTCCACACACGTGGGGCTGTCCTAGATTCTCTTCTCTATGCAACCGGCCTGTTGATTCGGGGGCTTATTCACAGAGCGCTCACCGTCAAGGCTTGACAGTGGATGTTAACGCTACCAGGGTTCATTCCTCCTTATCGCTTGTCTGTTTTCCTGGTTATTTTTGGTTGGTTTTTTCCTTTTGAGACAGGGTCTCACTAGAAGGCCCCCAACTCCTGGGCTCAAGCAATCCTCCTGCTTCAGCATCCCTGTAACTGGACTACAGGCGCTTCTTTTCTAGCTGTTTTTGCATCTTTGTTTTTCCATATAAATTTCAGAATCAATTTGCCCTGACTCTGTAAAGTAACTTGAGACTGCTTGTACGTATAGAAGCATTTAGGGAAAACTTACATGTTTATGTTTAGCTCTCCCATCAAGAGTGAGGGATGTCTTTCCACGTGTCCAACTCAATTTTTGTGTCTTTAGAGATGGACAATTTCATTGTACAGGTCTGCACATTTCTTATTAAATCTGTTGCTAAGCAATCTCCTATGCTGCTATCGTAAATGGACTTTTTCTCTATGACATACAGAAACGCTGGTTTTTGTCTTGATTTTATTTCCACCTCCTTCACTGAGTTAGCGTCATCATAGCTCTCCAGGGCATCCAGACTGGTCATCATCACGTCCTCTGCAGAGATCTTCCTTGGTATGGGTTGTGCCCTTGTCTATGTCAGCGAGGACCTCTACTGGTGCCAAAGAGGAGAGGTGGGCACTCTTGCCTGACCTAAACTTAGAAGAAACGCAGCCAGTCTCTTCACAAAGTGAGGCACGGGCTTCAGGACTCAAGGATGTATATATTCCATGTCAGGAGGGTACGCTAGCTGTGAGTGGTTGCGCAGGCCTGTGATCCCAGCACTTGGGAAGCAGAGGCAGGAGGACTGCCATGGATTTGACGTCAGCCTGTACTAAATGGTGAGCTCAAAGCTAACCTGAACTACCCAGTGAGACCCTGGTCAAAAAAAAAATAGTGTATCCAACAAGTGGCTAAAGGCAAGCACAGACTCTTTTGTACTTTCTTCTCCGAAAATGATTTTGTGGATATTCTGAATTCTTAATTTTGTTACTTTAAAGGAAGTTTTACCATGTGTGGTGGTACAGCCTATCATCCCAGCACTTGGGACAATGAGGCAGGGGGATGGCCATGGGTTCAAGGCCACCCTGGGCTACAAAGTGAGTTCAAGGCCAGCCTGAACTGCAGAGTGAAATCCTGTCTCAAAAAGACAAAGAAAGAGCAAGGTGTGGTGGCACATGCCTGTAATCCCAGCGCTTGGGCAGCTGAGGCAAGAGGATTGCTGCAAGTTCAGGACCAGCCTGGGCTACAGACTAAGCTCAAGGCCGGCCTGAACTGCACAGTGAGACCCTGTCTCAAAACACAAAAACAACACAGACAGACCAGGGCAGCGTCAGTCTCGTGAGCTGCGTGGACAGCCACAGGTGCCAAGGCCGTGGGAACAAGTGTAGACGTTTGTGATGCTGTCTGCGGCCCCGGCCCTCTGCCTGTGGAGCAGAGGCCCAGCTCTGGGACCCGGGTAGCTTCATTATTTGAGTTATTTCACTTCCTTGCCACGGAACTGGAACCAGCAAAACCTAATACCAAATGTGGGGCCTGCAATTTTCTGCTTCAAAAATTGGCAAAGCTCATTCCTAAGACTCAAGCGCCTCTGCTTCCATTTCATGGGGAAAAGACGGGCTTGAAACCGCGTTTTAACTCAGCAGCTGTCCACAGGGAAATCAGTCTTTCCAGACCTCAGCCTCCCACCACCTCCCACTGCCCAAGGGCCCTGTCCCCTCCAGGAGGGCCACCACAGGCAGCTCGGGGGAGGCATCCTCACCAAATTCAACGTGGGGAAGCTATAAACAAAAGTGCTGACGGGGAAGGGGACACACAGAGAACCAAGCTGTGCTACGTGCACGGCAATTCCCCATGATGAATGCAATCATTACGTTTCACAAACATAGACTAATAAACATTTTCACGTCTATTAATGTAGTGACTGATTGATTATGTCAACTTGAGAAGTTCAGAAGCTGAACTAAACTTGGCTCAGCAATTCTACACCCTAGGTGGTAGAGGAGCCACCCTAGGGTGGATCATCACCTAGATAATATAAAAGGGAAATGAGGAAGGACAGAGGAACTTCCATTCCTTTTGGGGGAGCTCCAGTCTTCACCTTCAGCTTGGACTTCGTCTCCTGGCTTCTAGGGCAGACTCTTCGGCTTCCGCCTTGGATCCTTCAGCCTTCCGTCGCAGACTCATCGGCCTCCTGGTACGGACTTGCACGGAGCTCTGCAGTGAACTTCAGACCCTGGACTGATTCCTTCGGTCTTCAGTGTGCAGACACCCTCTGCACACTTCCCCATACAGCTCTCTGGCTGATCGTCATAAGCCAATCTTGTAATTTCTTGCACATTTGTACATCTTGCGTTGTATCTGTTTCTCCAGTAAAACCCTGACTGATACAATTAATCACATAGCTGGACATGGCGCCACATGCCTCTGATCCCGGCACTGGGGAGGCTGAGGCAGGAGGATCAACCCAAGTTCAAAGCCAGCCTGGAATAGGGAGATCAAAATACAAATCTATCCATCACAACTAATAAATGGTTCACACAAAAACTAAGCAGCAGACCCAGTTCTTCCTGTGCTCACAGAACCCTCCGGCCAGCACACACAGAGCACACACTCACCCAATAAACACACAACTACTGTGCCGTGTTTTGAGCGTGAAATAAACCCCACCAGCCCAGGAGGAGCATGGTCAGCGAAGTGCGCTGAGACCACGAAGCAGGCAAAACCAGCAGCCGGCTCACAAGTCTGGGGGAAGTCTCACACGAGCAGATGTTAGCCACCCCTGCACACACCACGGGTCAGAGAAGCCACAGAGGAAGCCAGACAGGAGGCGGTGCATGCCAGCGTTTGTGGGATGCAGGTAAGCGCGGCCCCAGGAAGGGACCAGGAAGCTCTCTTCCGGCCAGCATCCTCCTGGCCGGCCTGCTCGCACTGACCACTCAGCAGGCTGCTTGACCGTCCTCGTGACCTTGAAGCTGGCTTTGTTTGAGGTCAGAAATCCACACACGGGTGACTTGCTGAGATCAAGTTCAGGTCCAGATGCTAGGCAGCGCCATGCGCCAGTCCCCAACTCCCACTTTGTGCCTTTGCAATAAACTATAATTACTCATGCTGCAGACCTCGCAAGCGGCCTACAGAACATCACAATCTAATTTCACATCCTGCACTCAGGGCCTGAGCTCACAAGGAACACACGTGCACATCCGCAGGCCAGCAACTCCTGCTACGTCATCAGGTCGGCCTCCCTAGCCACCAGCTCCGCATTCAGATTCAGGCAACGCGGATCACAACGGTGGGGGCTGTAACGAAGTCTTCCTATTGTTCCCCGAGTGATACAGTGTAACAGCCACTTACACTCACACAGAATCTAGAGAGGATTCAAGGCACACAGCATGTGCGGGGGTTAGATGCAAATGTGCCATTTTCTAGACCTTGTGCATCCAGACTTTGGAATCTGGGGGCAGAGAGGATGCTGGGAGCAAGCTCCCCTGGACTCCTATGGACAACTGTATGCACTCAGCAGAAACACATGTCCCAGTGACAGGTACCACGATGTTCATGACCATGCTAGTTTAGATCTGGGGCGTCCCCAAAGCCTCATGTGTTTGGAAGATGCTGTAGTTCAGGGTTTACAAGGGGAAACAATTTAAGACAGGACTCATGGTTTATAGAATTATTTATAATAGTCACCCAAAGAGCCATACACAGAGTGCAGGAAATCTGTCCACACACTAAACACCAAAGAATCCAGCTGAGGGCCTGGATCCCACGGCAATGTCCTACACGAGTCCAGCTGAAACCCTAGCGCCCACAACCATGTCTCATACAGGCCTGTTCCATGGATCTGCGCTGGGAAGGCTGTTATGATCGGGTTCTGGACCTCCTCCTAAAGCCCCATGCAGTCAGGCGGCAGGCCTCTGGAGTCTGTGATTGACTCATGGGTGTGAGTGCCACACCCGCCCTGGGGCTGGTAGTTTGCCTATGTAAGGGAGGGAAAGAGGCTGCTTGCTGCCACTCCTCCCTTTTGCTCTTGCTGCTTTTGCTGTTTTCTGCAGCCATGAGCTGTTGCACTCTGCAATGTGCCACCCTGCCTTGGAGCCAGCTGAATATGGACTGAAACCTCCACAGACTGTGAGCTAAACAAACCTTTCCTTCCTTAATTCTTAGTATCAGGTATTTTGTCCCAGCAACAACTAAGACAAAGGCCCAAAGCTCAGTGGTGAAAGCTAGAAAAGTCTGTGCCAGCAGGATAAAGGATCTGTATCAGCAGATTGAGGGATCTTCACTGGAGCCAGGAAGCAATGCTCTAAGTAAGAACCAGAGCTCCCTTGGAAAGTACCACAGCCATCCTCCGAAACAGTGAGGTCCCGAGCTCATTCAATGGCAGAAACAGCTGAGTTCCCATCAGAAAACCCAACACAACAAGCTTCTCCAGGAGACTGAGCAGTGAACCATCTTCCCCGCCAGAGCCAGGAAGCTATGCTCAAAGTGAGGACCAGAGCTCCCTCAAAAGTGAACCGTAGCCATCCTCAGGAGAGTAAGGTTCCGAGCTCCTCTGACCATGAGAACTGCCAAGTTCATCAGGAAAGCCAGCATGATGCCGGCCGTGGTGGTGCATGCCTGTAACCCCAGCACTCAGGAGGCTGAGGCAGGAAGATGGTTTTGAGTTGAGACCAGTCTGGGCTACAAAGTGAGCTCGAAGCCAGCCTCAACTGCGTAGCAAGACTGTCTCAACAAGACATAAAAAAAGGGAAAGCCAGCATGATAAGCTCCTCCAGCAGAACCAACAGCTCCCTACAGCTTCCTTAACAGCTTCTCTTCTCCAGTTCAGCCTCTTATGCTGCCCTCAACAATCCTCAGGTGGGCTCCCACACCCAGCACCGCGCTGGTTCAGTTCAGCTGGGCATTACACGCTGACCACCAGTTGTCAGTCCTCCACAGGTGACTGATCCCGGGGTGCTATGCTCATCAGTAGGTGAACGCGCCGAGTTCAGCAGCCAGGTGTGCTGCAAGGAGGCAAGGCGTAGCCAGAAGAGGCGGTCACGAGGCGTCACCTGGAAAGGTCTTGCTTCTTTCCTGGCTCCTCCCTTGTTTCCTGACCACTGTGCCATGGGCCGCTCTCCTCTAAGCCAGACCCTCCCCTGCTGGGTCTGCAAGCCAAAGCAAACTTCCTGTTATGCGCTTGAGTTTTTTTTGTTTTTTTTTTTTTGTCTTTTTTTGAGACAGGGTCTCCCTATGCAGTTCAGGCTGGCCTTGAGCTCACTTTGTAACCCAGGCTGGTCTCAAACTCGGAAACATCCTCCTGCCTCAGCCTCCCCAGTGCTGGGATTACTGGTGTGTGCCACCACACCTGGCATGCACTTGAGTGTATCGTCTCCCAGCCATGTGAAGTGACTAAGCTGATGGCAGCCTGTTCCCACTGGCTGAAATCGGGAAGCTATGCCAACGCCCACAGACAGGATATACAGTGCAACAGCCACACGACCGGACGGTTAGTGCAGCAGAAGAGGGCACGCTCCCGGGCCAACACCGTGAGCGAGTCTCAGAGGGCTGAGCAAGCAGCCAAAACCCAGAAGGAAAAGTGGGGTCAGTTCCTGGGAGGGAGCACGGGCGTCTTCAGCAGGCGGTGCCGCTGCCGCACACGCGCATCCCACGAGTGCTTCCCAGTTACACGCAACACTGCGACCATAGCACAGCACGGAGCTCCGAGAACTAAGTGCGACAGCCAGACGTCTTGTCATCAGTGCAAGACCTAGGACCAAGTCCAAGGAATGTCCCCAAAAGGAAAATACTCAGAAACCAAAACGGACCAGAAAACAGGCATCTAAACGAGATAAAGATTTAAGGGGATAAGCAGGCGGAACCTCCGAGAGGTGGACGCGGAAACCGGCGAATGAGGAACTGTTCTGGCCCAGTCTGTGGGGCAGCGGCTCTGATACTGGTGCAGCCACACGAGACTGAGGAAAGGAGGGAAGTGGGGTGATGCATGAGCGTGGGGAGGGGCGTGCTTTAAACACAAGACAGGTGGGGCTCGGGCTGACATACTGGGAAACAGAACCCTGGGACACGGGGCTATCGGCATGTGGAGGGCCGTGAGCAGGAGCAAAGCCCGCGGTCCGCTCCAGGACTAGGGGCTCCACAGGATGGCGAGAGCTGGGCAGGAAGCCACGCCTGACTCTGGAGCCAGAGGCGCCCGCCGCAGGAGCACCAAGGGAGGGCAGCCGAGAAGGTGCAAGACCCCCTCCTCACTCACGTTGGCTGCTGGCACCGCTGTATTCCCTGGCTCCCCTGTGGCCTCCCAGCCGGGCACCCAGCAATGCCCTGCGCTACGCCCAGATGGGGGAGGTGGATCCGGCTCCTTGTCCGACCTAAGGGCCTCAGAGGCAGCCCGGGGCGAGCTCAGTCTCACAGGCGTGCGCTCAGCCTGCCACAGCACGCACGCAGCGAAGGACCAAGGCGGAGGGTCGGGTGCCAAGGGGCACAGGGACAGCCTTTCCTAAAGAGGAAACCCAATAAATACACCATTTTTGGAGGGGGCAAAGTTTCACTACCTAGTTCAGGCTGGTCTCAAAATTGCAGTGGTTCTCCTGCTTCAGCCTCCAAAGTGAAAATACACAATTTAAGGGGACTTCAAGATGGGCCAGGAAACTTTTCTGTGAAGGGCACACATTGAATACTGCAGGGCCAACAGCCTCTGGGGCTGTTGCACCCGTTCCCGTGGTCGTAGTGCAGAGCAGCTGCGTCTGGAAGTGTAGCATCCCGACCCTGAGCTTTGAACGTGATTTTCACATCAGGAAACATCACTTCTCCTGTTCTTGAAACCCGAAACAGTGCCTGGCTCACATCAGGCAGCAGGCAAGATCGGGCCCACAGGTTCTGGTTTGCAGACTCACACGTTCGTGTTGTGTGGAGCCAGACATCAAGCAGGCCACCCCGAGCCTCCTCCAGCCCCGAGGAGCCCTATAGTAAGTGAGGGCACTGGCAGGCCAGGCCTAGATTCTCCTAAAGCCAACAACCGCCGATTACTGAGGACAGGTGGTATGTAGACGCCCATGGTCTGCGGGGCGCGGGCCCCAATACCCTGAGCCGGGAAGGAGTGGTCTGCCAGTCACCAAAGCATTGCCCCCCGATGGTGCTGGGACGCTAGGCACTTAGGAACCTGAGGTGTGGTGCCTACGCAGCAGGACCGTTTCTGAGCAGCCACGCTGTCACTGACAGCACCGCGCAGCACCGACAGGGACAGCGGGCAAAGCGCGGCTCTGGGGATCACACGCCCAGCCACCGGCTGTAGCTATGCCGTCCACACTGCATGGGCCAAGGAGCTCGAGACATCAGCTGCGTCCCGCCCCGACCGCAGGGAAAGCGCTGCTTCACTGCTGGCCGGTGGAACCCCGTGCTCTGTGGCGTGCACAGAGCAAAGCCACAGACCTGGAAAGCCAAGAGCAGCATCACCAGCCTTCCCCGGCACCGGGCAAGGCCCCGGGCCCACAGCAGGGTCCCCTCCCAGTCCCTGGGGACCAACAGGACACGCTTGCATAGCCCAGACGGTGGCAGTCACCGTGGAGCCAGTCGCCAAGGGCAGCTACTGAGCATAGGAGCCACTGATGGCTCACCCAACTACACTCAAGATTCAGGTACTGCATGAGTGGCTGCCACGCAGGGCACTGCCGAGAGGCGGCGGCAGCCATGGCCTAGCAACTCGGCAGCACCTGCAGGTTTCCCCAGAGGAAGCTGCGTCTGGCAAGGATGGCCCGCATGGACAGCAGGTGGGCGTGGAGGGAAACAGCCAGTGGGGGTGAGCGTGAGCACCCCAACTTGAAGGGAAGTGCTCACGGTGCTGCCCACCACAAAGGCTGGCACAAGTAGGGCCTGCTCAGGGCCCAGAGTCCAAACACCACAGCTCAGCCAGGGGTAGCCTCCAGCTGCCCCCTTCCCTCCCGAGGGAGCTGCTGGGACAGCAAGGGTGAAGAGAGCCGAGAGCCGACCCCAGGGTGAGGGTCAGCACCCCGAGGCTGCCGGCCCAGGCCTTGTCTTCTTGGCTTGCCCCGGGGCCCCCGGCGGAGGGCTCCGCTGACGCTTTCTGTCCTGTTGCTGCTGCAGCCGCTCTTGCTTCTTCTTCAGGTAGGAGCTCATGTTGTCAAACGTGGCCTTGTAGAGCCCATGGAAGCTGTCGTCCGCGGGGGCAGAGCCTGTGACGGGGACAAGAACAGCGCCAGGTGAGACAGCAACTCAGGACGCAGGACTCGGCTGCTGGCAGAGCCCAGAACTCAGAACTTCCACAAGACCCTCCCGGGACAAGGAAGCAGTGCAGTGACAGCCCAGCATCCTCAGTGGGCTCACAGGCTCCTGGAGGGACACGCCCACGACAACGGCTGCACCCGGCACCGCTGTCAGAATGTGGCCAACGGATGGTGTGGGAGCGGGAAACCCAAGGACGGAGGTGCAGCTGCCACCCACGGGCACCCTGCTCGTGCTCTACACGGTGCCCCCGGCAGGGAACCCAGGCGCCTGCTGGGAGAACCTGAATTCGAGCCACCGGAGACCCCGCAGGACTGATTACAGAATGCCGAGCTGGTCAGTGCGCGGCTTTAAGGGACAGCTGCTGGCCTGCCGTGAGTGTCAGACTGAGGAGCAACTGCTGCCGCAAGCCAGAGACAGCCTTGGCCAGCCATGGAACTGCCCCGCACTCCCTGGCGCTGTCCCTGCAGCAGGGCACTTCCCGGGACGGTCACACGGCCGCAGCCCTGCTCCTGAGCTCCCCCCACGCCCGAGGGGGCGCCTGCCTCATCTGCGGATGTGGAAAGCGAGGCAGGCTCGGCAGGAGGCTGGTGCTGGGCAGCGCGAGCTGCACCTGGGGTCCGGCGGGCGGCCCCGGGGCCACCTGGAAAAAGTCGATCTGGTCGGTGCAAGGGTGCGGAGGGCTTGTGCCGCTGACCCCACCCTACCTCCAGCCAGCAGAGGGACAAGCCAGCGCATCACCCTCACACCTCACAGAGGACATCCGGCCAGCCTGGCAGATTCAGCTTGGAAGCCAAGTTTAAGTTCAAACCCCTTCAGACTTCAGGCAGGGAGCCCGGCTGCTAGCTGGAGGTGAGCCTGGCTTCCCAAGCTTTCTCCCCAGCAGCATCTTTCCTTCGAGGGGAGCCTGGTCTGAATGGGCCCTGCCCAACACCAGTGTGACGGAACGGGCATCCTGCAGCTGCAGGATGAGGGTCTGTGGCTCTGACCAGTGGGCGGCAGGCAAGGCTTGCTGCGTCCCCGTCCGTGACACTGTCAGGCGGCCTCACACGCAGCCACCCAGCCCCGCAACCAGGACACGAGGCTCCCGGCCGCGGTCTGGCTGAGCCTGCATCCCACCAGTGACCTGCGGCCTTGTCCCTGCCCTCGGGGCCACAGCGCCTCTTCCCATAAGCGATCTTTCCACTGCAGCCACTGCGTGTGGTCTGCCCGGTCCTACTGAGCCTCCTGCGCTCCCGACCTCACCTTCCAACGTGGCCCAGCTGCCTCGGAGATGACCGCAGAGCCTCTGGGACACGGCACTGTCAGCAACAGGCTGGAGGAGACGGGGACGCCGGAGTCAGAGGCAGGACAGACACCGACAGTGCCTGCCTCAGCCTCGGCGGCCTCCCCACTCAGAGGAAGACACAAGGGTTTGGGGGACCAAGGCACGTGCTCAGGGCTCTGGTAAGGAGTTTGGGAAGTTCACATGCTTGCCCGAGCCCGTGACCCCACGAGACAGGTGGGGACATTCCTACGGTAGTGGGGTTTGTGTGCGCCCAGCGCCCCGCGAGGCCCCAGGCACAAGGCTGAGCCGCTGAGCCTGTACTCATGAAGGGCACACCCAGGGCCACCTCATGGACAGAAAAGGCATGTGGGGTGAGACGAGGTGTCCCAGGAAGGACCGCTGATGGAGCACAGCAGGGACAGGCCAGCCAGGCCCCAGCCCTTGCCCTGGATACAGGCCTGGGAGCAGACATGGCCAGGCTGGAGGGAGCTCCGTGAGGCTGCAATCCTACCCCTGGCCCACAGGACCGCAGGCCCCTGACACCCAAAAGCCACCGGCCTCACCTGCCACTGGCCATCCGTGGGCCTCCAGAGCGCAAGGGGCGCCTCACGACAGTCCTGCAGGACCCACAGCCCCTGCCCCTCCTCGAACGCAACGTCCCACACACGACGCGGGAACCTCAGCTGCTGTCTGAACACCAGCTGTCTGCAGGCATTGAGCTGGAACACGAAGACCACCGGAAGGCTTTCCAGGAGAGAGAGGACAAGCACTGCAGCGGCTGGGCCATGGGCTTGTCCTGGCCCTCGCCAGAGGACGGCACAGCCTGCACCAGTCCCAGCCACACGAGGACCAAGCCAGGAGCCCCACCTGAGCCACCCAAACCACCCGGGAAGCATCGCTCAGCTGCAGCCACCCACGGGCACGACTCTCGGGTGGTCCCAGCCCCATCAGTGGGCAGGGGGAGACCGCACGATGTGAGGACCACGGAAAGCCAGGGCAGAAAGGAGCCTCACTCCCAGGGGAGGCTGAGCCCACAGCCTCTCCCCTGCAGGCCCTGCTCCAGGACATCTGCCCAACGCTCCCCCCGCAGGCTCACCAGTCACACAGAAGCGCCACATAGCTCTCCGGGCCCCAGAACGTGATCCTGGACACGGCGAACCTCTGCAGGGAAAAGCAACTGCTCACTTGGCACTGCCTGTGCCCATCAAGGAGGGCTTGCCCACAGGCACTGGGCAAGCAGGGCAGAAGGGGGCAGTGGCTGCCACCCCATCCTTCCACCCCGCCATGTCCACAGCTTCTCTGGAACCCCAGCTGGCCTCCGGGGCCTGGCAGTGCCTCAAACCATAGAACACGTGCAGTGCAAGGAGCTAGGAGCAGAGCACGCAGGACAAAGGGGGTGAAAATGCCAGATACAGCAACCCCGTTACAAGGGACCCTCAGAGGTCCTATGCTCTAAAGCGTGGAAGGATAGGCCCACTGCCTGCTTCACTCCCTGCTGGCCCACAGAGGGCAGAGGCCTCGCCACCCAGCGCCCACTGAGAACCCAAGCCAGCCCGTGGAGGACATAAACACTGCCCAAGCCAAACCTTGGGGACAGCGCAGGCTGGGGTAGCCCTGTCCCTGCCTGGGTTTTGGTGGCTGCTAAACAAGCCCCACCGTTTTTCCCACTTCCAAGTAGAATTCAGGCATTTCTGTAAACTAGATGCAGAAATGCAAGTAAGACCAGGTACAAATTACTTCCCGCCTGCGCAGCCAGGCACCTTCCAAACGTGAAAACTGTGCACTTCTCTCCCAAGCTACAAGTCCACACCAGATCCGCGAAGTGCTTCTAATGGCGACATGGTGTTCCCCACACAACCAAGCGCCCAGAGTAGCGCCCCGTAAGCCCCAGGCCCTGAGCCCTCAGCAGTGCGTGGCTACCTTGTGATCCTGGGGCTCAGCAGGCTCCTGCAGACTGGCCAGGTCACAGCAGTGCAGCTGGCGGCCGCTCCTATACTCCCACAGCCTCAGGGTGCAGTCCTGCACAGACAGAGGGGTTAGCACGCAGGCTCTCGGAGGCTCCCCAGAGGCAGGAAGTCTTCCGGGACAAGAGGTACAGGACACTAATGGTGGCCAGATGTGGTCAGCGGAAGTTCCCCCTGTGACAGCCATGGCTGCCACCATGAATTTAAGGCCCTCACAAAGACACAAAACACCTAGAAAACAGACCACCCCACAGCAAAATAAGCACACGACTCAAGACAGCCAGACTGTCACCAGCTAGAAGGTCAAAGTCCACACACACACGTACACATGCTTCAATGGTCACGCATGCACATGGGAGAAATGGCATAAACACACGCGCGCACAGACACCTCAACAATCACGCATACGCACGGGGAGAAATGTGCAGGGCTAATGGGTGTGCGGCATGCATGTCACTTCACTGGTTAAGAACGGGTGACCTAGCTCGGCATGGTGGTGCACGCCTGTACTCCCCCCACTCAGGAGGCTGAGGCAGGAGGATCGCAGTGAGTTCCAGGCCAGCCTGGGCTACAAAGTGAGTTCAAGGCCAGCCTGAACTGCATAGCCAGACCCTGTCTCAAAAAAAAAAAAAAAAAAAAAAAAAAAAAAAAAAAAGATCGGGTGACCATGCCAAGTCCCTCTGCTCATAGCCAGAACGTCAGGGGTTCAAGAAATAGCCACAGGTACCAGGGCCTCAGTGTGCTAGATGTAATTTCAAGTCTGAAACAATATTCACCACAGTGTTGCTTAAAACGGGAGGACAGAGAACCTGCACACACACACAGTGACCATGCACAGGCACCCCCAAGGCAGAAGACAAGCCCTGCTAAGTGGGTGCACCAGGCCCGAAGCCGCCTCCAGGCCTCACTTCTGACTGAGCCTGGACAGGTAGTGCATGGGCTATGTGCATCGCTACGTCTCCGGGGAAAATGACGGCCTTGTGCCTGTCACATGCGAGCAAGACCTCGAATGAGAAAGGCAAATGGCACACACGCACACACGCACACCAGGCTAACTTGGGCAAGGAAACTAACCACCATGAGGAGGAGAGACCCCAGCACGGACAGCCCAAAACGAGAACCTGCCGAGCTCTCGGAAGAGCACTTGAGGTTAAAACTACTGGTGTGTTTAAATCACTAAAATTAAAACTCCCATAGGAAGTTGAAAGACAAAGACGAGACCACCGCCCCAAAAGCAGAACCGCGTGAGTATATGAGAGAAACTGACCAGGAGGGAAAATCAGACCAACAAAGCTCGAGAAAAAGTAGCAGGAGGTGTAGGAAGTGAGAGAATACAACTCCCCAGGACCAGGGCTGGGGATTTAGCTCAGCAGCACAGCGCCTGGCAACCGCAAAGTCTTGAGTTTGATTTCCAGTACCGGGGGGGAAAAGAAAAAAAAAACCAAAAAGAGAAAAACTCCCCAGGACCGAGGGCAGTGAGGAGCACACATGCACACCAGAAACGCATGCAGACTCCTGAGGGTCCCATCGGCCTCAACATGCACAGCGCAGCAGGAGAGAAGACCCCAGAGTCCCCAGTTACAATTCCAGATCCCATGCCAGGTACGGCCCGAAGCAGGATGGCTTCAGACTTGGACAGGAGACAAGGAACAAAAACCAAGTAGAGCACACAGTGGGTGACGCTGTCAGATCTCTGCTACAGAGCTAGGGTGAGCGCAGGGTAAAGCGTCTGCCCGCATGCAGGTGGCCCACAAAAAACAATGACACAAAGCAGATGTTGTGGCGTGGCACAGGTCTGTAATCCCAGCACTCAGGAGGCTGAGGCAGGAGGATTGCTGTGAGTTAAAGGCCAGCCTAGGCTACAGAGTGAGTTTAGGACCAGCCTGGACTACAGAACAAGATACTCCCTCAAAAAAAAAAAAAGGAAAGGAAAGAAAAGAAAAAATCAAACAACATCGAACTGACAACCGAGAGTCTAGGATAGATTAAAGGGATTTCCAGAAACAGAAGGCTCAAAGCTGGGGTGCTCCCTCCACCTCCTGAAAAGCTCATGGACACGTCAGCCACCAAAACACGGCAGTCACTGCAGAGACAGGGCCTTGGGAAGCCGCTCTGTGCACCACCAGGGGCGCCCCTGGGACACCTACACCGATTTCCTCCTCTCTGTGTCCACGTGGGGCATGGCACAGAGCTCGAGGAAGCAGGGCAGATGCCAGGGCTGGAGCCCAGGGAGGCACAGCAGGTGCAGGTCAGCAGTGGCACCCACAGGGCCCGTCACTCCACGCCACAGCCCCAGAAACAGTGGTGTGGGGCCCAGCTTTGTGAGGAAGGGAGAGCTTTCCAGAGAACCCCCCGCAGAGGAGAGCCTCTGACAGCTGCGCTGGGGCCTCCAGACCAACTTCTGTGGCTCGGAAGTTTCCTTACGATCCAAACGGCATGCGGCCGAGGCCTGGCAGCCTCCCCACAGGTCCTCTGCCACGGCACCACCCGCCAGACAGCCGAGGAGCCGAGTCCGGCAGACAAGGGGGGCCAGACCATAGGCGACCCCAGGGGTCGGGAGGGGCCTCCCAGCCAGGTGCTCACCCCAGACACTCACACAGTCACCCACACCACCCGTCTCAGGATGGACGCCTTCCATGTTCTCAGAGATGTGCACAGAGACACACAGGGACACTACACACACCATATGTGGCCACACACGCCATTCACCCATGCAAACACACACCTACACCCCACACACACACTGTGCACACCCATAATACACTTACACTATACACACTGCATATACGTCACACCCCACTCACACCAACACACATACCCACACTATGTACCCATACGTAGACTACACCCCATCTACACCACGTACCCCCCATATCCACACCCCCCCACACGCACGCACACGCACGCACATGCACACAACCTGTATGCATCCCCACGAGCCTGACTGAATGGCTGTGGCCAGGCAGCGAGCCAGAGGCAGCTCCAAGAATCAGGAAACAGGCACCACCTAGTGGACGCCACTGACCACCAGGGAGGCTCCCCATGGGTCACCATCCCCACACAGGCACTCACCCCGGAAGAGGACAGCAGCAGCTCCGGATGGCCAGGCACCACCAAGATGCGGCTCACAAACCTGCAGGGCGAGAGGCGAGGGTGAGCCCGGGCTCTGCGGCGCAGCGCCCACCTCAGGAAGGGGCCTGCCTCTGCGGGCTCCCACCCTCAGCCAGGACCGGGGAGAGCTGCACTGTGGCCAGGAGACGGCCTCTGGATGGGGCAACACACACCACGCGAGGGCCCCGAGCACACAACTTCCACCACGGCGGGGCTGCCAAGCCCCCCCGCACCCGCTGCGAAGCCCCCAGAGCACGCTGCCCTCTACTCCTGCGATGCCTGAGCAGAAGGCAGGTGACAGGTGAGGCTTGGGGCACAGCGGAGGGAACAGTCCCACCAACAGGCTGTCAGACCAGCCCAGGGCCAGAGCCTGAGCGGCCAGCCACAGACTCGTCTACACTGCACCCAGCGTGCCCACACTCAGCCTGCGGCAGCACAGGATGAAACACTGCAGCCACCAAGAGCGATCCCCAGGGAGGCCCTCCCCGCCCACCCCCCACCCCAGGCTCCAGCAGCTGCCAGGCTTGAGCACCTGCTTCCCCAGCTCAGGCACAGCCACCCTGAGTGATCGTTGGGACACAGCTCCCAAACAGGGGCCCTTGGACCCTACCAGTCACAGGTGCCCAGTAGTAGGAGCAAGGACCCCAGCACCTTCACAGGCTGCAGGTCCTAACCTCAGGTTTTCAGGAGGGAAAGACACACCACATCCGGGATAGGGGCAGCCTGCCTGGAGGCAGCTGCAGGGAAGGGCAGAAACCAGTTTCCAAGGGTTTGAAACTAAACAATTACTCAGGAGGCTGAGGCAGGAGGATCACGGTGAGTTCGAGGCCAGCCTGGGCTACAAAGTCAGCTCAAGACCAGCCTGAATTGCTAGCAAGACCCAGTCTCAAAAAGACAAAAAAAAAAAAAAAAAAGAAACTAAACAGTCAGCTGCATCTGGGTTATGCAATCACTGAGGAGTGGACCTATCCAGCAGCAATCCCTCGCTGGGCCCACAGTGAGGTACTCCTAGAGCCGCAGAGTGCCGGGGACACACGTGTGAACGATGTCCACACGCTGTCACGGGCTCAAGGACATCCGTCCCCAGTGTGACCCACAGGAGAGCTCCAGGCCGCTGGACACCTCACAGAAAAACCAGAAAGGAATAGGTGAAATGAAGTAGGACTGTCATGGGCGGGTGGAGTTCAGTGGCAGCATGTGCCTCGTGAACAGAAGTTTCTGGGTTTTTCTACACACACACACACGAAAAAGAAGTAGCAAACTTTGACACTTCTTACTTAGTTGAGTATATCCATGTTACAAGACTAAGATGGCAGTACACACTTGTAATCCCAGCACTCAGGAGGCTGAGGCAGTAGGATCACCTAAACTACACAGTGAGACCCTCATTTAAAAAAAGGTATATCCAGGACAGTTCCCTTGAGGACTGGCTGGGAAGCCCCCAAGGGAACAGACAGCTTCAGGCAGAAGCTGAGGAGGTGGGGGAGGGCAGTGTCTCAGGAAGAGCATCTGTGGGCAGAAGCAGCACACGCCACGGCCGGAGACAGGAGCGCACACTCGGCAGTGAGACCCACTGAGGCGCACAGAGGGTCCAGGCCGAGGCCTGCGGGTCATAAGGGTCCCGGAGCTGGCTTAGTAACAACGGGGAACACAGCTAAGTCAGCATCAAGGCGACCCCGAGGCACAGACAGAGCACCGCCCCTTCCTAAGGGCGGCTCCTGCACCCACTCAGCCCAGGACAGGAGCAGGCGCAGAGCGGCAGCAAGGCTCTCCAGTTACTCCCGCTGCTTCAAGCGAAGTGCTCTGTGCGCTCGGGGCAATCACACCAGCGCTGTCGCTCTGCACACCGTGACAGCGCGCTCTCCAGACGCCCGGGCCGCTCCCCGCAGCAAGGACTCTGCACTCACTCCGTGTGCCCCAGGCAGAAGGCCTCGATGCAGTGGGGCGCCGCGGCCCAGCTGACACGGATCTTCTCATCCCGGTCCGCGGTGAGCACAAAGCGGTCATCAGGACTCACAGCCTGGGAAAGCAGGGGACAGAAAAGAGCAAGGAGCTCAGAGGCTTCTCCCGGCACCAGAAACGCATGCTCCTCCGAGTCCCCCGGGGAAGGCGCTACAGCCGGCCAAGGCCCACACGGCCCGCAGGGCTCCTTCCCTCCTCCCGCTGTGCTGACCACTGGGCCTCTCGGGCGGCTGCAATTCCGCACCACGACACACGTGGACCCAACTCCTCTCCCACCCGCCCCACTGCGCCACTGTCTCATGAGCCCCCACGTCCAGGTGGTCGCTGAGTTCTGCTGCATGCTCCCCACGCCCCTCCCTAGTGTTCACGCAGGGGTCTGCCCAGGTCTCAGGCCTCGCCGGGCTGCGGGGTGCTCCAGACGCCTGTGAGAAGCCAGCAGGGCTGGGCACAGGCAGGAGCGAGGAGGGCAGCTGTGGGGTGTGTGGCAGCCCAGGCAGAGGAGCACGGCTCAGGCCTCCGCCCCTAGTCTCTGACCTGAAGTCCCCACCCTGATGAAGCTGTCCACCAGGTACAGAGCCACGAGGCACCCTCCTGACTCACCCTCCTGTACCCTGCCACCCGGCTCCGTCGCCCCAGCTCCATCCCAAGCTCTCCTGCTCCAGAAGAGCCAAGTCCACCTGCCCGGCCCTGGGCTGGAGCACTGACGCAGGGTGTCCTCCACATACCACGTCCAGCAGCATGGACAGGTGACCAAGCTCAAGCCGGCCACATTCATGCGGCTCCAGCACCGAGAAGGAGTAGACGTCACCGGACTTGTCGGCCACCAAGACCCTCTGCTCAGAGGCTGTGAAGGTCAGGGCCGTGCACCGCCTTATCACGGACCTGCAGGGCCAGAGAAACACCCTTGTCAGAGTCAGGCTGACACGGGACCCTCCATGGCTTCCAGCCACAGGCAACCCTACCTCAGATGGTTCAATCTACAATGCACAACATCATGATGCGCACACACCAGCCACTCTCTCATCCAGTGCTAAATCCAGCAGGCTGCACGGGAGAGTCTGCACTACACTGCGAAACAGGCTTTGTGCGCATGCTCTGTCCGGCACATGCACAAAACACTGCTCCAGTGAAGGCAGATAAGGCCGAGCTGGGATGCTCCGTGCGCAGGTTTGCTGCAGCTCAGCACTTCTCTTCCAGCTACAGACAAAGCACCAAAGATGATCAACACAAAGTGGTGCTAGCGAGACTCGTCATTAACTGGTTCAGGGGGAACACACAGTTTTGGCTGGGAAGGGGCACAAGGCAGTCAACACTGACAAGTTCTAACCTGTGCGTCACGTACCAGATGATAACTACCGGGACAAAAATGCTCGCGTCAGGATGCATCCAGTACCCAATCCCAAGAGTTTCAAAGCAGTCGAGTGGCAAGGGCTTCCTGTGTGTGAGTATCTGATATACACCTGCTGGCTCTGCTGTACGTCTGGAACCCGTTATCATGACATGCAGGGACCCCGGAAGCTCTGCTGAGCATCTGAGGGAGACGAATGACAGCTTCACAGGCACTGCGCATGCTGAGCCGCTCTCCGGGACAAAAGCACAGGCCGCCACCTGGTCTGCCACCTGGACTCTACCGCCCACGGCCTCCCCGGCCACCTCTGCCGGGCACCATGTGGCACCAGAACCCCACAGATACTGCCAGGCACACCTGCCCCTGTGCCCACTCTCCCATGGGGGAGATCAGAAGAGACAATGGAATAGGAAGGCCAGCGGGACTCTCGTTCACCAAAGCCCTGACCCAGGTCCAAGACCTGTCACATCTGCACACTGGCTCGGTAAGCAACAAAGCTGCGCATCCGCTCCATGACCAGCCAGGACCCTGGCCTCCTCTCGGTCACAGTTCAGGGTCCAGGACGCTACTCTGTCCACCGGCAAGCTTTACACCTGCATGTGTCATTTTACACAGATGCACCTCCACACACTGCTTTATGCACACACTGGGACCCTGGTCCCCTGGTCGTTAACAAAGCAGCCATCCCTGTTTCCTTGGCCACCCAAGGACGGGTAGTGGCCACTCTCAACAAAGAGCTGAAACTGAGCAACTTGCCGGGGTGGGACTGCAAGATGTCAGCTCAAGTTGGAGCCTGAGCTGGAAGAACGGCATGACCAGCATGGGATCCATGCAGGACAAAGGACAGCAGAGCAGAGGGAGGGCCTGGTGCGGTCACCTCATATCCCTGTGAAGGATGTGCGAGCACACTGCAGGGACCATTCCTCCTCCTCCTCTTCCTGCTCCAGCATGGGTGGGGAGCCATGGGGGAGATGCAGAGAAAACAACGACAACAGAGAGACAACCGAGCTCTGGGGCAGGGCTGACCAGGATTCACAAGTAGGCGTCCTGGGTCAGCACTGCGGCAATGGGCTGACTGCACAGCACAGCAAACACCCCAGAGCCCGGAGGGGTCGCCACCCCAACCACGTGCGTGAGTAGCACAGGGGCCCGCACCCTCACCTTGTCCTCGACCTTACACCAGTGGGGGAAGACCAGCTTCTCAGGGTAAATCACCCCAGCCAGCAGCCAGGGGCAGCGGGCGTGGGAGTCAGAATGTAAGGGTCAGTGCAGAGTGGGCAGGTCATTGGAGGACAGCGTGCAGGCTTTGAGCCCCCAGGGCTGAGCTGGTGGTCCACTCAAGCTCAGGCCCCATGCTTCCTCCCACTGAGTCCTAGGTTCTTGGCCCCAGCCTGAAAGGCAGAGGAAGCAAGTACTGCTCCCCTCCCAGGCTGGCCCTGCCTCCCGCTCTACCGGAGGGCCAAGCCACAGCCAGCCAGGCCCCTGCTGAGCCATGCCGGGGCATGAGGGTACTGGGTGCCACTTATACGCTGGCCTAGCTCCCCAACTCCTACACCTAGCAGCTGGATACAAAGCCAACCCAGCTCGGACTTCCCAGGCTCTGTCCTTGGGTGCCCTACTGCTCTCCTAGGAGTAACTTCACAGGTAAGATCACTCACCCACAGGAGCACAGCACAGAACTGAGGGTGTCGCTGGCCACCCTGACTGGGGGCCCCAATTCCTGTCCCGAGGCAGGCCAGGGTCTCCTGACTACCCTGGAAAACTGTCACCCACAACTTCCTATTTGGCTGTGGTCAGAACACCCCAAAGCTAGGACAGAAAAGCAGCAGCACACTACAGACGGCGGGACAGAGCTGGGGTCTGGTCCCAGCTCAGGTGAGTCCCATGGCAGCACAAGGGCCTGGTCCTTCATGTAACATAAACCACAGGCACACGGAACCCCTGAAGTGGAGCTGCATGGTAGAGGGGCCTGTGGGGGCCCCGGTTAGATCCCCAAAGGGTCTCAACCCCCGGCAGGCAAAGAACAACCAGACAAGGCACAGAGGAGTTCAAGAGCCTTCTTGTCCTCCGCCATCAGACCATGCTGGACTCAGAGCACAGACCGGACCCCTTGGAGAGCAATCAGAGCCCAGGGGAGTGCCAGGCACTGGCTGCCCCACGGCGCAGGCGCTGCAGTGGCTGCTCACATACCCCTTGCTCCCAAGCCCAAAGTCGCAGCACGCCCAAACCAACACAAAGCGACGCCGCACTGGCAAGCATGGAACTTGCACGACACTGCTCACCTTGAAGACCTCAGGACCACAGGACACCTGAAGAATGAGCGCAAGTATGGCCCTCTCCCCCAAGCCACCACGCTGCGGGCCAGCTCCCCCACACCCCTGCCACAAGGGTCTGGGGCTTCGGCACAGGGAACACCTCTGCGCGGCAATGCTGGAACCTGGCCTTTGGCCTCATCTCCTGGGGTGGGCACTAGGAAAGGCGGGGACCCTGCCCCCTCATAGTCTCACATGGTGATTTGGGGGCATGAGACACTCCTGGACACTTTCCAGGCAGCCCCTTCCCAGGGGACAGATCTGTGTCCCTTCACTGTCCTCTGTGACCTCAGGACAGCAGCTCTAGGTGAGTTCTGCAAGTCCGTCTTGTGAATTAGTGAATCAGAGGGGCCCATGGGACCCCAAACCTGCAGCTGGAGTCAGAAGGGAGGGTGGTCTTGAGGACTACTGTCACCAGCATACCCTCCCAGGCAAACTTCAAACACAAGGGAGAAGGAGATGCCAGGAAACGGTATCACTTCAACAGCAGGACACTGGCAACAACCTCACTGCCAACAGTGAGGGTGACACAGTGTGAGGACGGGACAAACCGGTGCACGCAGGGCACACAGAGCAACCCACGCACGTGTGATGCTGCAGTGAAACCCAGGGGGCACACCCAGTGCTCGTGAACAGGATCGCTAGGTGGGGAGATCCAGCGTGCATTTTTGGTTCTCGCTTTGGTTCTCCATGATTGTCAATTTCCTGTATTAACCAAAATCAAAGAAGAAAAATGGCATCATCTACCTGTTCCCAGGGAGAACCAGGCAGACCAGAGGACTTGTTAACTTCCATGGTCTAACTCACTAACTGACCAAAGCTCAGAGAGAGCCTTGGATGGGAGGTCCCACGAGAGGCCTGAACCACACCAGCATGCAAATCACAGATCTGTCCGGTTCTGGGTCACAAATGTCCCCAGAGGCCATTCTCGGAAGGTCTGGTCCCCCGCCTGTGCCACTACAGGGAGGTGGCAGAATCCTTAGGGGGTGGAGCCTGGCAGGGCAACCAGGTCAGGGATTCCCTTGAGGGGACACTGCGGCCCTGGCCCCTCTCTCTGCTTCCCAGGTGCCACAAAACAAGTGGCAAAGTTCTACCACACGCTCCTGCCAAGAGGTTCTGCCTCGGCACTGACCCAAAAGTGATGGCACCAGTGACCAGGGACCTCCGAAACTGTGATCCAGGATAAACCTCCCTCCTTGCCAGAGCTTCTCTGACACAGCTACACGGGCAGAAAGCTGGGGGATGCTAACACACAAAGGCCCCCTACAATGAATAAAAAAGGAACCACCCCCAAATGAAAAAAGCAATGCAATGAAAGCTCACAAAATACACACGATTCTTAAGTACACACAAAGGCTGGCCAACCTCATTCATAAAAAGACAAGCAGGGGCTATCACTTTTCTTCCATCAGACTGCCTACAACTGTAAGATTTGGTAAGACCTTGGCGAGGAGGTCCACGAGGAGAAAAGGGAGTTTTCTAATTGTATGTGTCATGTCTGCAGCACTGAGGACTGAACCCAGGGCTTCACACGTGCTCGGCAAGGGCTGTCTCTGAGCCACATCCCACCCCCAAGGGGCATTTTCACACTCTGGAAGGAGGGCGGATTTTACTCCTCAGACATTATCTGTCTAGACCGAAAAAACAACATTTGCTTACCCATGAACCAATTAAGTCCAGTACACACTGGAGTTCTTTCCAGTTTGGGGCTATTACAAATAAAGCTTTTAGGAATATTTGTGTACAAGAAAAAAAATAATTATCTATCTAAATTACAAATGTGACCTGGCGTTCACCTGCAGGGATTTCTCCTACAGGATTACTCACAGATAGAAAACATCACATCTGTGTGTGAATATGCACTGAAGCACTTTTGGAAACAGCAGAACAAGCAGAATATAGGAGGAAGTCTATTGTGGAGGGATGGTGAACAAAATCACACGGCCACGCAGCCCCTGACCCCTGTCTGCGGCCGGTGTTGAGATGCACTCCTCTCTCTCTAGGCCGCATCAGCCTGGAAAGCAACCTTCAGTCCAAGCAGACACCCGGCCACCTCTCACCCAGGATCACTGCCCACACCCAAGCGGTAAAGGCAAGATCTGTGGCACATCCTCAGGACAACGAGGGAGGCCTGCACCCAGCCGTGTCTCGCTGCTCCAAGTGCAGCCCCAAGTCTGGCAGCAGTGCAATTACCCAGAATGCAGCACACCACAACGACAGATTGTAGGGAGGGCCGGAACTTGGCAGTGGAGCCCATTCGTAGCAAGCATGAGGCTCTGAATTCAATAAGCCACCTATCACTACCCTAGCCCATGCTGCACGAATAAGCCTATACTTTCACAAGGTGACTCCTGTGTAGAGACCCACAGCACAGCTCAGCCACTTCAGCAGACATATTCCCACCAGAATCTTTCAGATCATCTGACTTTTACCTTTTTGGGCCGAAAGCCCCCTTTGAAAATCTGACGCAGCCCTGCATGTTCTTCACACATAAACTGAGCAACCAGTGTCAGGAAGACAGGATCAACTGTTACGAGCTAACTACCCTACTCCCTCCCCAAAACTCACAGGTTCAACCCCTGACCCCGCCAGCATCGCAGAACATGACTGTGCTTGCGGAGGGCCTTTACAGAGGTGATGAAGACACACGAGCGCCCAGGTGCAATCTGACTTCACCCCGCAGGAGGAAATCAGAACGCAGACACGCCACAGCACCTGATCTCAGACATCCAGCCTGCAGGGGTCCCAGGGGGAGGACTCGGGTTGCAAACCTCAGGGCCACCTTGCCAGATTCATCTCTACTCCTCAAGATACTTCACCCGGTCTACACTCCACATGACTCACTAGCGTGTCAGCTCCTCTGGCAAGGGGATGCTTGCTAGGCCTTTCAAAGTCAGGATGATGCAGGCTGTGGACAGCTGGACACAGTAATTTCACCTTAAACAGACACATGGCTACACATTTTAAAAGCCATTCTCGGCCAGGCGTGGCGGCACATGCCTGTAATCCCAGCACTCGGGAGGCTGAGGCAGGAGGATTGTTGTAATCCCAGCCTGGGCTACAAAGTGAGCTCAAGGCCAGCCTGAACTGCATAGTGAGATCCAGTCTCAAGAAGACAAAAAAAAAAAAAAAAAGAGAAAAAGAAAAAAAGGACTAGGGATATAGCTCAGTAGAGGCCCGAGGTCCAATTCCTGGAAGGAGGGGGAAGGGAAGGGACAAAGGAAAAAGCGGCACATAAAGCACCACATCTATAGGACTCTACTGCTAAGAGGAACACAGGCCCACAGCACTGCTGCTTCTGCCTGCATTACCGACCTCCCCCTGACACCCAGCTCCCGCCCTCTCTGCAAGCACAGAAAGAACTGCGCTCAGCTCCGTCACTCCAAGCAGACCAGCCTGAGACAGACCTTGCCACCAAATGTCGGCAAGAACAAGGCCCTGCTACCCTCACTGGCTGCTGGGAGGATTCAATTCGTTAATACACATAAAGCACAGGAATCCATGTCCAGCACCTAGCTGGGACTTGTTAATTGCTTATCACTACGGTTACTGTCACTATTGCTACTGACATGCAAGTACAAGGTGTGCACAGGACATCTTAATGATTCAGTGTTAGCATTTCATACCTGACACTCAGACATTGCCATGGTTTTGTACGGAAAAGAATCAGACGCTTACTGTCATCAGTTAAAGCAAAATAGCTGCCAGACTTGGAGAAGGTGGACGCCAGAATCGTGTCACTCCCCTGGTCCACGGGCTGTCCGTCCTCCCTAGGAAAGAAAAGGAAACAATGAGGCCTCATTTGAAGAAGGATGGCTTTGCTCATCAATGAGTCAATGTAGTGGGCAGCAGCAGCAAAGAGGTAAGCAGTTCACGTAGCCAGAATATAAAGACATTCGATGCTGGGACGTGCAAAAGCAGCTCTAACTTCACAGAGGTAAAACCTACCTAAACAGAGCACTCCAGCAAACATGCTGGAATCCGCAGCACTAGCCAGATGCACCTGAAAGATCACATAGCCCACTCATCGTGGACAGAGCTAACCCAAGATCACAGGCAGGGACCAAATCATGTTGAAGATAACAATGGAACTGAGCCACAAGACCAGCTAAAGAAAGTCACCACATGAAATCCCCACATATTCTGCTTTTATCTTTCAATTACCTGAAGTTACACCTGTCTTCACTGTATTTTACTTTTCTGGTTTTTTTTTTTTTTTCTTGTGGGGCGGGTACCAGGAATCGAACTCAGGACCTTGAGCTTGCCAGGCAGGCGCCTGTGCCACTGAGCTATATCCCTGGCCCTTCACTGTATTTTAAACGTTCACTATTACTTCAAGGAGCCAAGGATGGTTACTGACAGACACGAAATGATGTGGAGAAGTGCTTTCGTGTTTCTTTCCTGAGGTACAACTTAGTTATCCTCTCCCGAGGTGACAGAAAGTAAGAATTCATCGGCACAACTACATCCTCCACCTCCCAGTCCCGTTACTCAAACCCTGAGGCCCCACTGGTGCCTCCCGCCATCTCACCCTTTATCCTCTTGCACCTTCTTTTCTGCAGCACTGCAATCATATGTGAAGAGGCTGCCATCATCACTAAAAGGGAAATAACAGAATGAACACTTGGTTAACAAATATGCTTGTTTCTTTTTTCCTTAGAACAAAAATATTTGTATACTCATTAGAAGTGGGGGTCTTAGCTGGGCATGGTGGCACATGCCTATAGTCCCAGCACTTGGGAGGCTGAGGCAGGTTCCTGAGGCAGGAACTTGAACTTCAAGTTCAAGACCAGCCTGGGCTACAAAGCGAGCTCAAGACCAGCCTGAACTGCGTAGCGAGACTCTGTCTCAAAAAGACAAAAAAAAAGAAAAAAAAAAATGTGGATCTTATCCATGACAAGAAAGAAACCTGACTGGCTACAATATTTTAGAGGAGAGTTAATGAGCTTTATTTGCTTAACCTATTTGGATAAGTCATACACAATCAGCACGGTTCTGTCCAAAGAAAATCAGTTCAGCTAGGCATGGTGGCACATGCCTGCAATCTCAGCACACAGGAGGCTGAGGCAGGAGGATCACTGCGAGTTTGAGGCTAGCCTGGACTACATAGCAAGACACTCTCTCTCAAAAAAAAAATAAGTTTGAAAAAAACAGAGAAAAAACTCTAACAGGAATTAATGCTACTCTTTCAAGTACTAAAAATGAATACATCATGATTATAAGACAATATGCTAATATTGTTGAATTTTCTATAGATTGTGCACCCAGATTTTTTCTTTGAGACAGTGTCTCGTTATGCAGTTAAGGCTGGTCTTGGAACTCACTATGTAGTCCAGGCTGGCCTCCAACTCCCAGCAATCCTACCCCAGCCTCCTGAGTGCTAGAGTTACAGGTGTGCACCACCACACCCAGCTCTGCACCCAAATTTTTTTTTTTATTTTGTCTTTTTGAGACAGGGTCTCCCTATGCAGTTCAAGCTGGCCTTGAGCTCACTTTGTAGCCCAGGCTGGTCTCAACTCGCAAAGATCCTCCTGCCTCAGCCTCTGGATAGGCATGCATGACCATATCCGGCATGCACCCAAATTTAAAACCAGAATCAGAAAGATGCCTTAGCTGCCTGAAAAAGCTACCATGACCCCATGTTCTTACCCATAGAGGAATCTTCTCTGTAAGAACCTAAGCCAGCAATGGCGAACCTTTTAGAGTTTTCAATGACACAAACAGCTTGCGACAGCACGCATGGCATACACGTGCCCCCACTGCCCTGAAATACCCTTTACCCCACCCTCAGGCACATGGAAGCTGTCCTGTACATATCAGAGGTGGGGAGACTATGGCATATGTGCAGAAGCGGGTTTTTTCTATCACTGCAAGCTCGAAAAGGTTCATCATCACTGGATATCTAATGGCCTTTCAAGTGATTGCCAAAT
Source organism: Chinchilla lanigera (assembly GCF_000276665.1). Lineage (NCBI taxonomy): Eukaryota > Metazoa > Chordata > Mammalia > Rodentia > Chinchillidae > Chinchilla > Chinchilla lanigera. The sequence continues at coordinate 39,045,426 of NW_004955407.1, read as the reverse complement.
GCTTTTATCACTGAAATTGTGGAGAGAGGTCTTTGCCGGCTCTGAAGTTCCTCCAAAAACTGACTGAAGCAACCAGATGGTGTCTAATGTACCCACGGTTCCCTGCGACCTGTATTAGGGGCTGTAAGTCTCTGAAACAAAACCATCTGGGATATGACAGGTTTGTAAATTGTGAAATCTACATGTAATATCGGACAAACTGTACGGTGTACGTTTAACACACACGTCATCTACTTCAAGTATGAAAGAAATCAAAACTATCCTGGGATAGGAAACAAGCCGCGGAAACTGACCACTACTAACTAACTGCCCCCGTATCCAGGCTCGTAAATCAAGAGAGTTCGATTAATAAATATTGACTAATTTAAGAATCCTGGGTGCTGTCCACGCACTGGGAATACACTAAGGCAAGAAGATGAAATTACAGAAAGCAGACGGAGCGTGAAGGGCACCAGGGAGGTGGGCGCTGTGGGCCCTGAGCACGTCCTAAGTACGGAGTCCTCCTATTACCCCCGCGCTGAACGACAGTTAGGACCTGGGGGGACACAGGTCTGCAAGGAGGGGCAAGCAACACCCGAAGGGCAGAGAGGGGCCAGGAGGCGCTCTGGAGGATGCGGGGGGCATCGCCGAGCCGGCTGACAGTGAGCCCGTCTCCTCCGCGTCGCCCCACGTAACGCGGCCAGCCCACGCGGTCGCCGCAGGGCCCGGAAGTCCAGAGTGTGCCGTCGCTGCCCCAGCGACAGCGCCGCAGACCCGCAGTCCAGGGACGCCGCAGCCGCACCACGCTGCGGGGCCAGAGCCGGGCGGCGGGCCGCGGCCGCCGCAGACCTCCCGGGGGTCGCCCAGAGCACCCTGGCGGCGGGGGAAGCGGGGTCTCCGGGGCCGACGCGCACCGCAGCTCCCAGCCCAGGGCCCCCTCACCTGCTTGCAGTGGAGGTGGCCAGGAACCGGCTGCCGCCCCGCACCACCAGCGCCTGCCCGCACAGTGCCAGACCCACGGAACTCGCCATGAACCCTCCCCGCGTTACACCATCCACGTGCCCCGCAGGGGGCCCTTCGGGACGGCGCACGTTATGACGTCACGCGCAGACGCCACGAGATGACGTAGCGCGCTTGCTAAAACCCCAACGTGCGCGTGCGCAGAAGGCGCGGTCTCCCCGCGCTGGGAGATCCTGCAGGTTCTGGGGATTTGCGTGGAATGCGCGCAGGGCAGCAAGCTCCGACGGGTGTTCGTCCTCTCGTTTAGACTGGACAGAGCCAGCTCTGGGTCTTCGTTCTGGACAGAGCGCCTCGTACCCACTTGGTGTTGACCGATATCCTTCAAGAAATGGTTCTAGGGAACATCAGGCCCAGGAATCGGCCGCGGGGGTGGGTGTCACTGGTGGGGTCGCGGCTGATGACCTTGGACGAGCGCCTGCTACCCACCACACCGAGACGAGCCCGGAAGAGCACTAGAAGCGATGTGTTTCGACCCTAATGGTGGCTATTCTCGATCGTTCTGACGCAGTTGTGGCAGAGTCAGCGACCGGCAGAGGGTGGGGAACGAGCAGAACCCTGAGCCCTTAACTGGTTCTCATTAGAAATATTTGTTTTCGCCGGGCGTGGTGGCGCACGCCTGTAATCCCAGCACTCGGGAGGCTGAGGCAGGAGGATCGTTGCGATCGGTGCGAGTTCGAGACCAGCCTGGGCTACATAGTGAGCTTTAGGCCGGCCTGAACTGCATAAGGAGACCCTGTCTCAAAAAGACCAAAAAAAAAAAAAAAAATTTGTTTTCTTCTGGGACAGTCAGGGACTTAAAAGTCATTTTTGGTATGAACCAGGACTCTTAAAGCGGGCTTTGGATGCCCAATAGGTTATTAAAAGCAAAAGAAAGCTTGACTTTCATTTTGTATCCTTTGTTGCTCTAGGTGTTGGGCCGGAACCCCTCCCCGCCATAGGAGTATGTTGCTTAGGGAGTGTCTGTCTAGGAGCGGGCCTGACAGGGTTGATTAGTTCTGAATTTACAGGATCTCATTCTCTCCAGACTGAGGACACAAGATGTTCATAAAAACGTTCAGCTACAACCAGAAGTCTAGCCATTGTCCTAAGCATGTGATCACCTGAATTTCAGGAAAGGTAGGGCCCCGCATGCCAGAGCACCAGAGGGACATCCCTGGAAACAAAAGCATCCTTCACTCACCAGCTAATCCTTGAAAGCTAGCCTTCCACCCGGGGTGGGCTAGCCTGAACCCCTGTATCAGAGTGTTCCCTCTCTGGCAGTCTTTCCTCTAACTTCCCGATTAAGGCATTTTTTCCAATAAATGTGTGCTTTAGTTTTAATTTCTGTTGCTACTAAAGCAAAGACCCAAGCCAGATGGCAACAGTTCTCCCAACATCCTGTCTCCTCTAATCCCACATTAGCTCAAAGTCTAGGATCACATGGTCTCGCCTAGGTTGGATGTGGTTCCTCTGAAACTGCTCCTCCTGGTCCAGAGACCTACATACTGAAAAGATGGATTGTCTTTCCCACACATCTGTCATGGTGAAGGCTAACCACATGAAATACCAACATGAAGAGGGGTGGATGGTGACAAAGGGTCCCTGGTTGTCTTGGTTACTTTTCTCTCATTTGTGGGACAAAATACTTTACGCCCAAAATTAAGGAAGGAAAGGTTTATTTTGCTTAGTTTGTGGAAGTTCCAGTCCATACTTGGCAGGTTACAAGGCAGAGTGGCACATAGCAGAGGGCTACAGCTCATGGCGGCAGGACACAGCAAAAGCAACAAGCATTCAGGGGAGGAATGGCCCCAAGCAGCTGCTTCCTCTCCCTTACATATGCAAACTATCCACCCCAGGGCAGGTGCAGCTCTCACACCCATAATCAATCAAACTCTAAAAGCCTGCCCCATGACCGCATGAGGCTTTGGGGGGACACCCAGACACAAACCATAACATTGGTCTATACCAGTTCTAAAGTCCCTTGGGAAGAGTTTTCACAACCCACAGGAGTCATATGAGGTGTACCCTGATCGACCTAGATCTACTTGCTGGGAGCATCTCCCCAGGCTACATCCAACTTGGACTCTTGCTCTATTCTCATAAGTGTCCCTCTAAACGCTGCTTGAAAACCAGCAAGGTTTTTCTTTAGCTCATCTTTTTCCTGTAGTGCCTTTACATGTTGGGGGTAAAAGAAACAGCATAGGGGCCAGGGATATAGCTCAGTGGTACAGTGCCTGCCTGGTAAGCACAAGGTCCTGAATTTGATTCCTGGCGCTAAAAAAAAGAAAAGAAAAAAGGAAGAAACAGGATAATTTTGGTTTTTGCTGTACTGGAGGTTCCAACCCAGAGCCTCACACACGGGAGGCAAATGATCTAGAGCTAAAACCCACTGAGCTAAAACCCAGCCAAGAATAATTTTGCTACTATGATGTGAGATGATTTTGTTCAAGTCTGTGGGATGAGTGGGTACTTTTTTCTCTGATGTTACTGAGAGTGATTGTTTTCCCAATGGTCACATTTTGTCTACCTCTACACTTTCCTCACTATGGTTCCAGTCTATGCTGCTAATTTTTGCATGGGTTTTCCAGGCCTCCCAATGGCACATGTTTTAGGTTACCTTTATAGTAGTAGTTATACCTAGGTACAAAGTGTCTGTCTATAGCCTGGCATGGTGGTGCACACCTGTAATCCCAGCACTCGGGAGGCTGAGGCAGGAGAACCGTTGTGAGTTCAAGACCAGCCTGGGCTACAAAGTGAGCTCAAGGCCAGCCTGAACTGTTTAGTGAGACCCTATCTCCAAAAGACAAAGTGTCTGTCTATAGCATGCATGCTTCCACTGGAGTATACAGAAAATTCAACAACGTCCTGGAAACTATGGCATTTTTGTGACTGGTCTACCAGATACACCTAAAGAGAGTATGGACCTTTCTTTTCCCAATAAACAACTCATGGACTATTTTCCGTGTTGTTTCTCCCATAGTCATGAGGTGTTAGGAAGCTGAGAATCCTCCTTTAAAACAATAAGACAGGCCAGGCATGATGGTGAATGCCTGTAATCCCAGCACTCGGGAGGCTGAGGCAGGAGGATCGTGAGTTCGAGGCTGGCCTGGGCTACAAAGTGAGCTCAAGGCCAGCCTGAACTGCATAGCAAGACCCTGTCTCAAAAAGACAAAAAATAAAATAATAATAAAACAGTAGGACAAGGGGTACAAATGCAGAGTTTAAATTTCACATATACTGGCAAGACAGGAATACACACAATATTAAGGTCCTTGAATTTTTAAAAAAATTTTAAGCCAGGTGTTGTGTTGCATACCTATTATCCTAGCACTTGGGAGGCTGAGGCAGAAGGATCAAAAAACCAATAAATATTTTTAAGATTTATAAAAGCAAAAACAGACCCTCATTAGTTTCATGGTGGTTGTACTAGGTTGAACAGTAGACCCCCAAAAGATATCTCTACCTGCGAGATGGGCAGTGGTTCTGGTGCCCACGGGACACAAGGTGAGGGGCTGACCAGACGCCGAAGCTGCAGCTACAGACAAGCTGGGCGTGTAGTGTGGACCAGAGATACTGTCCTAACAAGTTTGAAAACCCACAATACCCAGAGAAGGATCAAGTAGGTCCAGAAACTTGAAGGCCATGATTTATAGGGCTGTGGCCCTCGGGGAGATTTCCAACATAAGGCTGAAAGGCTAAAGGTAGAGATGGGGGAGGCAGCCCAGTGGAAGTTCTGACCGGTCTCCCAAGACGCACAGGAGGGGGGGGCCACTGCCAACAACCACAGGTGGGATCGAAAAGTACAGTGAGTGCTTAAAAAAAAGACCATCCCATGAATCCCCCTCAAAACACTCCTCTTCCAACACTCATCCCATCGTGCCACTTGCTCTGGAGTCCTCTTTCCTGGTTGTGTATAAATTGCACTGTCCTGGCTGCCTCGATGGCCTAAATTGACTCAAAATATTTCCCTTTCATAGTCCTTTTGACTCTAGGGAAAAGTCAGAAGTCACACGGTGGCAGATCCAGTGAACAAGGTGGATGAGGACACAGCGTCATGTTCTTATGAGCCTGCCTTTCTGTTAGACGGCGCTGGGCAACAGCAGTCACTGTTTTTTGTGTAACACCTCAAAAACACTCAGGAAAGAGGACTCCCGGAGTTGCTGCAGAAAGTGGTCAGGACCACGGGATGAATGTGTTCCAAGGCCAGGCGTGGGGGCGCATGCCAGTAATCACAATTTCCAAGAGGCTGAGACAGAAAAGACAAAAAAAAAAAAAAGAAAGAAAAGAAAAGAAAAAAGCCGAGCATGGTGGAGCACTCCTGTAATCCCAGCACTCTGGAGGCTGAGGCTGGAGGATTGCTGCAAGTTCGATGCCAGCCTCGGCTACAAAGTGGATTGAAGGCCAGCCTGAACAGCACAGTGAGACCCTTTCTCAAAAAGACCAAAAAACAAAAAAGAGGCTGAGACAGGAGGGTCACCGTGAGTTGGAGACCAGTCTAGAATGTACACTAAGACCCTGTCTCAAAAATCTAAACAAGAGAAGTGTGTTCAAAGCAAGTGTGGCAATTTTGACGGGGATTCGTGGCAGTATGTCTTTTACTGTTTCGGGTTTGTTTTGGTTTGGTTTTTTTTTTCAATTTCATTTTTCCAGTTTTTTTTCTGTTTTGTTTTTTGGGTTTTTTCCGGTACCGGGAGTCGAACTCACGACCTTGCACTTGCCAGGCAGGGGCTGTGCCGCTGAGCTAAATTCCCGGTGCCTTTTTTTTCCGCTTTAAACACTCATCCTACACTCTGATCTCCCCATAGACACCAGACCTCTGGTGGCCCCAACAGCAGCAGGCAAGCGCCCCGCGCCTCCCAAGGTCAGAATGTGCGGGAGGAGGGGCTTTGCGCTTCTGTCTGTAATTGGACACCTCTGCTCGGGGGCGTGGCTTCAGGGCGGTGCGCCGGGAGCAAGGAAACATCTGGGGATGCGCGCGCAGGCTCAGCCCCGCTCCTGGTAGCCTGTGATTGGTGCACACTGCTGCAGGGGCGTGTCCTCGGACGGCGTCGGCGTCAGGGCGCGTCCCCCGAAGCGACGTCGGCGCGCCCTTGTCTGCGCCATGGCGGCTCGGCTTCTACTGCGGCGGGGACGAGCTCGGGCGCTGAAGGTAAAGGAGGAGCCGGCCGGAGCCCGCGGGGATTGGAATGAGGACGTGGCGCCCCCGGGGCGGCGGGCTGCGAGGCCAGCGCGGGGCCGGAGAGCGCCCCCCTCCCGCCCGGGCGAGGCGGCCTGCGTGGCGGAAGGTCCCGGGTGGCCCGCCCGGGGGCGCTGACCGTCCGGCTTGACGCTTGTCGGTGCGCGGCTTCCTCAAGGACGACGTCGGGCCCTTAGCGGGGAGCCCGGCCCCGCCGCACGTCCCGCTGCGCCTCGACTGCGCGTGCAGGCTAATGCAGTGGAGGGGCTGTAGGGACCTGGTGACCCGCTGACTTAGCTGGTGGCCGCGGAGGAGCCATGCACAGATTGCCAGGGAGAGAGGGGCGTGGTTTCTCTACACCCCAAAACCTGGGGCCACCCCCCTGCTAGTTTAACATTTTAAAAAATGTTTATTGTTACAAAAGAAAAAAAGCCAAGCCGGGCGTAGTGGCGCACGCCTGTAATCCCAGCACTCAGGAGGCTGAGGCGGGAGGATTGTTGCGAGTTCGAGGCCAGCCTGGGCTACAAAGTGAGCTCAAGGCCAGCCTGAACTGCGTAGCTAGACCCTGTCTCAAAAAGACAAAACAAACAAAAAAAAAGACAAGAAATATTTGGCTTTTGCTTTTCTTTCTTTTATGTTCTGTTGAATCCCGTTCCTCACACGTATGCACTCTACCAGTGAACCACACACGCAAACACACACATGCCCTAAAATCAGCAGTTTCACTGCAAAATACTTCAAAGTGCAATGAGAGAAGGAAGTGATTGTCAGATAGCCACTCTTTATTCCTTCAGTGTGTAGTTCCCAAGGGTTTTTTTCAGCTTTATGTATATATGAGCTGCTTTCACATTCTTGTTCTGTGTAGCACCTGGAGCATTGTACTACTGTATATAGCAAGAATGAGCTTTTGTGATTATCAGCTGAGTGGATCAACATGATATGAGATGTTTTTCACTTACACTGTAATCACTTCAGAAGCATTTATTTGCATTACTTTTTTTGGTCTTTTTGAGACAGGGTCTCACTATGCAGTTCAAGTTGTTCTTGAACTCAATTTGTAACCCAGGCTGGCCTCGAACTCGCAACATCATGCTGCCTCAGCCAGCCAAGTCTGAGTGCTGGAATTACAGGCGTGCGCCACCATGACCGGCTCTGCTGTATTACTTTTAATGGCAGAGTATTTCTGTTACTAAAAGAAACAGGACTGGAGATAAAGCTCAGCGGCACAGCGCCTGCCTGGCAAGTGCAAGGTCCTGAGTTCGATTCCCCATACCAAAAAAAAAAAAAAAGAAAAAACAGAAACATAATATTTTGTAGTTGGAAAGAAGCCTAAAAAAACATACATAGAACACCTTCCATTAAGCCACATGGGCATAGCAATTGTCCTTGAACTTGGGCCTTTTCTCTTTGCAGCCTTTGTATTTTGCAGGATTGCCATAATATGCATGAAAACTGTAGTAGCCTCTTTAATATGCTGTGTGAGTGTTCATAGATGGTAGCAATACATGGTATTTGTACATAGCAGTAGCTGTTCTAAATGGTGTCACTCTAAGTACCCGTATTTGCTGACTCTTGTCAGACTGTGCTTTTGGAAGTGCCGGTGTTTCGAGGACCTGCTTCTACAGCGTCTCTCTCTGCACCGTCAGGGAAGAATGAAAAGGAACTGCCACCAAATCCCAAGAGACAAAGTCCACCAAAAAGTAAGGTTTCAGTAGTGGTCATGAGGGGCAGAGAACGCGAAGAGTTTAACCTCCTAAGCGTGAAAGTGGGTTTTACCACCTGCGTAATGTCTGGTTCTTCATCTTTGCGGTGTCATGATCCTGGTGAGACATGAGATGGGAGGCAGATTTTAGACCAAACATGCTGCAGATGTCATAGTTCCTGACTTACATTAGCCCCAAACCGGTCCTTCTAGTGTTTTCTAGGTGCCAGGCCGACATGGAGCCAGTGACCCTGAGTGAGTGCCGTGTGCATTCCTGGCCTTCCCAGACCCCTCGCCCGTGTGAGGCAGTGGGACTGCTCTGATGCTGGCCTTCGTCCTCTCTTTGAGCTGCATCTGTGGTCTCCCTGGCTTGCTCCGTCCGTCCAAGACTCCAGGCATTGTTTTAGGACTGTGGAGAGAGTAAAAAGCGGAGGGATTTTCCACTGTGACTCATTCTGCTGATGCATGGTGTCTGATCTGTTTCCAGCTCTTTACACAATCATTTTGACTTTTGTCCCCTCCCTGAGTGTGAGAGTAAGCATGACCTCATTGCAGGAAAAGAGGACATGGGACAGAATATTTTAAATGCTTCTCTCCTGGGAATGATTTTATTTTCTACTCCTCGGTCATTACTGATCATTGATTGTGTTCTGGGCCCCTTGCCGCTGCTCAGTACGGTAACGGTTGGTACGTGCGCCCACTTAGTTTAGAGACTCAGCAGGGGGCAGGGGCCTCACTTTGTGAGCACCCTCATCCTGTGCAAGAGGAGGGCCTCTCCTGGGCAGGGGCAGTCTGCTTACAGTATAAGGGAGGAAAAGAGCTGGCTTTCACCCCTCCCTTTTGCTCTTGTTGCTTTTGCTGTCTTCTGCCACCTTGAAGCGTTGCCCCTGTGCTGTGCCAGGCTGCCTTGGAGCCAGCTGATTATGGACTGACACCCTCACAGACTGTGAGCTGAATAAACCTTTCCTTCCTTAATGTGGGCGTCAGGCATGTTTCTCCGCAGTGGGAGAAAAGTAAGACAAGTACTTACTGTCTGTGAAAATGCGTGTTTTGCACACCAGTGTCAAGATGTGGACTGAGGGATTTCTGTGCAGCTCTTTAATGAGTATGTTGAGAAGCCAAAGTTAATTTTCCAGTTCAAGTCCCACTTCAGATTTAAAAGTGAGGAATGTCTGGAAAAGAGATTGGCTGTATTTCACAGCAGCCACCGCACCGGGTGCCATGTGAACACTTCCTGTGTGTTAGCGTCTGCAGATTGAGCCTGGGAGTCGACTTTGCTCTTATCCCTGTGGTGTAAACTCAGGCTGAGGTGGCCCACAGGTGGCAGCAGGGAATCTGGCTTTGAATCCAGGCATTTCAGCCACAGCCCATGTTTAAATCACTGCACCATCTTGCCTCTGAGAAAGCAGTTCTTGTGCATTCATTTAAAAACAAAAAGACAGTCAAGCACCATATAATTACTCTGTAAAATATGAGTATCTTTCTCTTTGTGTCACCTTTGTGCTTTGATCCCTAAATTCGTTTTATGACATTACCAAAATAAGGAAGTGTTTTTTGTTCTTTGTTTTTTTTTTTTAAAGAGTAAGGAAGCCGGGCGTGGTGGTGCATGCCTGTAATCCCAACACTCGGGAGACTGAGGCAGGAGGATCCTTGCAAGTTCAAGATCAGCCTCACAAAGTGAGCTCAAGGCCAGCCTGAACTGCATAACAAGACCCTGTCTCAAAAAGACAAAAAAATAAAAAAATAAAAATAAAAATAAATAAAAGAGTAAGGAAGTATTTTTAAGGCATTTCAACTGCCACGGTCATTTTTGCTCTTGCAAAATCTTGAAGATCATGCAAAAAGCCAAGCTGGAAAGAATTGGGAAATGTAAGTTCTGCTCTGAGAGGAGACAGAGGCAGTAAGGAGCGCTCATGTTCAGAGACCTTTCTTTCACATGGGGTATGGGCCCAGGTGAGGGCTGGGATCCCCCGAAAGTCAGTCACATAGTGAGGGAGGCCTGCATGGCAACCAGTGTGATGACAGCTGCTAGGTGTCCTGTGGCCTGGTCTCTCGGGGAAAGCAGTGTCAAGCTGAAACACCGTCAGAATATCACATCCTGGCTCTAGAGTTGGATCGAACCAGCAGCTGAGTGACGCACTGCACTCAGAGGGAGGGTGCTTTTTCCTTTAGTGCAGTGCTACCTGTTGGGTGCTGTCACTTCTGTATCGTTGGGTGCAGACTTGGTGTGGATGCCCGGTTAGCGGTGGTACTGGTTAGCGGTGGCAGCTGCAGATCAGGCCAGCAGGCTTCTCTCTGAGCCACAAAGGGGCAGAGCGGCAGAAGCAGGTTTGCGCTCAGCTGTTAGCCCTTCGGGCTTCCGCCGGTACCCAGCATAAACACAGGAAACTTTAAAGCCTTCTTATTTATAGGATATGTCATTTCCTTTCCAAACAAAATTTGTAACTTACATCATTGTTAATCACCGCTGAAATGTTCTTTCCATTTTCCATCCCAAGTGCTGCAAAAATAATTATTATAAATAAAAACTGAACAAATTTTGAAAGATTCAGTTCTTATCATTTTTCTGTCCAAAGTAGGCCCTGTAAGATAGCCTTATGTTAAAGTGAATTTTTCCTCCATGGAGGATCTGTGCCAGAAATAAAGGTAGGACATTGATGGATGGGCTGGCAGGGTTTGAAGGCCAGTGAGGCTTCTGCTGGCTGTTAGGCATTTCTGAGCTGTGCGGCTGCTGGTCAGGGACGGAGACCAGCATCCGCGCCCCCTGTGCCCTGTCTCCCATTCACTGTGCCTGGGAGCAATGGGTGCACGTCAGCCCCTGCCCTTGGCCGCCGAGTGCAGGCTCCAGGCCAAGATTCAGCCATGGCGGTGGTGTGGTCAGAAGAGTGGTTTCCCCAGTCACCTGCTTCTGAGGCTCCTTGGTCATTGCTTCTTGCAGTGTGTGTCCCTCCTCCGGCTGCTTCCAATGAGCTGGTTCTGCTCAATTTTCTTTAGCCACAACTTCTCAGTAGTCGCTTGCTCGTGGGTCCCTAGTCTCAGAGAGCACTTAGGGTCCTTCATGGGGCTGTGGGCTAGGGGTGGGAAGACAAGCGTTGCCTCAGGCAAGGAGAGTGGGATGTTCTGTGTAGCATCTGTTTGTTACATTTTTCTTTCAGCTTTTTGCTTTAGGTTTGAAATGTTGAATTTATTTAAAAAAAAAAAAAAACTTTCCTATTTTTCTCCTAATGTTAGAAAAGATTATTACCACCTAAGAAAATGTAATGAGCCGGGTGTGGTGGTGCACGCCTGTAATCCCAGCACTCGGGAGGCTGAGGCAGGAGGATCGTTGCAAGTTTGAGACCAGCCTGGGCTACAAAGTGGGCTCAAGGCCGGCCTGAACTGCATAGTGAGACCCTGCCTCAAAAAGACCAAAAAATAAAATAAAATAAAATGAAATTTTCAGCTACAAAGGAAAGTATCTGTGCTTCTCACTGTCGTCCCACCCGTGTGGTGTGGCACTTGCCTGGGAGAGGTTTCCTGGGGGCCTGTGTTAGGTTTCTTATTTTGAAGATGTTGTAAATAATACATTGGTATGCCGTGACGTGTCTGATGATTTGAAGTTGTCTTATGAAGTATTGCAAATAATGTTGCTCTTTGTGCCATTTCCCAGATGTAGAGGAACCACAGGAGAGGGCCAAGCTACTAGCCACCCACCCTGCAGCTGCGGCACCCCCCAGCTCGTCTCTGCCAGCCTCCTCCCCAGCCGCTGGGAGCAGAAGCAGGGCGGTGGCCGGCGCGCAGCCTGGTGGCCGCAAGCTGCTCACGGAGGAGGGGCTCCCAAAAGCTCTGCCCAGAAAGACTTTGGTAGCGTTTCCACACAAGGCTCCAGCTCCGTTCAGGGTGCAGGGTAGGGGCACAGTGGCTCACCCGGATGCCCCCAAGGCGACAGACGATTCATCCACATCCTCATCGTCCTCCTCATCCAGCTCCTCAGACTCTGAGTCTGATGAGGAGAGGGACATCCCGGAAGCTGGTCCCCGAGTGGGGAGCAAAGGCCGGGGAGGGTCTCCCAGACCAGAGGCCACCCAGCGCTCTGAGAACAGAACCCCCACAGTGGCAGTGTCCGCAAAAGAGAAGAGCGAGGTACAGAAGCCACACACAGATGTCTCCTACTCAAAGAGGGCCTCTCAACCAAAGAAGAAAAGCAGCCCTGCCAAGCCTGTACAGGGCAGAGAAGAGGCCGCACCGGAAGGCGTGATACCCAGATCCCAAATCCGGGGAGAGGTCTTGAAGCAGAGTGCAAAGGAAGAGCAGTCGCAGAAAACTTGCAGGCCGGATGAGCTGGCGAAAGCGAGCCGGCAGCCCCTAGGAGTGGAAGGAATCTCACCTGACCATGCAAAGGCCAGGTTGTCCACACGGCTGGGAGGCAGCTTGTCCTCCACACCGGGGACCCAGGAGGCCGCCCGCCGTGGGCCCCAAGAACCAGAGCCTGGAGTAAAGCTGGCTCCTCCCCAGGTCCACGAGGAAATGGCTGGGCAGCAGGTAGGAGGAGGACGCTCAGAGGCCCCGGAGGAGATCCTGGAAGATCAGGCGACTGTGAGAAGCCAGCAGCCAGCCCCTGTGCAGGCGGAGGAGGTGCAGACAGCAGGCCTGAAGCCCAGGGAGGGCGCAGCCCCGCCCCCAGAGGTCCTGGGTGACACACAGGGTACATCTTGCCTTGGTCCCACTCCTTCTGTCTTGGGGTAGCACCTAGGCCCTAAGAACCTCTGAGTTTCTTTGTGCTCAGAAAGAAGCGTAACTAACCAGGTTGTAGATGGGAGCCAGCTTCTAAGGCTGTCCCAGCTGAACAGAGGGTACCTCTGTTATGACGGGACACATCTGTACCTGCACAACCCTAAAATAGTCTCAGCTTCATTTGGAATGAAAGCATATACCCTTGGCCCACTTGACCACTCTTAACCAGTATAATTCTCAAGGGTTTTTGTTTGTTTTGGTTTTTTGTGACAGGGTCTCACTATGTAGTTCAGGCTGGTCTTGAACTCACTATGTAGCCCAAGCTGGCCTTGAACTCGCAGCGATCCTCCTGTCTCAGCCTCCCAAGTGCTGGGATTACAGGTGTGCACCACTATGCCTGGCTTAGTATCATTTTTAGAAACTGGCAGTTTAACATCACCACTGTGCACCGTTTTGGCTGCCCATGTATTTGCAGAGAAGGGGGAGGCCCCTGTCTAGCCACGGGTGAGGCTCAGCCTGCAAGGGCGACCCTTGGGTGACCACTCTTAGCATCTTTGTCTGGGAGCAAAAGTCCACGAGGTGGGGACTAAAGCAGTGAGTTCCTCACAGAGGCAGTCAACACTTCTTCCTCTGCTTTACCTGGAAAACAGTGGGCAGCTGTATTTTTCAAGAGTGAATTTTGCCAAAGGGCCTTTTATCCCTGGTGCTCTAGCTGGGTTACAGTAAAATGTGAAGGAGAGGTCTTCAGTTTTAGAATCTGTGGCTCCTCCGTACCTCTTTTAAACATATCACTCACAAAGCCTTCTCCCTGTGCCTGCTCTTCATTCTTTTGTTTGTCGTTTTTAAAAGACAGGGACTTGGCTCTAACTCAAGATCCTCCTGCCTCAGCCTCTCAAGTGCTAGGATGCGGAGTACACCACTACACCTGGCTTTTTCGTTCTTTCTGAAGCCTCCTTTCAGCCTAATTTGCATTAATCAATGCATTGATTGTTGTTCTGGTCACAGGATGTCGAAGAATTTGTGTGCTGTCTTCTCTTGCCATGTGCTCCCTCTTTCATTAATATGCAAAATGGCCAGACTCCCCTGGACCTGCCCTCCTCCATGCTGATCTCTGCCCTTCTCTCAAGTGGGCAGGCGTGCCAGAGCCCTCAGGATAAAAGCATGGGACTTGAGACTCAGCTCACAGCCTGAAGAAAGAGACACACAAGGTTGGGGAGGAGCTGAGTGTGAGCAGGGCCCTGGGTTCCATCCCCAGCCTGCTTTGGCTTTCAAATGCTGGTTTCGCCCTAGAAGGCTGGAGAAGACCGGTGGTGCAGCCTGTCTGTGGCGGGGGCCGGCCTGGAGGTGGTGGCTCTCGGGAGGTAACCCCCACCCGGGCACCCCTGCCCTCCAGGCAGGCTGGGGTTTGATCCACGTGTGACATTCCTCTGCCTTGGTTCCCACCTTCCCCGTGCCAGCTGCAGGCACACAGCCCACTCTGAAGGTGCCTGCACCACGCTGAGGGCTTCGCTCGATAGGGTTGGCAAGACATCTCGGTTTCTGTTATTTGGTCACGTAGGAGCTACAGAGCTGCTAGTGTGGATGGGGAGGGTGGAGGTGTGCTGCAGTTACTTCTGTGAGGATGAGGCGGCATTGGGACGGCCCCGAGGAGCCAAGTCCAGGGGTTGGGGTCCGTGGGAACCTAAGCAGGCCGCAGCCTGCACCCCACATGCCTTCCTTGCTGCCTGTCATGTCGCCCGCCACACAGCAATATTCCTTTAGCTTTTTAAAGACTACCAGGTGCTTGGGTATGCAGCTTTTCATTTTTTTTTTTTCCATTGAAAGAAAAGCTTTCTGTCCATGAATCTGAAGATAGCAACAGTTTCTCCCAAAAAAAGTTAAAACAACCGAAACAATACATGCAATACATCTCGTTTCTGGCCGCCCTTAACTGTGTTGGCCTTACTGGTCGGGATTTGTCTAGTTTTCTGGTGTTGGAGACTCCGGAGGCTGGCTTACTTCCTGCTTTAGGAACTGCTCTTCTGCAAATGGCTTGTCTCTGGCGTGGGCACAGGTCAGAGATCATGCTACCTGTGAATCTCTGTGGCCTGAAAGGCCTTTCGTGACAGTTCTAGGTGTTTTCAGACTTGGAGCAGAGCCTCGTGGTCCACTCCAGTAGGAGCTGGGTAAACTGGACCTGGCAGTGGCAGGGTTAGGGCTGGGGGAACTTTCCTCAGAGTCCTAGACAGCCTTGCCCCGGGCAGTTGAGCAGTAACTTACTTTTTTTTTTTTTGGTCCCGGGAATCGAACTCCCAGCCTTGTGCTTGCCAGGCAGGTGCTTGTGCCACTGAACTATATCCCCAGCCCAACTTACTTTGTCCTTAAGGCCATAAATTTGGAGTAAGGTTTCAGCTAATGCCTTTGTTTTGCTCTTGCAGCTGTGGCGGCCTTCCTGGGCTTTCCTTCCTTGTTAGGTGGGCCAGAGGTGGCAGGCAGGGTGTGGGGACTGCTGGGGAGGGGACCGGTCTGCACAGGTCTCTGAAAGAGCCTTCTCTGTCACTGTCCCCTCTGCAGAGTCCACCCCAGCCCCTGCGCCCACCGAGCCCTATGATAACACCACCTACAAGAACCTGCAGCACCACGACTACAGCACGTACACCTTCCTGGACCTGAACCTGGACCTCTCGAAATTCAGGCAGCCCCAGCCCTCGTCCGGACGCGAGTCCCCGCGGCACTGAACGGCCTCAGCTTCTCCCTGCCCTGTCCTTGATCCAGGCCAGGCGTGGTGGGCAGGTCTGTAATCCCGGTACTCAGGAGGCTGAGATGGGAGGATCACCCTGAGTTCTAGGGCAACATAGTGGGCTCAAGGCCAGCCTGACTACATAGTGAGACCCTGCCTCAACAAACCTAAAAAATAAAATTGTTCCCGAGTCCAACCTGTGTCATTGGCTTCCCTCTCACACCCTCCTGGCAAGCGGTGAATTTGTATCTGCTGAGCACGGGTCCGTGTATAGTGTACACTTAGGACACCTGTGTGTGCAAGGAGCCACCTTTGATGAAGGTGGCCAGCAGGGCAAGTCCTTGACCTTAGTGTTACGAGAAAGGCCTCCAGCAGGGGAGGTTCTTGGTGTCTTGGAGAGGACAGATGAAGGTTTTGTACCTTGGAGGACTGCTGTGTCCTCGGGGCCTGGGCTGGCTTCTGGCTGGCCAAGGAGCGTCGCCACTGGCAGAAACCTGACTGCTCGAGGGGCCATGGGTGCTCCTGTGTGGGTCACCTGGAACCTTGGCGGCCAGCACCTGTGGAGACCAGTGTAGGCGAGAGCCAGGAGAGACGCGGGTCCGTGTCACCAGGAGCAGAGCCAGGACCTGAAGGGGAGTGTGAAGTCCATCCGCACACGTGTTCTGCTTTGCTTGCCCTCACAACCTCATTTGGGGCTGTACTCGGGGTTTCCCTTCATTCGCATTCTGGTCTGTGGCTCCCTTCCGCCCCCGGCCAACTCAGGGCAGCACATTCAGGAGTTGGGGTTCGCCCTTCTGTGACCATGGACTGAAGCTTAGCTTAGAATACCAAATGGAAAACCACACTGCACACCAGCCCAAATCACCAGCCTCCGTTCTATAACCACCCAGGAGGCTTAGCAACTCAGCAAGACCCTTCTGATCACGGTTTTTAGTGTGAAAGCCATAAAACCACATTACCAAAAAGAAGGGAAGCAGAGCAGTGCGATTCCTGGAAGCCCGCTGTGCTCGCCAGCGTCACAGCACTGCCCACCCCTCCCTGGCAGCAGCCGTGGGCAGACGGGACGCGTGCTGTAGGTGGTGCGCGCCCGGCACTGTGGCTCGCATTTGCTTTCTTTGCACGGCTGGCTTCTGAGATCTGGGGAGTTCTCGCGGGCTGTGGCAGCCGCAGGGTTGAGATGAGTAGGAACAGATTCAATTTACACAGGTTTTAGAGACTGGTGGAGACCACTGTGAAGCGGCTCTGAGCAGGATTCAAACGAACCATTTGGCTTTCCGTGTTTACTTGTGAGTCACTGGTCCCAGCTGAGGCCTGGGATGGCAGGTAAAGCTGGGACGCCTCAAAGGACTAGACAAGTCCACAGCTAAGGAGGGCTGGCTGCAACCTGAACTAGACAAAGACTAGCTGCAGGCATCTCACTCCTGGGTGGAGGCCGTCCTGGAGGTAACATAGTGCTCCCAAATTAACATAGTGTCTCACTTGGAGAAGCCCTTGAGCACACTTCCAAGGTCCTTAACGGCCCTGCCATTCAAGGCAGAGTCCCGCCTTCTTCAGTACTCCCCCCCCTACTTTTGATAACTAAATAAATATGGGCCGCCTAGAGTTCTTTCTCAAGCCCCAGAAAATTTTGAATTCTGTGAGAGGGTTTTTGATTCTCCTGGAGCCCTGAAACCTTTTCATTTGTCTCATTTATTTAAGCCCGCGCCATCCACTTGTTTGGGAGATTGCGGGCCTGATCAGTCAGCAGTTACTAGGGGGTAATATTAACGCGATAAGAGATGAAGCCTGAGGCCTGCACTGTCTTGGAGCAGGCGCTCTGGGCCGGCCTGGGCCTCCCCCGTGTCGGCTTGCTCTCCTGCTGTCGTTTCCTCACGATAGATTCCAAAAACTGATCCAGCGAAGCACAGTGTGAATGTTGGCATTGCTTTCACTCTGCTGGGTTTTTAAACCCGCGTAGTCCATGACGAAGGCAGGCCATTGTTTACCTCTTTGTATCCTTTTTCTGTCACCTGACCCTGGGCATCTTTAGGCGTCGGCCCTCGTCCCCTGTGCAGATAGCTCTTTGGGCAGGGGCAGGTAGTGTGCAGGTTGCCGCAGTGATTCCTCCCTGATGTATCCAGGTGGCTGGAGAATCCCAGTGGGTGGGCAGCCTTTCAGATTGTGCTGCAAGCACGGGCTCTGTGTTTTCGTTTTGTTTGTTTTTGAGGCAGGGTCTTGCTGTCTAATTGAGACTGGACTCGAACTCACTATATAACCCAGGCTGGCCTCAAACTCACAGTGACCCTCCTACCTCAGCCTCACAGCTTTGTGTTTACAGATGTGTAGTCTCTGCCTGTCTCCTGATTCCAAAGCTAGGCAAGCGTTGAATCTCAGTGCTTCCAGGGAGTCCAGCCTGGCCCGTGCCTCGCAGACGGCAGCAAGCCTGCAAGATGCTTCTGACGCCACAGAGCCTGTTCCCCACTGAGGTGTGTGAGAAAGCTGGGCTGACGGGGTCTGAGAGAGCAGGGGCTGCTAACTGTCTGCTACAGGCTGCGTAGGAAATGTTCCAGCCCTGCAAGCATTGAGCCGCCTCTGCTATGCAGTCCTATCTCTTCATAACCCTTTCAGAGCGTGAGAGCATCCTCAGCTACACGAAGGAAGCGTGTGCGCGGCTTGTTTGAACCTGGGGTTTGTGTCAGAAGAGCTGTGGTGGAGCTGTTCCTCAGACAAAGGAATAATGTAGAATATACAAAACTTTCCAGCCAGGGGTGGTAGTACACGCCTGTAATCCCAGCACTTGGGAGGCTGAGGCAGGACTGTTGCAAGTTTGAGACCAGCCTGGGCTACAAAGTGAGCGCAAGGCCAGCCTGAACTGCATAGCAAGACCCTGTCTCAAAAACACAATACACGCACACACACACAAAATAAATAAATAAACCTTTTGAAAATTTAGATCCAGGGCCTAAGATGTAGCTCAATGGTACAAGTGCCTGCCTGGCACGATCAAGGTCCTGAATTCAATTCCCAGTACCCACAAAAAAAAAAAAAAGAAAGAAGAAAAAATTTAGATCCAAAATAAAAGGCCCAGCTGGGCATGGTGGCACACGCCTGTAATCCCAGCACTCAGGAGGCTGAGGCAGGAGGATCATTGCAAGTTCAAGGCCAGCCTGGGCTACAAAGTGAGCTCAAGATCAGCCTGAACTACATAGCGAGACCCTGTCTCAAAAAGACCGACTAAATAAATAAATAAATAAAAAATAAAAGGCCCAATCAAAACATGGGCAAGAGAAATGAACAGACATTTCTTAGAAGAGCTACAAGTCAGCACTGTGTCTCAAAACACAAAACAAACACAAATGAGTGGATAAAGAGTGGTGTACAATGGCACTGTACTCTGCCACAAAGATAAACTGGAGTCACTGTGGGAAAATGGGTACACCCAGGACCATAATGTTAGGTGAAATAAATCAGACACATAAGCTTAAATATCACATGGTTTCTTTTATCTGAGAAACCCAAGGTGTAAATGCAGAGCAAAATAAAAGGTAAAAGGAAGCCAGGCGTGGTGGCGCATGCCTGTAATACCAGCACTCGGGAGGCTGAGGCAAGAGGATCACTGTGAGTTTGAGGCCAGCCTGGCCTACAAAGTGAGCTCAAGGCCAGCCTGAACTGCAGAGCGAGACTCTGTCTCAAAAAGGCGGAAAGAAAAAGAAGAGGAAGTAGGGAGCTAGATCGTTTGCAAAAGCAAAGGGGACCGAGAGATGGAGAGAGGAGAGGGGAAGGGAAGGGAACGTAAACGGGACTAAGATGTGTCCGTGCAGCAGCTCCCCACAATGAATGCAAACATGAACTTGTAAAAATTAAAATTAAAGGGGCTTGGGGTTTAGCTCAGCAGCACAGCTGCTGCCTGGCAAGCGCAAGGTCGTGAGTTCAATTCCTGGTTCTGGAAAAAAAAAAAAATTAAGGCCGGGCACAGTGGCGCACGCCTGTAATCCCAGCCCTTGGGAGGCTGAGGCAGGGGGATCATTGTGAGTTTGAGGCCAGCCTAGGCTACAAAGTAAGCTCAAGGCCTGAACTGCACAGCGAGACCTTGTCTCAAAAAA
>NW_004955407.1:39014848-39024496 GCF_000276665.1 Chinchilla lanigera | reverse complement strand
AAAAAAAAAAAAAAAAAAACAAAACACTTCATGGTAAAAACTCAAATTAGGCATGGTGGCACATGTGGTAATTCCAGCACTCTGGAGGCTGAGGCAGGAGGATCACTCCAAGTTCAAGGCCAGCCTGAGCTACATAGCTACATAGCCCTGGCTCAAAACACCAAAAAGAGGGGGACTGTGGAGCGGCGGGTCACGGGCGAGCTGCCGGAAGCGCGGCGGGAGCCGAGTGGAGCCGAGTGGCCGGCCTGAGTGAGGCGCAGCGGCTAGAGTCGGCCCGCCGCGCCTCCCCCGAGTCCCGGCCCCCGCGGAGCTCAGGGTCCGTGGCGCCGGAGGAGGCGGGGAGGAGGAGAGTGTCGGACCGTTTTGATCGGGCTCCAGAACAAACGAGGCCCCCGAGAGCCCCACCCAGCTCACAGGACGGAGTCCCACAGCAGAACTGAGTCAGCAATGGCTAAGCCCTGGCTGGCTGTGGCTCTGTGTTAATGTCTAAGCTGTCTGCCAGCGCCCCCGAATCTTACCATCAGGTTATTCTGCTTGTGCAGAATCCTATGAAGACGGCTGTGAGGGTTATCCCGCTCTATCAGACTGTTCAGGAGTTTCTGAATCGTCTTACAGAGCAACCTGGCAGTTTTGAAACTGAAACTGAACAGTTTTCAGAGACCCCGAATGGCTGGGTTACAACAGATGATGCTTGGCAAGAACTTGTGGAACTCATTTACTAACAAATGGCGGACTGAAGATGAAGTTAAAGACCAAGCTGCAAAAGGGGATGCAGTGACTCAAAAATGATTTCATGCATTTGTACTCTTTCTGGGAGAACTTTATCTTCACCTGGAGCTCAAGGGAACAAACGGACAAGTTCCAAGAGCAGATAGTCTTCAAGTTGGTCTGTGTGAATTGCTGAATGCTCCTAACCTAATGAATGATAACTTAATTTGTGCAGTAAAATTACGAGAGTTGACAGGGTCAGTTGTGGAAGATGCTTGGAAAGAAAAATGAAAGACTGATATGCAAGACATTATTCAGAGAATTGAAAATGTCCTAGATGCAACTGCAGCAGAGATGTAAAAGATGCTCTTGAAGCTTGTAGAACTCCGGTCAAGGAGCTGGAGTAGAGTACATGCAGCTTCAGCATACAGAGAAGCAGCACTTGAAAATGACCCTAACTACCTTATGAGTGAACCAACACTGCATACATCTGATGGTGTTCCTTTCACTGCCGCTGATCCCGATTACCAAGAGAAATGTCAAGAGTTACCTGAAAGAGAGGACTTTTTTCCAGATTATGAAGAAGATGGAACAGATTTATCAGAGGCTGGTGGTCCATACTTGGACGATATTGATGATGAGATGGACCCAGAAATTGAAGAAGCTTGTGAAAAGTTTGGTTTGGAATCAGAGCATAAGCGAAAACAGTAAAGTTAAATGTCATAGCATCAGTTTTATAAAGGTTTAGGTATAGTGATTTAGCAGAACACAAGAAAGCAAGAACACATGTCATACTTATACCACATTAAGGGTGTTGAGTTATGTTACTAATGTATGCAACTGTAATTTTGTTTAACAGTATCTGCCAAAATAAACTTTATTCCCTATTTAAAAAAAAAAAAAAAAAAAAAAAAAACCCTACCAAAAAGAAAAAGAAAAAAATCCTCCAGACTTGAAGAGTGGGTGCAGGCCCCGGGTCGACCATGGAGCCTCTTTGCAGGTGGAATTCGGACTAAAGAACCGGAGAGAGTGTGGTCGCAAGACAGGAAGAAGCTGCTATCCACCTAGCACGGTGAAGATCATATAAGCTGCAGAAGCGGAGGGAGCAGGCCAGGGGCAGCCACGGACGTGAGCAGAGCACGACGTCCCTGTTGTCGGGGCGCTGGGGGTCGGGAAAGGACAGCTCTGTGCTTTTCCTGCGTCCCCCAGACCTGCCCCTTGACCTTTGGGGAATGCATCAGGAGCCAGTGTCTCTTGAAAAACTCACTTATCTGAGGGTTAGCGATTGCTCTGTTTTTACTTCTGTGACTTTTTCTTGGTTAAATTTAATATTTTAATATTTAACCCTTTCCCAGTTAGCTAATTGGCTATATGTATGTGTATATGTATTTTTCAGCACTGGGATCCGAACCCAGGGCCTCAGGAAAGCTAGGAAAGCTCTCGGTCACCGAGCTATTCCCCCAGTTCCATTTATGTGTTTGTTTATTTGTATTTATGTTTTTTTGAGAGAGAAACTCAAAAAAATTGCACGGTTTCAGGATCTCAGGATCATGTAGTTCAGGCTGGCCTTGAACTCACTAAGTTGCCCAGGCTGGCCTAAAACTTGTGATCCTTCTGCCTCAGCCTCCCAATCCCAGAACTGCAGAGGCTGAGGCAGGATGATCAAGGTGAGTTAGAGGCCAGCCTGGGCTACATAGTGAGACCCTGTCTCAATTTAAAACAAAAGGAAGCAGGGCCAGCACTCTGGGGGACGAAGCCCCCTTTCTCCACCTCCGTCTTTCCTAGTCTCTTTTTTCCTCCTTTTCTTTTTATCCTTTCCAGAACTGGCTTTGAAATCAGGAAATCCTAGGCCATCAGAGCCCAGGTTAATGGGCACACTTTGCAGTTTAGCTCATCAGAGCCCTTGCGGCTGGTGCTATCTTTACTTCCTTCTACAAGTCTTCAGGTGAACTCTACCACCAGCCTGCGCCCTTAGCCCGGGGGTTATTTTTATTTATTTTAGTTTCCTTTGTGATACTGAGGTTGGATCCAGGAAACTCTACCACTGAGCTATTTCTCAGCCTTTTCTTTTTAAAATTTTCTTATCTTGAGACAAGGTGTCGCTCAGTAGCGCAGGCTGTCCTGGAACGTGCAATCTTCCTGTCTCAGCCTCTGAAATATCTGGGAGTACATCCAGCCAGGTTATTATTTTTGAGTACAGAACTTAACATATCTTATCTTCAGCTCTGAGCCACCCAGGGGAGGCCAGAGAAATGCACTGGCTTCCCTAGAACTGCAGAACGCTGCTGCTGCCACAGACAAGGAGAGGTGCTAGTCCCAGGGCACAGCAACCCTCCAGCAGCACGACTGCCACAGCCCCGGGCGCGGCCAGCGCAGAGCAGGTGCTTAGGGTGCCCGAGGCCCTGCGCTCCATCCCCAGCACAGAAGCCAGAGCCAAAGGAACAAAAGAAAAAGCACAGGATCTTTTCAGGGGCAGGAATTTTAAACTATGGAACTCCCAGGAAAAGAGGAAGGAAGGAAGGAAGGAAGGAAGGAAGGAAGGAAGGAAGGGATGAAGAGAAGGAAGGAAGGAAGAGAAAGGAGAGGGGAAAGGGAGGAGGAAGGAAAGAAGGAAGGAGGGAGGGAGGGAAAGGGAAGGAAGGAAGGAAGGAAGGAAGGAAGGAAGGAAGGAAGGAAGAAGGAAGAAGGAAGGAGCGAGAGAGGGAGGGAAGGAAGGAAGGAAGGAGGGAAGGAAGGCACTAGAGCTGTGCACCCCTCCCGCCTTCCCCTGCTGCCCCAGCCCGGAGAGCGCCTGCCTGATGGTCTCTGCAGACGCGCAGTGGAGCACTAAGGTCAGCAGCAGCAGGAAGCATGCTCCGGTGCTCACGGTTTATTTATATCAGCATCGCGTGATGGTCCCTATATTTTTAAAAAATCTTTCAGTTATTTGATCTAAAGTGCGTAATTCTTTTTCCACGCTTTTAGCATTCGGAGCGTCTCACCTCCGCCCCCGCCGCAGTGAATGCTGTATTTTATTACTGCTATCGTTAAAGATTTGACAGTAGAGTAGGAGGTCTTGTACAGTGCTCCCAGACATTCAGAGGTTGAAAGTTTTGAACTGATTGTAGGGTTAGTGTGTCGTTGGACAAAGCCCAACGTAAGGGGGCTGTCGGCAGTGCCGTGGAGGCGCTGGGCTCGTCTACCCTGCGCAGCGGGGCGGCGGGGAGCTTTCACTCATCATAAAATGTGCAAACGGCTTGCAGATGCGCGGCCCTCGCAGCTGTTCCCGCCTGGCCGCCGCACTGGGCTCTGACTCCGAGAGGATTCCGTGCCCAAGAATCCTGGCAGCCGCTCCGCTGCCCGTGATACCTCCAGCCAGGGAGTCGCTCGTTGTCAGCAGGGTGATGGTGACAGACCAGTGAAGGGCCAGGGCTGGATGGCTGGGCGGGCAGCACCTGTGTCCAGCCCCCTCAACAGCCGCTTTCTGAGCTGCTCTCGTGGAGAGATGCGCCAACCTCGGAATTCCTACCGCCGGTTTACCTAAGTGGGTTTCTTCTTGCAAGGTGGTCGTCTTTCTCCCTCTCGCTTTGTTGTTTCCCCGGGACAAATCCACTGGCTTAGGAAGAAAACTGACTCACAGAGCTGCAGTTCCGAGCCTCCAGCTGGGGGTGCACGGGCCTCTCCCCGCTGCTGCAGAAAGTGTGTGCTGGGGTCCCCCCTGTCTTTGGGGTGCCTTGCTCCGGCAAGACACATGCTGGCTTTGGTGCTGAGTCCTGGCTCTGAAGGCCTGGAGCTGAAAGCCTAAGCTCGGGAGCAGCTCAGCGGTAAAGCGCGTGCTCAGCCTGCGCAAGGCCGCGCCCCAAAAGGCCACACATTAAAGACATCGACCCCGCCGGCTTCGGCCAAGGCAGAGGCCCCCAAGGGGAGATCAGAGCTCTCTGCGGGGTTTGCCTCGGTCTTATAAAGAGAGTGACTTACAGCTGCAGTCGGGTGATCATCAAGGGACGCCTTGGTCCCTCCCTGAAATGTCTGTCTCTGAGTCATGCTGGTTTCAGGGGGACAAACAATTCTTGTATGTCTGTGTACTGAGACAGTCTCGCTGTGTGGCCCAGGCTGGCCTTGAATGCCTAGGCTCAAGTGATTGTCCTGTCTCAGCCTCCAGAGTAGCCGGGACTACAGGTGTGTGTCACTGAGCCCAGCCGGGCGACAAAGTTCTAATCTCACTAGGCATCTGGGAGACACTGCTCAGGAGGCTGGAGGGCCTGGGTCTGCCTCATCGCAGTGCCCAGGGGTGAGCTGTGTGGGGAAGGTGGCGCCCAGAGGGTGGGGTACCCAGGGTGGCCCTGTCCTGGGCACAGGTGCACTGCATTATGGGCAGTGCCAGGAATCACCAGACATAGGTGGGCCTGCTCACACCTCGAGGGGCTCCTCAGGGACCCTCTTTAGGGCGATTTGGCACTGTTGGTGGTGCCCAGAGAAGTTTTTCTGCTGTTTTTGGTGGACGCTGTCTGTCCAGCATGACCCAAGAGGCTGCAGCCCGGGGTGGGGGCGCAAGGCCAGGACACGGAGATGTCACCCGGCTCTGTCCAGCACGGACCGTCACCTGTGGCCATGACGTTGGAGTCAGGCTGTGGAGGCCTAGGCTGACGTGTCACTGGGGTGGATGAAGAACCTGTGTCACACAGGGCCTGTCGTGTGGAGGGGCCCTGGCCTCCGCCTGCTTCCCTCATGGCCTTCGCTGGTCCCCGCCCCCTCTCACCTGACAGCTCTGGCCAGACCCACCTGGAACATCTGACAGCTGGTAGTGTGGAGGCAGCTGCTCCCGAAGGGCCTGGGCCACCTCTCTCTGGCCCAGGCTGCTCATGGCTGCCCCTCCCCCCTGGTGCCACTCAGTGGCCACGCACACTGGGCATTCTGAGGACGCATCCACCGGTCTGTGGCTAAGAACAGAGCCAGAGCCAGGATGAGTTGCCAGCTCTAGCACTTCTCCTGGGGTAGCAAGAGCCAGGAGCCTCCCACCTCAAGGACAGACGAGGGAGTAGAATCCAGAACCCAGAACCCAGGGAGAGCCAAGCATGGTGGCATACACCTGTCATCCCAGCACTCAGGAGGCTGAGACAGGAGGATCGCTGGGAGTTGGAGGCCAGTGACAAACAAACAAAAAGCCAGGATGACCAGGCATGGTGGTGCATGCCTATAATCCTAGCACTCAGGAGGCTGAGGCAGGAGGATCATTTCGCACTCACTGAGAGTTTGAGACCAACCTGGGCTACAAAGTGAGCTCAAGACCAGCCGGAACTTCATAGGGAAACCCTGTCTCAAAATAAAGGCCGGGATGGCAAGGGTGAAAGAAGAAAGCTGCCCCTGTGAGGAGCCTGGCATACATTCCAGACCTCATCTCCTCTGAACCCCGAATCCTGACAGGTGCTTCCACTTGGCCAGCCCCCACTGCAAGCCAGGACAGGAGGGTCCCAGGGGTAGCAAGGGGACAGGAGGCAGAGGGACAGGAGAGGGTGCTTTGCCGTGGGAACCAGAACCGGGCTAGAAACTGTCGACACCCCTTGAGCCCACGAGGGGACACTGCGGCAGTGTCATTTGCTGCACTCTGCGCTCACCGCTTGCTTCTGTCGGGGCAGGGGACGTTTCCCGCAACCTCTTGAAGGCCACAGTGAACCGCAGCAGACAGCGGAGGAGGAGCGGCGTGGGAAGTGCTGGGGGCAAGAGGTGTAGTCGCAGGGTGCGCGTCTCCCCTGGGCCAGCGTGATCGGGGTGGGCTGGGGGCGTCGGGGACAGCTGTGATCTGGGGCACCCCTGAACTGGAGAGTCACGCAGGACGTAGCTGCTGGGCAGCAGCAGTGGTCGGTGATGGCTCCCAGTGGACCCAAACCGAGGACAGCAGTGCGTGCAGTCTGTCCGAGGCGCTGAGTGGCTTCTGCCTTTCTTCCTGGGATGCAGGTTCATCTTCCCCGTGAGTGACACTTCAGTGAGAAGCCTACAGGCCACGGCGTTCTGGTTTGGGCAGGTCTATCAGGGAGACAGGGACTTTGCGGAAGGTCTGTCCTGTTCCAGGAGGGGACATGGCAGGCGAGTGTCACCTGCCCTGAACGCCACTCTTCTGGTAGTATTTCCTGAGCTATGACACATCTTTAGCAAAGCTTTCTTTTTTTTTTTTCTTTGTCTTTTTGGGAAAAGGTCTCGCTATGCAGTTTAGTCTGGCCTTGTGCTCATTTTGTAGCCCAGGCTGGTTTTGAATTCGCAACAATCCTCCTGCCTCAGCCTCCTGAGTATTTAGCAAAGCTTTCAACAATGCATGTTATTGAATAAGAAAACCAAAGACAACCATTTCAAAACTTGGATCAATAAAAACAGTGATGTAGGGAGAAGCGCTAGAGCTGGCAACTCATCCCCAGGCTCAGGAAGAGCCCCACGTTCCTGTGACCCCAGAAGGGGAAGCACAGGACTCTCCACACCTGCGTGACTGAGGGGAGGAGCGTGCTGGCCCCTGGGCGCTGGCACAGGCCTGGTGTGGTGGGCACTAAGGGATGGGTGCCGTGGGAGGCGGTCACCAGGAGGAGGTGAAGCCCGAGCACGACAGAATGCACGGCCTGAGGACGAGGGCCTCAGAGTCCCCACCCTCCTGTGACATGGCTGAAAGTTGGGTTCTACTGCGTATGCTCTGAGGGCCACTGTGAATGGCAGAGATACTCCCGTCCCTCAAGAGACCCCAGGGATATAGCGGCTCCTTCCCAGGAACAGGGACAATGACCTGCTCTGGCTCGGCCCGGAGGACCAAAGATGACCCCCCCAGTGAGCCACACCCTGTCGGACTCCCATTGTGGCCTTGTCTGCAGTGTCCCTAATGCCCAAGGCTAGGCAGGAGCGAACCCAGGCAGCAAAGGCAACTTGCTGGGTGAAGTATTCGCTAAAAATTCCCCTCGTGTCACCATGTGCTACGTTGCCGCACATGCAGCGAAAAGAGCTTCAGAAAGTATCCTCAGGCTCCCGCCTGGCCAGGGGAGCTGCGGTTTTCTATATCAGGGAGTGAACTGCTATTTAAACATGTAGGGCTGAAACGAATGAATCTGTGTGGACGTCACTGCCACAGCCGAAGTTCTGTGGCAGGTGCCGGCTTGTGTATGCCATGGTCATGATCAGATCCGAATGCTCCCTGAAGACGCAGGTGTGGAAGGTTTGGTCCCCAGCACCCCAGTGTTCAGAAGGGGGCATTTGGGAAGCCACAGGGTCACAAGGGCACCCACTCGTCCATGGATTCACCCCTGGGAGGGTCATGGGAACTTTAGGCAGTAGCGCTGACACGGAGGAAGCCGGTCGCTGGGCCATGCCCTGGAAGGTGTACCTCGTCCTCGGCCCTTCCCACCCGGAACTTCCCGGCCACCGTGAGGCGAGCACACAACCCCACCACAGCGCTCTGCCTCACCACTGGCCCTCTGTCGTGGGGCCACACAGCCGTGGGCAGAAACCTCGGAAACCGCGAGCCAGAATCAATCTTCACCCTTTAAGTTGCTCTTGTCAGATATTTTGTCAAAGCGATAGAAAGCTAAAGAACACAGTAATTAAGTAACTGAGTTTTATAAATAAGTCGGGACCAGGGATATAGCTCAGTGGCACAGCACCTGCCTGGCAAGCAGTTCAATTCCAGGTACAAAAACAAAACTTTTTTTTCCTTTCCTTTCCTTCTTCTTTCTTTTCTCATTGCCGGGGACAGAACCCAGGGCCTTGGGCGAGCCAGGCAAACGCTCTACCTGAGCCACATCGCAGCCTGGGGGCAGCTTTCTCCAGCTCTGGGGAGCACCATGTTACATGGGCAGGAATCCACTGCTAGCTTTTCAATTTCCACACACTCTGTGTGTCATTTAGGGTGAAGTTCTTAATTTTTCCATACTTCCATTTTCCTGTAAAACTGAATTAATAATAATGTTATAGGCTGCTGAGTTAAATAGAAATATTACAGGAGGTCAGACAGGGCCAGGCCTTTGAAGGAGCCAATACGGAAGACAAGATACCTTGCAAATGGAGAGGTGGTACATGCTTTGGGCCAGATCTCAAGACCAAAGACTAAACAAATACACTCACGTACCTCCAAGGGATGGACCTTGGGGACTGATACTCTAAATAGGTAGCGACCACCTTGAAGAGTCCCTGACCCAACCCCTTACAGGAAAAGCCCCAGTTCTGTATTCTTGCCCACTTGCTACGTGACTTGCTTCCCCATTTGATCCCAGTTTAATCAATTTTGCCTGAACAATTCCTACTGGCTGACCATAATTTTGTCCATTTATCCCCTGCCTTGGACCCACCTCACCTCGTGGTTTTGCTCTATAAAAGTCCCTAGAAAGGACAGAGTCTTGGACAACCCACTATGCCCCCCCATCTGTCCCTCTCTTGGACTGAAGCTTTCTTTCCCTCAATAAATATATTCTGCTCTTAACCTGTTGTTCCTAAAATTCATTCTTCGATTTTAGAGAACACGAACTCGAACTCATCCCAGATATCTTTCAGGCTGGGAGTTTTTATTTTCCTGTATCAATACTTGCCTCTGTGGCAACAAAATAACATGGTGTCTGGGATTTGCCTTCAATCCTCAAGGGGAAGGAGCTAGCCCCAGGGGACGGAATATAAATAAGATAGACAGGATGTTTGTTTATTTTGTTTCATTTTCTTTTGGTGCATTGAACCCAGGGCTTCACATACTTTAAAAGAGTGCTTGCTGGGCATGGTGGCACATGCCTGTAATCCCAGCACTCAGAAGGCTGAGGCAGGAGGATCGTTGGGAGTTTCGAGACCAGCCTGGGCTACAAAGTGAGCTCAAGGCCAGCCTGAACTGCATACGGAGACCCTGTCTCAAAAAGAAAAAGAAAAATCAGTGCTCTACCTCTGAGCTGCACCCTGAGCCCTTGATTTTAGAACTGGGCAGAAAAGTTCGCTATATTCTTCTACTTT
>NW_004955407.1:39013223-39014748 GCF_000276665.1 Chinchilla lanigera | reverse complement strand
AAAAAAAAAAAAAAAAAAAAATCAAAATTAATTACAGACAAAGATGGTGAGGACAGCGCACTGTCAAGTGTGTGGCAGGAAGGGAGTCCCGGGAAGGCCACTACACAGCAACTGCCAGGGTAACAGGAGCCCGAGCTGGGAGGGGAAGGCTGCGGGGAGCTGAGCCCGAAGCTAGGAGTGGCACAGGGCCCTCGGGAGCCCCTGGGGTGGCCCTCCCTGCCTGGGGTGTGCAGAGCCACTCAGACACCAACACTGGGGCCACAGGAAGAGGGTAAAGGGCCCTCAGCGTCGCAGGGGGCCACAGTTTGCGGGGGGCCGAGGTCGAGGGCAAGCCATGAGGAGAACTTACCTACCACGGTGGGGTTTCTGTGGCCCTGGGGATTAAACCCAAAGCCTCTGCGCAAGTTGCATCCCCAGCCTCTTTTTAAAATTTCTTTGTTTTGAGACAAGTACTCACTAAGTCAACCAGGCTACGCTTGAATTTGCGATCCTCCTCCTGCCTCAGCCTCCCAAGTAGCTGGGATTGCAGGTGTGCTCCGCCACACCTGGCTGCTCCTAGGCTGTATAAAGCACACCATAGTGTGTTTGAAAAAGAGAGCACAGCAGAGCTGAAAAGAGAACGGGAAATAATACTTGAAGCCAGCCACGGGCAAAGCGGGCTGTGACTCTGTTCTCTCTTTCATGGTGAAAATAACCCTAACAGGCTGGGGGAATAGCTCAGTGGCGCAGCAGCTACCTGGCAAGCGCTAGGTCGTGAGTCCAATTCCTGGTACCAAAAGAAAATAATTCTAACAGCCCCCTCATCACACAGAGATGAGGCGGGAAGGGAGAAGCTCAGGCCTATGAAGAGCAGGACAGCACAGCGCCCCAGAGTCAGGTGTGGAGGTGCCCGCTCAGGCTGGCCAGCAGGACTCGGAGCTAATGACAGTCACAGCCCAAATGTAAGACCAGTCCAGTCCGTGATGCTCCCGCCTCCCAGCCATGCAGGTGGTGGACAGCATCAGCCTCTTCTTCATGCTTGTGTGGTCAGGGATCCTCCTGCCTCAGCCTCCTGAGTGCTCCACGTGTCCGGCTCCAAGTGCTCATCCAATAAGCACCTTTTATCCTAATGCTGTCCACCTCGATAATAACCATAGTTCTTGGGTTGTTGTTCTGTGTGTTCTTGCAGTCATTTGTTGTAACTGTTTTTTTAAAAATTTATTTATTATTATTATTATTATTTATGTATGTGGTGCTGGGGATCAAACCCAGGGCCTTGTGCATGCAAGACAAGAGCTCTACCACTGAGCCACATCCCCAGCCCCCTGCAACTCTTTCTGAATGTGGAGCTAACTTTCCTAGGGTAGAACTCCAAACTCACTTCCTTCTTTATTTCCTTTCCACCTGCTGGGACACTTGACCATCAGTGACAGAGCGATCACTTTGGTCTGCACTTCCTAGAGACTGTCCAGCTTCCTCTATACAGAGCAGATCACCTATGAGCCGTGGGGGGAGAAAAACTGACCAAAAAAAAAAAAAAAAAAAA
>NW_004955407.1:39001397-39010324 GCF_000276665.1 Chinchilla lanigera | reverse complement strand
TTTTTTTTTTTTTTTTTCTTTTTGAGACAGGGTCTCACTACGCAGTTCAGGCTGGCCTTGAGCTCACTTTGTAGCCCAGGCTGGTCTTAAACTAGAAAGGATCCTCCTACCTCAGCCTCCCGAGTGCTGGGATTATAGGCATGTGCCACCGCACCTGGTCTTCTCTCTACTTTCATGCATGTGAAAAATTTCAAAATAAAAGTTAAAAATATGATAACAACGGGCCCCGCCCAACACCCAAGAACACTGTACCTCAAGTGCTATCCTTAGGAAGGGCAGCAGCATGGATGCAACAGGCCCCAAGTTGTTATCCTCTAGCCCCCAAAAGATTGCATCACAGTGTGAGGTGCTGTGACAAGGAGACAGAAAAGTGCTGGGGCAGAGATGAAAGTTCCGAACCCCGGAAGCTGCGTGGAGAACCCCATCTCAGCATGGCAAATGGGAATCCATCTGGGCCAACTGGCGAGGTATGAGATAAATTCGCAATATATCAAAAATATGTTGCCCAGCAGCTGACGATTTATTTCTGGAGTTCCAT
Source organism: Chinchilla lanigera (assembly GCF_000276665.1). Taxonomy (NCBI): domain Eukaryota; kingdom Metazoa; phylum Chordata; class Mammalia; order Rodentia; family Chinchillidae; genus Chinchilla; species Chinchilla lanigera. The sequence continues at coordinate 39,009,786 of NW_004955407.1, read as the reverse complement.
ATGTGGAGCATTTCCAGTCTCGCAAGTGATAAATAATAAATTTTTATTTCTCAGTCCCAGAGGCAGATGAACAGGTGGAATGGAAAGGGTCTGCTGCGGAAGCCAGCTGGGCCCCGGACCTGGCTCCCCGGGATGAGCTCGGGGCGGGGCGCCAGTGTGAGATGCAGCACCAGGGGCGGGGGGGGGGGGGTTGCTGCCCGTTAAACAGTCCGCCTTGTGAAAAGTGGAGTGAGAAAACCCTGAAGATGTGTTGGTGATACTGAGTTTTTTAGTTGGGCTTGGCTTGGCTTGGCTTGGCTTGGTTTTGTGACAGGGTCTCACTACGCAGCCTGGGCTGGCCTTGAACGTGCAGCGATCCTCCCGAATGCTGGAATTACAGATGCATGCTATCACCCAGCAAGATGTTTTTTATACACTCATCAACTCCCCATGATGAATGTGATCACATGTGCTGCAAACATACGCTCATTAAAATTTTTTAAAAGGACCCAGAATCATTCCATAGCTCTGTGACCCAGGCAATGAAGTCCCTGCTTGGTGAACACAAAGCCAGTCAGGGCCAGCAGGAGCTAAAGGGGCAGGAGAAGATTGTCACTTCAAGTAAGGAAGTGCTGCAGTTATTCTGCCCAGCCGTGTTCCCTCCCCACAAGGAAAGCAAGGAGCTTTCTGGAGAAGACCCCACTCAGCAGGGTGGGCACATCACTGAGCATGCTTAGTTCCAGGTCATAAATGAAACAAGCAGCCAGGCAAGGTGGCATGCGCCTGTAATCCCAGCACTCGGGAGGCTGAGACAGGAGGATCGTTGCAAGTTCGAGGCCAGCCTGGGCTACACAGTGAGCTCAAGGCCAGCCTGAACTGCACAGTGAGACGCTATCTCAAAAAGACAAAAAAAAGAGAGAAAGAAACAACGAAACATGGTGGGGCACATTGCTGGGCCCAGGGTTAGTCCTTGTAAGTTTTCCCCAGGGGCCGTCATGGAAGGTGAACTGCCCCACCCCTAAGAGGGCACCCCAGGGCAGGAGCTGGGCCTTGAAGTGCTGGTCTGGCCTGGTGGCCAGCAGCCTGAAGGCCTCCCCAAGTTTCAAATCATGATATACCTCTTCACTGCAAAAGCAGACAAAGAAATCCCAAGACAACATGAGTATGGAGAAGCCTTTGGCAGTTCAGATTGCCAGAGGCTGAAGTGAGACAGGAGGGACTCGCCTTTGTTTAGCAAACTCTTGGGTGCTGGGACCAGAAGAGTGTAGGGAGGGCTTCTGGGAGAATCTTCGAACAGCTAAGAAGGACTTCTTAAAGGGCTTCGGACACTTTCACCTGTGCTTAGCAAATGCCAAGCTGATTGGACAGTGTTTCCATCTGGTTGTTAACTAGGTGTCCCAAAGCTCTTTGTGAGACAGGACTGTGTAGTTCTTCTTCATTGCGAGAGTAGTGTAAAAGACATCCAGACACCAGAATATGCCAACCACAATATGTCTCGTGGACAAAGGTAACTTATTTTTTAATTTTTATTTATTTATTTTTTCAGACAGGATCCACTGTAGCTCAGGCTGGCCTTGAACTCATTGCAGCCCCCCACCACCTCCGTCTCATGAGTTACTGAGATTTGTGGGCGTGCGCCACCATGCCCACTGAAGATGATTATCTGTAGAACAAGGGAGCACTGGAGAAGCTCCGAAATCAGTGTAGGGAATTTACATTTATAAATGGACTCCTCTTTCTCCCTTTCCCTTGCCTCATGCCCTTTCTGTAAAGAGCTCACTCACCCCTGAGTCTCTTCCATGCACCAGGAGAGGTACAGGAGCAGGACTCAAAAAGAAAGGGTCAAGTTTCCCCCCTCCCTACAGCTGTTGTTCTTTGTTCTTTTTTTTTTTTTTTTTTTTTTTTTTTTTTTAGACAGGGTCTAGCTGTGCAGTTCAGGCTGGTCTTGAACTCGCAAGGATCCTCCTGCCTCAGCCTTCTGAGTGCTGGGATTACAGGTGTGCACCACCACGTCTAGTTCTGTTCTTTATTCTTTTTTTCTTTAGGTACCGGGGAGTAGAACTCATGACCTCACGCTTGCCAGGCAGGTGCTTATGCCACTGAGCTATAGCCCCAGCTGTCTGTTCTTTATTCTAATACAGATAAAAACAGTAACTTTTGTCCCTGTAAGTAAAGTTTTATAAACCTCCTGTTCCTATAACATCCTGTTTTGTCCAAGCAAGACCATCAACATGTTAAATCGCAAAACTGTCACAGTTTAACAAACTGCCTTTGTTTTACTTCTATAAACTTGCTCACTGACAAATTTCTCCCCATGAAAGAGACCAATCTCCTCAGCAACATGTATAAAACGGAAGCCCTTCCTTTGTTTGGGGCTCAGCCCTTCTGACACATTTCTGCTGAGTCAGTGTACACCTAAAAGAAAATCTTCCTGCTTCTCCCTTGGTCTCTCCAGTCTCTTGAATTTTGCAACAGTTCGTGTTCATGAACTTAATGAACTTCTCTTTTTGTCTCATAAGCCTCCTCCTCTTGGAGAAGGGAGAAGGAAAAGACAGGCGTCCCTCCCTACACAGGTCAGCTGAAGGAGCGCTAGCCGGGGCAGACTGGAGCTAGCCTTGAACTTGCCCAGACAGTATCCTCCCCGTAAACAGACCTGCGAGGTACTGTCCAGCCTCAGGATCCCATGCTGATGCTGGTGGGTATTGCACAAAAGAGCTTGTGTATTCACAGGCGTGTAGCACGCGTGCACAGAAGTGAGTGAGGCTGGAAACACATTGCAGAGGCAGAAACTGTGCTCTGTGTCCTGGACATCAGGTGGCAAACATTCACTTCAGTGCCACCAGGGGGACAGCCAGGAGTGAGAAGTGGATGAGTGTCCTGCCCCGCCCAACGCCCTTCCTGTGCATGGCAGTGCCAGCCCTGTCCTCTCCCTGCCAATGTCCTCTTCAGCCTCCCCTGAGATGCCATGCAGCCCCGAAGCTGGGGAAGGGTGGCACAACTAGCTCGTGGGTGGGGAGGCAGCCACTGTCCCTCCCATCACTCTGTCTTCCACCCCTCACCCCCCAGATGGACCGAGGGCCACATCCCCAAGGTGGGAAAGGCAAGTGGCCCGGTGACCCTGCTGTGGGCAATGGGAACTTGAAAACACCTGTTCTGCATCTGCTGCCCTGCACCCTCTCCCTGGGAAGAGCTGGGGCAGTGGCCAGCCAGGGCCGGGGCCTCCCAGGTCACCCCGTGGAGATGTCGGCCAGCCGCAGAAGGGGAGGAGGAGGTGGTGTGCCCCGCCAGAAAGCCTGTGCTGTTCCGTGAGGACCCAGACAGAGACAGAACTGCGGCTGAGGCCCCCAAGAAAGCCATGGGGTGGACATCTGTCCCTGTCTGTCTGTCTGACAATAGGAATTGAATTTAAGGGCCAGGGACAGGCAGGACAGAGTCCTGGGGATAGGGGTGGTGTAGAGAGGGTGACAGGTTCTGGGAAGGCAAGGACTGAACACGCGGACAGAGGCTGTGTGTGATGCGGGCGGCTGCACTCAGGACGCACAGGTATTCAGCAGGAGCAGGTGGGCGCTTTGGTCTCCCCTGCTGTGAGTTCCTCCTTTCGGGCCAGTGAGATTCCCGGCAGGGAGCCCCAGCTGTTGTGCTCTTCAGAAAGAACTGTCTTCTGCCTGGGAAGGGACTCCTGCCCAAGGTGGCCCCTGCCCAAGCTCCAGGGTCTGGGGAGAAAAGGAAGATTAGGGAGCCCTGGATCTTAAGGCGGCAGCTGCCTCCTCTTCTCCTCCTCCTCTTTTCTCTTCTCCTTCTTCCACCCCTCCCCCTCTTTTGCCTTTACTTTTGCTATGTAGCCCAGGCTGGTCTTGAATGCATGACGATCCTCCTGCCTCAGCCTCTGGAGTGCTGGGATTACAGGTGTGTGCCACCTGCCCAGCTTCTTGTGATGTTTCACCTGTCTGTTTACTGGTCTGCTCTGGAATTCTTTTCCAGAGTTCTTTGGGCAGATACATATTGTTCTTTCTCTGTTGTAATTGGCCATTAATCAATTCCAGTCCCAATCCTCTAAGGAAATTTCTCTATATTTTGTGCTTGTTATTTTTTTTGTAAACTATGTAACCATGCCTGACATGTTTAGGATCGAATAAAACACAACCGCTGGCCAACACACTGTGTTTCTTTTCTTTTTGTTTTTAACACACTGTGTTTCAAGTGACATCATAGTTGCTGCATAACTTGTCAACATCATCTACTCTGCCTTTCATTTTGCTGTAAAATGTGACCATTTCTGGCTTCATTTGTGTTGAGGATTCACTATCAATCTTTGTTTAATTGTTTTGAGACAAGGTGTTCCTATACAGTCCAGGCTGACCTTGAACTCACAGGATCTTCCTGCCTCAGCCTCCTGAGTGCTGCGACTACAGGCACTATCAATCTTATCATCATGGTGTAATGTTGATAGTATCAATACTACTTTGTTTGTCTTGGCTATCTAGGAGGCTAATGTTATGTCACTCTAAAATCTAAAGACTGTACTATACATTTCTCTGTTGTGAACTTGCAACATTTTTTCAGGAATCTCAGCTTGGTTCTTGCTAATAGTTTCTGCCCTCTGTTAGCAACTGGTCAAGGGGTGCTCTTCCGGCAAATGCAACATCCATGAGCAACTAGTGAACCAGCTGTCGAATGTGACATTTAGGTTACTTTTTGAAATAGGGGCAATAAGTCTGTTCACAATGTCATACAGATTATTACTGCACGAATAAAGACCCGATAGTCGAGTTCCAGGATAAATTTCTTTGTTTGTTTTTTTTGTTTGTTTGTTTTGTTTTTCTCCGGTACCGGGAACCGAACTCACGACTTTGCGCTCCAGGATAAATTTCTAAATTCAAAGTGTAAAATGTCTTCGCGCCCACCAGGGGATACGTTTTTATACCACACTTGGAAGGTGTATGTGGCATAAATTGCCGAAAGTTCCAACAACCATGAAAAGATGCGTGTTGCTCATCGGTTGTCATGTATTTGGATGGTGGATAAATCACTTCACGGTGCAAAACAAAGTTTTCAGCAAAGGTGCTAAGAGCAGCCAAACTGTTGGATGTTTTCCTTTCTTGGCGAGTTTATTGTCAAAACGCAGGACATTCAGAAGGAAACCAAATCTCTCGAGTGTCATTGTTGTTCTAAAATTCTCAAGGCCACATCTGCCACTTCTCCATAAATCCTTTAGGTTCTGACCATTAGAACGATGAAGTCCTGCTACGAAGGCTTTTCGTTCAGAAAGTGAGGTGTCATAAAAAATACAGTTTTCAGTATTACTACCGATATACATGGAATGTTTTACTTGTATTTCATTATTAGTGTATTTCAAAACATCGCAGAGCATGTCGTCCGCTGCAAACAGCTTCCGACACTGAATCGCAGTGTTGGCATTCCGCCCAATACGTTTCACCCCTGGCAAGAAGCTGTTAACATTTTCCAACCTGGTTGTAACACTGGATCATTCAGGTACACACGACCATCTCGTAGTACAGTGTCCGGTCAAATATTCATTTACATTACTGTTTTCTTCTTCACCTGAATCAAGGCCTTCACCCTGCACTTCTGTATCTGTCAGCCTTGCTAACTCACACAATTCGAGTCATCATCGGAAGCCAAGTCACCTGATGACTCACTTCCAACCTCCTCCCGCACTTGCGCATGCAGATTTTCATGCAACATTGTACTGAATCGGGCTAATTCTTTTTTTTATTTTTTTATTTTTAATTTTTTGTCTTTTTGAGACAGGGTCTTGCTATGCAGTTCAGGCTGGCCCTGACCTCACTTTATAGCCCAGGCTGGTCTCCAACTCCCAACAATCCTCCTGCCTCAGCCTCCCGAGCGCTGGGATTACAGGCATGCGCCACCATGCCTGGCTTGAATTGGACTAATTCTACAAGAAAAATCAAAAGAAAACATGTATTAAAAATTATAAATACACAAAAACGTAACATGGTGTCTTATGTGGGTAAAACTCACCTGTTTACACTTTCACACATGTACACACTTGCCATTTGTTGTACCAATGGGTAAAGACAAAGATTGCTTTCTGTATCCCCCAGCCATGCTATAGAGGCGCTACTATAAGGTTAAAGTACACATTTTCATTAGAAAAGTAGAGTATGCATCCTGAGTAAGGAACCAAGGTTAAAACGTTAGCCTCATCCAGCCAGGAATGGTGGTGCACACCTGTGATCCCAGCACTGGGGAGTCAGAAGCAGGACGATCGCTGCCAGTTCAAGGGCAGCTTGGGCTACAGAGAGAGACCCTGTCTCGGAAACAATCGAACAACAACAAAAAAAGCAAAAAAAGGGCTGGGGATAGAGCTCAGTGGCATAAGTGCCTGCCTGGCAAGTGTAAGGTCCTGAGTTCCATTCCTGGTACAAAAAAAAAAAAAAAACAAAAACCCAAAAACCCAGAAAAAAGCAAAAAAAAAAAACAAACCCAAAACAAAAAACCTCCTCTACAAAGACAGCTGAAACCACAGCTAGTCTGTTCTTTGACCACGTAGCTGGCACCACAGCCTCCAGTGGATGGATGCCACTGCCCATGTCCAGGGCCAGTCCTCCCCAGCTGCCTCCACCTCTCCTGCTTCCCTTCCGGGCGCCCTTTGAGACACGCCCCGCCCTGGCGACACCCCAGCATCAGCATCCTTGGCTGTCCTGGGCCTTGTAAGGAACGGGTGTTTACTCCCCGTGGTTCTGGAGGCTGGAGGTCTGACATCAGCGGGGGTGAGGCCCCCCTCCTGAGTCACAGACACTGGCCTTAAGCTGTGGCTTCATGTGGCTGGGGGAAAACTTCCGTCCCTTCCTCTCCACACAAGGCCACGAGCCCCGCCTCTTGACCTCCTCTCAACATAATCCCCTCCCAGGGGAGGCCCCCTCAACAGCATCATGTTGGAGAGACATATGCAGGCCCTAGCGGACACTGTAACTACACAGGTGCAAAGCAGGGAAGGTGCACCTACCCGAACACCATGCAGAAAGACCAGGTAAGGTGTGGGCTGGAGATCTGCAGTTTTAAGCCTCTCCTGAGAAAGTGATTTAGGGCAAAGGCTTCTGGAGGATAAAACCACACAGATACGTTTATGAAGAAAGCTTTAGGCAAAGGGCACAGCCAGTGCAAAGGCCCTGAGGCTGCATCAAGTGGTGTGATCAAGGCAAGTGCAGTAGAAGCTGGAGGCAGGGCAAGATCACGTAGATCCTCATGGGCCACCTTGGAGGTGCGACATGCTCTTTTGTCCCCACACTGCCCGTTATTTCCCACCCTTTGCTAACCTTTACAAACTGGAGCCATCTGTACACCAGCCCACCCGATCACCTTCACAAGCAGAGAGGGCAGCAGTGGTCTCTGGTTCACGTTTTCACTTGTGTCTTTCCAGATTTTAACGTCCTTCCAGGACATCCCAACCCTCCCATCTCCACGCCCCCCACCTCTCCCAGACTCCCTCCCGTGAGACAGGGACTCCATCTGGCTGCTGGCAGCATTACACTCTAGGCCGGAAGCCCTGCCATGCAGGCTCCCACCTTACCCTTCTGTTGGGTCCCTGCCAGTCCCTGCCCATCTGAGCCCAGTGTGGGTCTACAGTGAGTGCACAACCTCCCGGCCAATGCTCTGAAAGAGTTCTGCTCTTTCTGTGGCTTTCCATGAATTGCTTCTATCTGCCTGCCCTGCAGTTACTGTGCCTCTGCACCTGCATCATCCATTCTAAGGGCCTGTGGTCATGTGGTCTCCTCCCTTCTCATTGCCCTGTGGGCTACTGTACACCGCCATCACCAACACTCTGTGGATGAAGATGTCCCTTTCTACAGCAGAGCATGGTGGTGCACAACTGTAATCCCAGCAAGCTGTAGGCAGCTGAATTAGATAGTATTATACGTGGTCAGATAAGGCTGGGCCCTTGAAGTAGCCAGCAGGGAAGACGAGATACCTTGCAACTGCGGGACAGACAAGCTCCTCCCCTGTGGGCCAGACCTCAAGACAAAAGATGAAACAAATGCACCTACACACCTCCCTAGGGATGGACATCAGGGATGGGTATTCTAAACAGGCATCAATCATCTTTAAAAAGCCAGGAAGAGCCACTAACCCAACCCCCTACATGAATACATGTTCTGTATTCATGCCCACTTGCTACGTGACTCGCTTCCCCCATTTGATACCGATTTAATCAATTTTACCCGAGCAATCATACCTGTAATCTTATTGGTTGACCATAGTTTTGTCCCACCTCATACCACCTAGTGAGTGCCCATGTTTCCCACCCCGGACCCACCTCTTGTTGTGGATTTGCTTTATAAAAATCTCTAGAGGGGCTGGGGATTTAGCTCAGCGGCAAAAGCGCCTGCCTGGCAAGCGCAAGGTCGTGAGTTCGGTTCCCGGTACC
>NW_004955407.1:38998584-39000872 GCF_000276665.1 Chinchilla lanigera | reverse complement strand
CCTGAGACAGGGTCTCGCTATGCAGTTCAGGCTGGCCTTGAGCTCACTTTGTAGCCCAGGCTGGTCTCAAACTCGCAATGATCCTCCTGCCTCAGCCTCCCGAGTGCAAAAAATTAAAAATAAAAAAAAGAATTACTGTATATGTGGCTTTTTATTTCATATGTCTAAGCATGGTCCTCGAGAAGATAATAGATCTTTAGAAAACATATTGGGAAGAGAATAGACAGAATGGCTGGTCATTTAAATTAAAATGTACTTAAGGAAGCCGACAAAACTTTGCCCCCTCCAAATTCCAAGCCCAAGTTTGAAGTATGTTTCTGAGGGCAGATCCCCTAATTAAGAGTGGTTACAGATGGGGAGTTCTTTTTCTGACATAGACAGTGCCGAGGGAAGAGCAAAGCAGTGGATAGAGGCTCAGGCTGGTTGACGGTAGGCTCCCTGGGCCAGGTGGCAGTTGGGCAGTGGTGGCATCAGTTGCCCCTTCAGGGCAGCAGTTTGTATCCGGTTCTGGGTGACCACACACCACACACCGGGGTCCTCTGGCCACCTCTCTGCGGTTTCATAGGCTGGCTAGGCCCCAAGCAAAAGGTTAAGACAGTGGTCAGGACAAGGTCATGAGGCCAAGAGCCAGGATGGTCATACTAGAGACAGCTAAGTTAGAAATATACTGTACAGTCAGAAGGGGATTGGGCCTTCAGAGAAGTTAGCCCCCCAAAATACAGACATCAGAACTGTGGCTGCAGCCAAATCTGAAGAGAATCAAGGGCCGGGGATATAGCTCAGCGGCACAAGCACCTGCCTGACAAGCGCAAGGTCCCGAGTTTGATTCCCAGTACCAAAAAAAAAAAAAAGAAAATCAAGCCTCAGGATGGAAAAGCTAGCAAGGCCTGCATCCCTCCCTAGAGATAAACAGCAGTTCGAGATTATACCATAATTAGCACCACTTGGCCCAGGGAGGTATCAGACACACAGGTGTGTGACCAGAGAGAACGCCTGGACCCCTACTATCCCTTCCCCAAAACGCCTTTGCCCTTTCCATGTACCCCTGCTATTTGACTTCTTCGCCTATTGGATCAATATTAGCTAAGCCAATTACTTGCAATCCCATACGCTGATGCAGTTTGACCCATGTCGTACCCACGTTGTGATTTTGCCGACTAAATTACCCCTGACAAAGGGCCTCGGTGGCCATCCACTCCGGACCGCTCCTGCAATCCAGGAGCCATTCTTCTGCCTGTGGCCGGTAACACTCCCACTTCCTGCTTTGGCTCGCAACTTCCTTCCTGGATGTTCTAAGCCCGCATACTCGGCACACTGACATCTAGTAGGTCGGCAGGTACGTTTTTCCTCTATCAGTCACACACGGCACTGCTTAGAAGACTTCAACTGCTGTCATCTTCCCTTGCTGGGGCTTTGAAATGCTTCGTGATTTTGAACTCAGGACCCTACATTTCCATTTTGCAGTAGGCCCTGCAAGGTGTAGCAGGCTCGATTACTGAGCTTTTTGTGTCCCTCTGAGTTTTCTCGTTCAAGGCTTCCCCGGCCTCCTCCCCCTGTGCCCGCTACAGCCCTTCTTTCTCAACACGCGCTGGGCTCCACGGAGCACTTTGCCCGTGGCTTCCTAGCGCCCTCGGGGCGGCCCAGGCCTGGACAGAGTGATGGCGCCCGCGGTCATCGGGGGCTGTCCTGGGCCAGCACAGCTGATGGCGCTCGGTGGGCACTGGAGATAAGTCAGTGCGCTGCACCAGCAGCCAGCCCAGTGCCCGCCTCGTGCGGTTACCAGCGGGACCCGCGGGGATGCTGCGACTGGCACGCTGCGACGGACGGCTGGCTGGGGAGTGGGTGGGCCTCCCAGCCCACACTGTCCTTGCCTTGGCCTGGACCTGGGCTTCGCCTGGGCCAGATGGCTGGCAGGGGCGCTGCGGGGAGTCCGGTGTAGAAGCTGGGTTCCCGGCCGGAGACCTCAGGCGCCCACGGCTCGGATGCACGCGTGCACCCGCTAAACCCCCGGCACACACCCACTCAGGCCCCGGAGCCGGGTCGGGAGCGCGGCTCGAGCTTGTGTCTATAGGCAGCGCGACCCAGCGTGAAAGAGACGGCTGGACGACGCCCGGGGAGCTGGGCCCTCCGATGGTAGAGTCCGCGCCCCTCGCGCCAGAGCCGCAGATGGTTCCGCCCGACTCCATCAGCCGCTCTCCCGCTACAGAGCAGCCAGCGGGAGGCACGGCGCGCACGTGGCCACGCCCACTGCCTAGTCAAGAGGCGGGAAGCTCCGCCTCCGAGGCGGG
>NW_004955407.1:38970534-38997801 GCF_000276665.1 Chinchilla lanigera | reverse complement strand
GCCCCGGCGCGAGTGCGGCCCGGGCCTGCGCCGCGGCTGCGGGGTCCCGGCGTGGGCTCCGCGCGTTGTTTATGTTAAAGAGCTCGTTTAAGTAGCTGCTCGGCAGGAGTTCGGCGCGAAGTGCCCGCTCCGTGGGCTTCCACGCTGCTTCCGAGAGAAATCGTGCCACTTACGAGCTAAATGGAGGAAAGGGAGGCCGCCTGAGTTCCTCGTAGCGCTCCTGGGGTGCCTCGCTTGGGCCGGGCCTGAGACCCGGCCGCGGGCTTCCGCCCGGGTGTTTGAGCCTCCCTGTGCTGCTGAGTGTGCAGGCGTGCGTGTGTGCGCTAGCCTGAGCGCGGGGGGCTGCTCGGGGTGGGCTTCTAGGTAGACTTCAGCTTCGGTGAAAGTAACGGGTCTCCCGAAGACGTGTGCGCTTGCCACGGAAGGGCGGAAGAAACCCTCAGCGCTAAGTAGGCCTCCCTTCTTGATGTTACAAAGTGGATCTTTCTCTTAAGCACGCGTTACTGTTGTGTGCCGAGCTGAGGGTCGAACCCAGGGCCTGGCAGACGCTCGGCAAGCGCGCTGCCACAGAGCCGCGGCTCCAGCCTTCCCCTAAGTTTATAAGGATGGACTTAAAGCGAATTCGGACTACGGTTACAGACGATGCGCTGGAGTATCACCGGAGTGGTTGGTTTGGAAGGTAGCAAGCTGGCTCACGTCGGCTTTCCGTCACATTTGCCTTTATTTAGTGGGGAGAGTGATGTGTGATCATCTAGTTAGAAGATTCGTGGAGTCCGAACTGTACTGCTGAGTTGTGTACACTAAGCCAGCATGCCGGCAGTCCCCGCTGACAGGGCACTGTCTTAGCCGGGCAGCTGGAGTTGAAGCCCTGGAGACTTCAGTGCTTTAGAATCCGAAACATGGCAGGTGGTGGGATGCCTGTCTGAGTGTCTGCAGGTCGTGTGGGCAGTGAGCTCAGATTCCTGGGCTCTGGGTTGCGTTAGTGCCAGCGCATCTAAACTTTTTCAAGCCCTGGTTACTATTGGAGTCACATCACAACTTTCACTTTTGTTGCAGATTGCTCACTTGCCGGAAAGCGTCGTAGGAAAGTCTGAAACTGCTAAAGTGGTGCCTAGCGTAGACCGTAGGGCCCTTAAGTTCCCGTGTTTGCCTGGCCAAAATGAAATATGACCAAGAAGAGAACCAGTGATACTAAATACAGTCATGAGAATATTGCGTCAGATTGGCGATGGGGCCGATCCGAGCCCTGTGCTGTCTCACCGTGTAACCAGGCCCAGCAGTGGCTCGGGGAGTCCTTGGGGAGGAGGGATGAGATTCCGGTGACAGCTGGAATTCTTTGTGAACCTACTTGTCGCTGGTCCTGGAGAAGCCTCAGAGCTCATTGTCTGCTGTCACATTGAAGGAGTGCTATGGTTCAGCCCGAAGTGATCGCAGATAAAGAGGTTTTTCTTGTTCGGGTTCATACACAAACTCAAGAACTTCCTCAGGCCAAGTCCGTATATTCTCAGCCTATCCTTTGGTAGGAGTGCGGACAGATGTCTCCTTTGTCTTCCTGACATGATTTTATTGGCGGCAGAGGCGACAAAAAGCGTTCAAGTAGCATAGCTGTGGGAAGTCCGAGCCTAGCAGTGTGGGTCACTCACGGGGTGAGATGAGGGAAGTGGCCGCGCTGGTCAGTCAGGGAGTCTGTCCTGCACCCATGCGCTGGCTCCAAGTGTTGCCTGCTGGTTCTAGCCGGTAGGAGCTGTGGACCCCTCATGCCAGAGGGGGTGCAGCACAGATCAGCTGGGAGGCGGGGGGAGCATCATCCCAGGGCTGGGAACAGTGGCTCGGTGGGGAGCACCTGCAGGCCTGGCTGCGGAGGCTGCTGACGTGCTGCTAGGAGAGCGGGCACCAGTACCCAGCCTGCTGCCCGTGCTCTGTCGGCGGTGATGATGGCAGCCCCCTTGTTTCAGTGTGGTAACCCCTGTGGGCTTATTGTTTCTGCAAGAGCTGCACAGAAGGCAGTGTGAGCTGTTACAGCAAGTGTGTTGTCTGACCTGTGGTTTAAAACTCCTGCATCTCTAAAGCTCAGGCATTCTGAGGACATGCCATGGGGACTTGGGAAGGGATGAGGGGATAGAGGTGTACAGCTTTTGCAAAATCTTGAAAACTGCTGCTTTGCTGGGTTGAGGGACGAAGGGTCTGTGAGTAAAGATTTTGGATTCAAAGGCAAAGGGTGTGGCCAGTGGGTAGGGTGCTGCTTAGCCGTGGCAGCACACGTGAGGTCCCGGGATCGATGTGCAGCACACACCTTTCTTGCCCCCACTTGGGATGGTTTGTCTTGGGCCTTTCTTTAAACTGCTATGCAGTCACTTGGGCAGATCAAGCCACCAGTCCTTCTCCTCCCTCAGGGGAAGTTGCTTTCTGTGGATTGTTAGTGCTCTGTCTTGAGGTTATTGCTGCTTAGGATGTAGCTGTCACCCTGAAGACCTGTGCCTGGCCCATCCTCTGGCAGAGGAAAGCCATCTCAGGTGCAGCTGCAGAGGGCATCTGCGGGGATGCCCCAGGAATAAGGACAGCTGGAATCCAGTGGGATTCCTGCACTCCTTATTTGCTCTAGTGGGATTCAGCCGGCTACAGGGAGCTAGGTCTTGTCCATACAGTCAAGTAGGGCTCTCAGCTGTCTGCTCCCTTGTACCTCGGCTGCCCCATGGATGGGCCTGCACCTTGACCTGCCTCGTCTTCTCTTCCCAACACGCACCTCAGGGAGGCTGCCGAGTTCTCTTCCCTCAGGGCTACCACAGGCGCTGGCTGCCTGCTGCCTTTGGGCTCCAGAGGGCCTGGTGCAGGGAGGGGGGCCGGGAGGGGCGCCTCTGCTGTCTGCACAGTGCTGCTGTCTGCGGAGCCTGCCGTTGGGCTCAGTCCCTCAGTTATGGCTTGGCAGGTATGGTGATTGCCATTTTTAGAATTGTCTGATCAAACTTCTGCGAAGTATCCCTGAGAACTGCGCGTGTGTTTGTTACATGTCATCCAAGATGTTTTGTGAAGGTTTGCCTCATTTAATATTTTTGTATTAGAATTTACAGGAAAGTAATAAATGTTAAGTTGCTAAACCTTACATCCCTTTTAAGTCAGTTTTGTGTTTTATGCGTACTTTTCCCCCCAGTTTCTCATTGTGGTAAAATATGTATATAACAGAATTTGCTGTTTTAAACTTTTTTTTTTTTTTTTTTTTGAGACAGGGTCTCACCATGTAGTGCAGGCTGGCCTTGAACTCACAGTGATCCTCCCGCCACAGTCTCCAAGTGCTGGGATTGCAGGCATGCACCACCACGCCCGGCCAGTTTTGTGGCATTGAGTTCATTGGTCTTGTGCAGTTGTCAGTACGTCACTACTATCCAGCTCCAGGATTGTTTTCATTTCATAAAATGAAACTCTATGCCCGTTAAAGAAACCCCATTCTTCCTCTACCTAGACCTGGCAGCCTCCGCTGTGCTTCCTGTTTCTCTGCCTGTTTATCCTAGGTACCGCAGGCCAGTGGAATCCTACCTGCATACTTGGCTTTCGTGACTGACTTAACTTAGCATAATGTCTTCATTTCCCATAGTAAATGTTTGTGCATATTTTCACATGTCAGAATGTCCATATTTGTAAAGGCTGAATAGTAATCCATGGCATGTATGTACCACAGTTTGGTTACCCATCTGTCCGTAGACACTGAAGTCACAGGTAATGTGGCTGCAGGCATGAGTGTGTAATCTCGCTTTGAAGTGCACTTTTCGTTCTTTTGTGCATATGCTAAGAGGTGGAATCTTATGGTAGTTCTGTGCTTGTGAGGAGTTGCCATACTGATTTGCACAGTGGTCATCCTACCTGCAGGATGTGAGGGTTACCTTGCTCCACTTCCTCCACAGCATCTGGGTGCTGGGGGTGGAGCCGTGGCTTCCTGCTGCTGTGCATTTATTATTGACTGTGCAGGTGCTCTACCACCGAGCTGCAGCCCTGGCCCAAGTTTTTGCTTGTTTTTTCATAGTAGTCATCTTAATGAGTATGAGATGACATCTTCGTGTACTTTTATTTGCATTTCCTTAATATTAGTGATGTTGAACATCTTTTCATGTACTAATTGGCCATTTTTATATTTTCTTTGAAGAAATACCTACTCAAGTCCTTGGCCCATGTTTGAGTCAAGTTGTTCACATGCACACATTTTACATGGGAATCTTTTAAGCTATTTTGTGTTATATTTTTAATTGACATGTATTTTTGTGATTTTACATGGTTCTCATTTTAAATTTAAAATTTTTTTTTTTTTTTTTGTCTTTTTGAGACAAAGTCTCGCTATGCAATTCAGGCTGGCCTTGAACTCCCAATGATCCTCCTGCCTCAGGCCCCCAAGTGCTGGGATTACAGGTGTGCACCACCACGCCTCGCTTAATACCCATTTTTGGGGGGTGCTACTGGGAGTTGGACTCAGGGCCTTGTGCTTGCCAGGCACTTGTGCCACTGAGCTATACCCCAGCCCTTTAAATTTTAAAAAATGTAGAATCTTCACAAATTTTGTGCTTCTGTTTTTTTGTATTTTATGGTCATGCCCTCTGTGTCAGAGGCTTTTAGCATTTAGGTTTGGATGTGTGTTTCCCGTGTTTTGCCATGTGAAAGCTGGCTAGCTGTGACCCACTGCGCAGAGGCTGCTGGGAGGGCCTGCTGAGGGCCGTCGCGCTGGTGCACTGGGCACGGGGAGCGCCACGTGGAGAAGGACTGGCCTTGGGGAGGCCGCCTTGCCTCAGAAGGGTGGGTTCCTTTCCTCTGCTCTTCCCCCTCCCCTCCCCTGAGGACCCTGTGCCACCCTTCCCTCCCGTGCTGGTGCTGGGAGTTGAACCCATGGCCCTGTGCCTGCTAAGCCTGTGCTCTTGCTACTGAGCTAGACCCCACCCTCTGTTTCACATGAAACACGTTTATTGAGCCTGAGTAACAAGGACATTGTGAACATTCTTCATGTCAGTTTATAATGATGCCGGATACACATGGCCTTAAAGCTTTGGCGCAGATTTAAATTTACCAGCTCTAACAGATTGTCCAGCCCAGAATCTATTAAAAGAAATTCTGAAACCACTGAAGTACCTTTGTCATGTGAATTTTGTTTTGTCTTTAGTGGACACACATGGATGTTTGAGTTGGAATTACTCTCCCTGTACAGGTTTGTTTTAATAGGATTTAGTATCTGTGATTTTATTTGGATATTAAATTTTAAGATCCCCCCCAAGCCTTGTTGAAAAATAAAGTGATTTCTTGACAGATGTTTCCCTCTGGATGAGTTATTATTGACTGAAAATGGCTCTGGGATGGTGGGGGAGGGACAGAGCAGAAGAAAGATGAGCTTGCTGTGTCTAAGCCCCTGCTGGGTGAAACTCACCAAACACAAGCAACTCACTGAACTGTGGTGAAGTACAGCTAGTGTTCTGCTACCACTAGTGTAACTAGTGTTCTTCTACTTTCAAGGTACCTTAAAAAGATGTCTATTTGGGGCAGGGGGGCACGGGTTAAACCCAGGGCTTTAGCACTGACCCGAGGGAAATCCCCAGCTCAGTTTTAAATTTCTTTTTTTTTTTTATTTTTAAATTTTGACACAGAGTCTCAACAAGTCACTAAATTTCCTCTGCTGTGTTTGAACTTGTGAGCCTCCTGCCTCAGCCTCCCAGAATGCTAGTGTACAACTCTGTACTACATCTGGCTAAGATGTCCTTTTTGAATGTAGAATTTTCAGTTTTTGTAGATCCCTTGGCTGCTTTCATGGGTAGGTTAATAAGCAGGTTTATCTGGGGAAGGGATCTTGAAGCATTTCCTCAGAAAGTTCAGTGACACAGGAATAGTCTAGTCACAGCCCTGGGGCTCCCACTGTCCGCTGGTTGTCTGGCTTCCTGTCTCTCTGTGAGGCCTTCGAGGTCTGCAGGTGCTGGGCCGGGACCTTCCAGCTTCTGTGTTGGGCCTGTGCGGCCCTGACAGCAGGTGGGTGGGGCTCCGAGGGACCGGTGGGGTGGGAGGCCGGGCGGACAGCGGGCTGTGGGCAGTTCCTGGTGCAGCGCACGACACTCGCAGCTTAGGTGGCTCACAAGAGCATGGCTAGGATTGTAAAGCAAGTGGGCACATCTCTGGACAGTTGTGCTTTAGGCCAGGGGTTGGCAAACCAGGGGCCTGTAGGTCAGATCCCAGTGCGGTCTGTTTTGTGTGGCCGAGTAGCTAAGAATGTTTCATACATCTCCAAAGAAGTGTAAAGACAGCAAAGAGACCATGTCGTGGGAAGCCCTATTCCCAAAGTTGGTGTGGCTCTAAGTGGAATCAAATCCTGTAGCTGTTGGGGAAATAAGAATAACGAGGGAGAATGTTTCCCTCAGATCTTGATGGGATGGGTCTGCATTGATATCTGTGTAAAACACTGTAAAGAAACAGCTCTTAACCAGATGTGGTGACACATGCCTTTAATCTCAGAACTCAGGAGGCTGAGGCAGGAGGATTGCCTTGATTTTAAGGCTAGCCTGAGCTATATACATACTGAGACCATGTCTCAAAAAAAAAAAAAAAAAAAAAAAAACCAAAAAAAAAACAAAAAGCAAAGCAAGAAAAGAAAGAAACAGTCTTAAATCATAATTGAAATCCTAGGACTACCATAATAAATGCTAACCAGAGCTCTTTGCCTTGGTGGCCCAGTCCCCTCGAGCATTGGCCCTGCTTTGCTGTAGATTAAGCGGGAGGGTGGCTCTTCCTGCAGTTCTGCCCCTCCCAGCTGTGCTGAGGCTGCAGAAAGCCTGAGGCCTCCTGCTCCAAGGTGTGGGCGGTTGGCGAGCCATCCAGCTGCCCTGAGCTTGGGCTTGCAGGGACAAGAGCTTCGGGGTCCCTTCTCAGAGCTGCTTTCTAGACTGACTCCACTTTCTTGTTTGTCTGCAGTCTTTCAGCATTTCTTCTGTAAAAGGAATAGAAAAAGGAGACTTACAGACCTTTGGCTGCTTGGGTGATGTTTAGCTAACGTGCCTGAGAATGTGCTATAGCTGTTGGTTTTCATTTGGTTTAATTCAGAGAATAAAGTCTAGCGGGGCATGGTAGCACACGCCTGTAATCGCAGCACTGGGGAGGATGATTCAGGAGGATCTCTGTGTGTTTGAGACTCACCTGGGCTACAAAGTAAGTTCAAGGCCAGCCTGAACTACACAGTGAAACCCTGTCTCAAAAAGGCAAATAAATAAATAAATAAATAAATAAATAAATAAATAAATAATAAAAAAAAAAACTACAGCTGTTTTGGTGCCAGCAGTCCAGCCCAGGACATTCTGCATGCTCAGCAAGTCTGCTGCTGAGCTACATTCCCAGCCCTGTCTGTAACTGTTTTCAGCTTTCAAAGTCTCTCCCCTTTTCAATTTTCTTTTGTAATCAGATTTTATTGGTACATTTTAGGTATACGTAATGATCACAGTGATCATAGAGAATGTGTACCTGAACACGATAGAACTTGTTATTTTCCCATTCCCCTACCTTTCCTTCAGTCCCCCTCCCCTCCCCACTTTATGTTATTTTTCTTACTTAAAAAAGTCTTCTAAGCCAAGTGTGGTGGTGCATGCCTGTAATCTCAGCACTTGAGAGGCTGAGGCAGGAGGATCACCGTGAGTTCAAGGCCAGCCTGAATTACAAAGCGAGACCCTGTCCCAGGAAAAAGAAAGTATTTTCTGTGTGTTGTGTTCTAAATAGAGAATTTGGTTTCTGAGTTTATTTTCATGGAGTCAGGTACATAGCGTGGCATGGTCCGGTGTCTCTCAAAGGGTGAAACAGTGTTTTCCTGGTACCCTTTCCCCTACATTCTCCACACGCACTTCATATCTGAGGTTTCACTTTCTATGGTTCAGTTACGTGCAATCATTTACAGTGCAGAAATACTAAATGGAAAATTCCAGAGATGATTCATAAATTTTAAGTATATTTTATTGCAGTGTATTGTTATAATTGTTCTATTTTGTTATTTTTGTGTTTGAGATTGTCTCATTATGTAGTTCAGGCTGGCTTTGAACTCACAGTGATCCTCCTGCCTCAGCCTCCTGAGTGCTGGGATTACAGGTATGTGCTATCATGCCTGGCCCAAACAGCATTTTAATATTTTCTCTTTTTAGCTACTTTCCTGATGGCTGTTACTAAATTTGAATTCTTTAGTTTAAATAATTAGATGCTCAAAAATAACTGTAGATACTGTGCTAAGTTTAAAAGGCATAATACATGAGAGATGAACATGGTATTACGTGGGTTATATAGGGGTTTTTTTGCTTTGATTTTTTTTTTTTTTTTTTTTTTTCCGGTACTAGGAATCGAACTCATGACTTTGCGCTTGCCAGGCAGGCACTGTGCTGCTGAGGTAAATCCCTAGCCCCTTGCTTTGTTATTTTGAAGCAGGATCTCACTATGTAGTTCATGCTGAACTTGAACTCACTATGTAGCCCAGGCTGGCTTTGAACTCACAATGATCCTCCTGCCTCAGCCTCACAAGTGCTAGGATTATAGGTGTGCACCTGTTGCGCCCAGCCAATGTGGCGTTACTTGGGAAGGAGCTCAGGAAACCCCACAGATAGTAACATTTAACCTTTAAATGTCCTGAAATCCATTTTAAAGATTCAAAATTTTTTCTGAAGTGATCCCATATGCATTTGCCTGTCCAAATTGTTGTATACTCAACTGTCTGCACTGAGGACTGTTGGTGTAAAGAAGAATAAATCAGCCTGGGCTGGTGGTCACGGCTGTCCTCCCACTGCTCGGGGCAGGAGGCTCACAGGTTCAGCTGAACCTGGGCAACTTGGAGCCTGTCTCAACTGAAAAGGGATGTAGTTCAGGGCGAAGACCCAGCATTCAGGCCTCAGTGCTGCTGCCAGGACACAGATTCAAGTCTGGAAGCTTAGTGAATGTACTGTTTTGTTTTAGGGGAGAGGGGGGTCTTGTTCCAAATCCTGGGCTTAGGTGCCTCCTCCAGCCTCAGCCTCTCGGGTGGTTGGTAACGTGGGTGCGTCCCACCACCATGCCTGGCTTATAAGTATACTTTTCTGTGTCAACTGGTGATACAGGATTGTTATGGAAACTAACTGGGGTAGGGTGTTGGTGCTGATTTTAAGTAGTATTAAAATAACCACTAAATGACCGAAGATCAGATGTGGAGTTCCCAAAGCCCCAGAGGGAGAAAATAAAACAAAGAAACACTTCAACAGAAGAGAGTTAAGGAGACAGAAAAACAAACAAGCAAAAAACAAGTAAGCTTGCCTGGTAGACTTTTTAAACAACAAAACTGAGATCACTTGAATGAGCTCAGCTGCATAGGAAGCACAGTTACGTGCAGAGGTCAATCTCTCAGGTGATTATGTGTCAGGGTTAGTGGAAAACAGCATCTCGCTGCAGCTGTCCATGAGGGAGGCATCTAAAGGACACAAGTAGATGGGAAACAAGAGGTAGAAACTGCTAGCAGCCTAGCAGAGAGGAAAGTTTGAGCAGTGTTCATGTGGATGGGGCTGGAATCCCGGGACAGGTCTAGGTGGAGGGA
This sequence comes from Chinchilla lanigera, assembly GCF_000276665.1. Taxonomy (NCBI): domain Eukaryota; kingdom Metazoa; phylum Chordata; class Mammalia; order Rodentia; family Chinchillidae; genus Chinchilla; species Chinchilla lanigera. The sequence goes on along the minus strand of NW_004955407.1, from coordinate 38,988,254 downwards.
GGGCTCCTCATGATAAACAGAGTACTCAAAGGAGAGGGAGTTGTGGCAGGCCTTGTCTGCCTCACAGCTTACAAGAGTGGATGAGATCGAGAGGACCGACAGTTCCACACACACAGGGAGAGACCTTGCGGTGACTGCCCGCAGCGCAGGGACCAAGTAGATCAACAGGGAGGGCTTGGGGCAGGCGTTCTCAGATGGCACCAGGACACTTGATCCCAGGTCAGTTATGGTGATCTCCCTCTTGTGATACCTAGAAATGTCCCTGGGGCAGAATCATGTCCAGCTGAGAACTTTTGATACAGAGGAGTTAAGATATGGCTAGTATGTTAGAGCTAATTGATAACAGGTAGAAATTTGTACCCAGTAAACATAAAGTATAGATTCTTTTCCACCAAATGAAACACTCAACAAAATTAACTATATATTAGGCCCCAAGAAAAAGCCTAAGTTTGAAGAAGTATATATAGAAAGTGCTGTATAGAAAAAATGTGATATATATATCACAGAAGTGCTATGTAGAAAAAATGGGAGTGTAGCGTACCTCCTCGTGGGTCACTGCTTTCCTCACCTAGGAGTCTGCTGAGACTTAAGCCTGGGTAAAGGCCTAGACCAGTGGCGGTGAGCCTATGGCTCGCATGCCGCAGCACCTTGGTTGTGTCTTTGAAAGCTCTACAAGGTGTGCGTCATTGGCCTAGCACCGGAAGTGGGTGTCAGGGTGGGTTTTGAGGAGCACTGGCACTGCCTTGCTTGGTAGCTGTGTCAGGACACTCCTTACTCCTTCCATGGACAACTGAGTTGTCTCCTCAGGTATAGGACAGGCCAGAGCCATGGTGCATAGGGCTGGGGATGTCTCTGCCACTGAGGGTGCAGAAATCTCTTCCTCTGGCAAAATAATCTCATCAGAATCTAGAAGTTCAGCCGGGCGTGGTGGCACACACCTGTAATCCCTGTACTCGGAGGCTGAGGCAGGAGGATTGCTCAAGTTGGAGGCCAGCCTGGACCACAACGTGAGTTGAGGGCCAGCCTGAACTGCATAGCAAGGCCCTGTCTCAAAAAGACAAAAAAAAAAAAGGTTCAAAAGTATTATGTACTTTTGCATCTTTTATCTCACAAGTGGTGAATTAGGATAATCAAGTGGATCTATGTTGTGTTTTACAGTATTTAAACAGGGCACCCACGGACTGTCAGTACTCTGAGCTCCCAGGAGAGACCATGGCAACTTCAGGTCTCCTCAAATTAGAGAGCCACCTCCAGAAACTACTAAACTGACTAGAGAAACCCATCCTTACAGTTTTGTTTCTCCAGAATCACTCTCGGTAGCAGGTTGTATTGGTTAGCATTCTCTAGAGGAACACAGTCAGGTTATGCGGCTCACAGGTTAGGAGGCAGGAGCGCCCACAGGGCCATCTGCGGCTGGGGAGACGGAGGCTCTGGGAGCTGCTCAGCCCACGACAGAAGCTGAAAACCGAGAGGGATCAGGGACGCAGCACTAGCCCAAGGTCGAAGGCCTGGAAGCTGCTTGGGGAGTCGGTGGTGTGGGACCATGTTGAAGCTGAAGAAACCGGAGACCAACGCTCATAGGCAGTGGCAGCCGGAGATGCACCCACCTGGGCCAGGTGCACTTTTGGGAACATACAACCTTCCTTCTTCTCACCTTCTGGGTGCCACGCCACCAGGGTGGGCCTCCCCCTGAGCTTGCTGGCCTGTACCCACTCATCCCTGCAGCAGACACGCAAGCGTGCCCTAGTCCGTGTGGGTGTTGCTTAATCCAGCTCCGTCCACACGTCGTGCTTAGTGGCCACAGTGAGAAAGGTACCTGCACCAGCGCCCCGCAGGGACTGTGAGCACTGTAGCACGAGCATGTGAGCAAAAATTCTTTAAAAATGTAAAAAAATTGTAATTAAAAAAGGATATATTGACGTTTGTATTTCTTTAGTTACTAGTGAGTTTTTATTCTTCTGTTTGTGAAAGTTGGACAGTTGTATTTCCTTATTATTTTTGGCCTGCAGGTAACTTTGGGAAGGGTCCTCAAGTGACAAAGAACTTAAGTAAATGGATGAAACAGAAAGCATGTGTCATTGTTACTTTTCTCTCGTTGCTGAGACAAAATACCCAACAACCAAAATTAAGGAAGGAAAGGTTTATTAGCTCACAGTTTGTGGAGGTTTCAGTCCCTAATCAGCTGGCTCCAAGGCAGAGTGGCACATGGCAGAAGGCAACAGTTCATGGTGGTGGAAAACAGCAAAAGTAGCAAGAGCAAAAGGGAGGAGCAGCAGCAGAGAGAGCAAGCCTCTTTCCCTCCCTTATATTGTATGCAGGCCAGCTGCCCAGGGTGGGTGTAGCACTCACATTCATAATCCCAGCATTGGACCATGAGTCAGTCACAAACTCTAGAACCTGCCCCGTGACTGCATGAGGCTTTGGGGAGACATCCAGACACAGACCATAACAGTGTGTGTAGCCCTTAGTATAGAGCTTTAAGTGGGGTGAGTCTTCCACTGGGAGCTAAAGCCCCTATGACTCATGACATCCTTGTGACGCGTGACATCCAGACATGAAAACACTACTGTTTGAAGATTAGAGAAACTGCCTGTGTGTGGTGGGGGGGATAGACATTGATTGATTGTGTGTGTGTCTCTCTCTCTTTTTTACTTTTAAGGTGGCATAAAAAGATTTGTTAGGCAGACAATTGAAAGTACTTATTTACATAGAGTATGGGCCCTCAAGAGAGACATAGGCCAATTTGGATGTGGGAGTAGTTCTGTGTTTTTGCATTGGCAATCTGTGGAATTTCTGAATTGTAGGAAGGTCCCTCTCGGTCTTGATTTCGGGAAAACGCATGGCCCACCCACAGAAGACAGTGGCCCCTTTGACAGGTGAGGGGCACGAGCCCTACCAGATGGGGGGACGGGCGACCTAAGATGTTCCGCCTAAAAACATTCTTCGAACTCTTCATCTGTTTCTTTTTCTTAAGATCACGCTCTTCCTTTTACTTTCTCAGTGAGCTAATTTATGGATTAAAAGCACAGTATCTAAGGGATTTGGAGTATACTGTAATGGGCCCAGGAAAAAGGTAGCGCAGACATCTTAGGTAAATCTGACTGTGTTCTGGAGTTGCAGTCTGCTTAAAAGTATAATTTTTTTTAGTTCTGATTTTGCTTGTCTCCACCTCCCTTTATTGCTCCCATGCTACCTTCTTCCCCCTTGAGATTTTGCTCCCTTCCCAAGGGATACAGAGGGGTTGAGGAGCTCATCTTCTTAGAATTGTTTCAGGGGGAGGAGGGATGTTGAGACCGCCATGCTGGGATTAAGCGTATCTCCCTGACTGGAGATAGGTTTTGTTGTTTGATAAACCATCATCTTTTGATAGGAAAAAAGGACAAGAACATTAATAAGTCACTGACACTTAAGCTTCATTTTATAACCAGCAAGGGCCAGAAAGTTCCCTCCCTCCCCACCCCCTTTTTTTTTCTTTTGATGGTCCCGGGGTAGAACCCAGGCTTTGCACATGCTAGGTAAATGCTGTGCCACAGAGCTACATCCCCAGCCCCAGTTGCCTCTTATTCTCAGGTCAGCCTCGGGGTATTATGTAATGCACAAAAGAACAATGTTTGGTAAAGATGAGCCTGCCAACCACTTGTTGTGGGCCAGACCCCCTTAGTTCTCTCCAAGTAAATGACGGGTTTCGCTTCCTCACTCAGGTGCTTTCTGGGGCCTGCCCTGTCCTGTCCGATGGACAGAGGCCCTGGGCCATGCGGAGCTTTGCACCTTGCGCTCGGAACTGTGCCTGCCCGGCTGGAGGAAGCAGTGGTTGTACTACTGCAAGGTGGTGGATCCGTTTGCTGCGAGCAGAATTCAGTCAGGAACCCTACAGACGCGGAGGAAGCCAGTAGCGCTTGTGCTTGGGCGGGGCATTTTGAGAGTGTGGCACCATCTGCTGGCAGCTCTTCTCCGGCTTCCCTGGTGTCCAGTCGGAGTGCTGGTCACCTTGGGACGCCGCTGCCCTGTATTTACTCAACAGTATGTTGGGCAGAAAGAGTTGCGCTCCCGCTTTTTAATTCCTTGCATGGTGTTCTGATGCAGGGCTGGTGGGGCACCCCACTCATCAGTGCAGTGTATCTTCAAAGCTTCTGATGCCCCGTGCAAATTTGTCTTTTAGAATGGTTGAACCGTCTATGGCCATACCATCCTGAACACCCCCAATCTCGTCTAGAATGGTTGAAACAATATATATTGGATGTAATCAGTTTTGAAAGAGAGAGGAACTACAGGTCTTTAAGTTTTTGAAGTAAAATTCTGATCCCCCCAGTATTTATTATGGACATTTGGAACCAGTTGAGAGAGCAGGACTGTGATTGCTGCCGTCCAGGTCTAACACGTTGGTGTGCACCCAGACTGCCTTAGTCATGGGTGTGCTCTTGCTGACCCGCGTGCAGTCAGGTACGGGTGTGATGACCCACACCTGAGCCTCGCGGCATACGCTGCACCACATGAAGACCCACCGTAAACCTACAGCATTGTCACACCATCAGAGCAGCTGTCTCTGATAGTAACTGTATTTCCACGTCTCCACAATTTTCTTAAATTGACTTTCATGGCATTTTTTTCTTTTGCTTTTTCTGTTTTTTTTTTTTTTCTTAGATACTGCCCAACTTGACTTTGAACTCTTAGGCTCAGGCAAACCTCCTGCCTCAGCTTCTTGATTAGTTGGGACTATAGGTGCATCCTTCTATGGCTAACATTGTGTGTGTGTGAGAGAGAGAGAGACAGAGAGACAGAGACAGAGACAGAGAGACAGAGAGACAGACAGAGAGAGAAAGAGAAAAAGAAAGAGAAAGAGAAAGAAAGAGAAAGAGAAAAAGGGGTCCTGGGGATTGAACTGATGCCTTTGCACTGAGTTGCATCCCTAGCCTCTTTTTTATCTTTTATTTTGATACCAAACCTTGCTTGCTAAGTTGGTCAGGCTGAGGCCAAACTTGCAGTCCTCCTTTCCCAGCCTCACAGAGTGTTGGCATTACAGAGGTTCTCTATGATGTCAGCAGTTGATTTTGATCACATACTAGTTACCCACAAGCATCCCTTCACCTTTCTTTCTTTCTTTTTCTTTCTTTTCTTTTTTCTTTTTTTTTTTTTTTTTGAGACAGGATCTTGCTGTGTAGTTCAGGCTGACCTGGGCTCACTGTATAGCCCAGGCTGGCCTTGAACTCAAGGCGATCCTCCTGCCTCAGCCTCCCCAATCCTGGGGTTGCACATGGGCACCACTACACCCAGCTTGCAGAACACTTTTCCATCTTAAACAGTCTGAGACTTTCAGAGATTTTACTTCCCTTTGGGCAGTGGCTGGAAACCTTCTTATTGCGGTTGTGTGCCAGCTTCACCATTGCCACCTAGCCTGTCTCGCCATCTCTGCGAGGCGCGGCTGAGCCCGCAGTGTGGCGGCACATGCAGGAGTAAGCAAAGCGGCACGCGTGGATGGCTGCATGGACGCGGTGACCCCAGCCAAGAACAGGACGCTGTGAGGCCAGGAGCTGCCCTCCGCGTCTGCCTGTGGGTAGGGGTGCCCCGAGCTTTATGAGTTAGGCGAGAATGTCCCCCAGAAGCCTCGTGTCCGGAGCTGGGCCTTTTGGAAGGTGGCTGCAGGGCTGGTGGGGCACCCCACCCATCAGTGCAGTCATCTGCTGAAGGGCTGGCGCTGACGTGCCGGTGGGAGGTGGGGTTTGGTCAGAAGAGGCGGTTCCTGGGGGGCCGCCTGGAAGGGGCCCTGTCCCTGCCCACCCCTCTGTGCTTCCTGGGTGCCCCGAGCTGAGCACTTCCCACGGCAGACCCTCCCACCGTGCCCTTGTGCCCTGGAGCCAGCTGACTGCAGCGAGTTCTTTAAAACAGCTGAGACAAGCTGGCCTGCAGTCGTGGTTGTCGGTGCTGTTTCGCCCACAGGAAAGCCGCCGGACGGAAGAAAGTGGCGTGGCTTTGCCTCTTGTTCCTCTTTCTGAAGTGGTTGAGGGGCTCCAGGGTCACCCCGGCGCAGCCTCTTTGACCGCTTCAGGCACTCTGCCAGCCGGTCGTGAGCCAGCGAAGCCTCTCTCCGGGTCGGGGAGGTGGACACGGAGGTGCAGGCGGAGAGCCTGGCTTCCGCAGTCTCGGGTCCTGGCAACCATGTGAATAGGACAGGATTAAAGTGTGCTGCGAATGGGCAAGGCGATCTGTGTGCAGAGGGAGGTAGAGCTATCACTAATCACGGTTCTGGAAATGTCAAGGTTGTAATTCGTTCAGGTTAAGTTTATAACTTATTCTGTCATAGATGCATATTTTACTTCGTGTCTCCTGCACATCCAAGACTGTGCCTGCTGCCAGGGTTGCCAGGGAGCGGCCCCGGGCCTCACGGGCCATATAGTGGATGATGCAGTAAGGAGCCGGGCCGCAGAGGGGCTTGTGTGAAGGCCTGAGGTGGTGGAGGAAGACTTCGTGCGGAGGGAGAGGCAGCGTCAGGTGGCGCGTGTTCACAGCTAGCCGTGCGCACAGAGCAGGAGAGGTCTCAGCGGAGCTTCAAGGCTGGACAGGACCCAGGGCGGAGCAGAGGACAGGGACGCAGGGGCAGCGGCAGTTTATCGTTCCTGCCGGGCGGGGGGTGGAGAGCAGCAGGGGTCAGTGATGCCTGGCATGGGTCGGGGAGAGATGTGGAGAGCTGAGTCGCACGGACAGATGTGGTTAGAGAGCAGGGAGAGTGGACTGTAGCAAGGCCGGCTGGGCTCCTGCGACCAGGGGGGAGCCTGCAATCGGTCTGGGACAGTGCTGACCTGCGCTGGAAGGAGGCAGCGGGGAGGCCAGCAGGGGCGCAAGCTGCGGTGTGGAGGAGAGCCAGGCTCAGGTCAAGGCACAGCCCTGGGAGGCACAGGGCCAGGTGTGCAGACGGGTGGGGGCTTGGTCTCGAGAAGGGATTCCCAGCTAGACGGAAGCACAGCTTTGCCGGTGGTTCGCAGCCCTCGGAGACTTCCGGCCCGTTCCTATCCACACATGTGGTCTGCTGCCGTCCTTCGTGCGGCCGGTGAGCCCGAGTGGCCCCTGCTCCTCGTGGCTTCCGGGGTGCCCTTGGATCTGCCCTTGTCGCTGTGGCCGCTGCTCGCCTTGTGCTGTTGTCCCGCCTGTGGGTGCAGCCTCCTGCTGGCCCTCCAGGGTCTCCTCCGGACGTGTGGCCTCACACAAGGTACTCACAGTGAGGGCTGTGTGCCGGCTTGCCGCAGGCTGGGTGGATTAGACAGTGCAGCACCTGCCTCGTATGTGCAGCCCTGGAGTCCATCCCCAGCGCTGGGTGAAGAAGATTTAAACCTAGAAGCCTACTGTCCCATAGTTTAGGGGTCAGAAGTCACATTAGGTGTGGACAGGGCTGCGCTCCCTCAGAGGCTCCGGGGAGGGTCCTCCTTTGCTGCTTCCTGCTGGCGGCTCAGGAGTCCCAGCTCCCCTCATTCCCTCTTCACCCGCCCCCCGCCAGGGTCTCAGAGCCGCCTCTCTCCTCGTGCAGCTATGGGTGCTAAACCTGGGGTCTCTCGTCCCTTAGCCTCACAGCCCCTGTAAGCCGCTGTGCGTGGGTCCTGGGAGTTGGGAGGCCCAGTTCCCCTCCCTCACGTCCTGACGGGACCAGAGGCTGACAAGTGTGCCTCGGCCCACCCCTGGGGAGTGTCTGCCAGTCGCTCAGCCTGAATTATCTCCTCAACCTGAACTCTCTCACCTTGTTTCCCCAGGTCACGGGCGCGGCTGCTCACCGTCTGCTCCTGTCTGGACCTTCGGCTCCGCTCCGCCAGGTGCTCAGGTGGGAAGTCTGCGTCCCCTGGCTCTGTCCTCGTCAACTTGCTTGTGGCTGTGCTTCAATGCGTGGAACAAGGCCCACCTTACAAGAGGGAGGTGGGAAGGAGTCTATTACTCCCATTTCCTGCTAGCGCTGAGGCCTTGGCCACACCCTCCAGCTCCTCAGCTGGGAAGTGGGTGTCACAAGAGAAAACCTGTGTCTCGAGTGCTCAGGAGGTCTCTGCAGCTGTCGCTGCTGCTGGTGGCTGGGACATTGTCCCCTTGAACTGTCCCCAGAAAGACATGCGGCTAATTCCACATTTGCTTTAGAGTCTCCTAAAGCATCACGGCACTTCCCCTGTGACCTTTGGTGGTCCTACTAGTGCAGGGCACCTGGTAAGATGGCCCTTGCCCTTGCTGTGGCCTCCTCAGTGAGCCTGGACCACTGAGTCCATGTGACACGCACCGTGACATTGCTGCTTTGCCAGTTGGGGTTCAGCCCGCATGCGGTACCCCGCTCTGAAATGCCTGTCTGCAGCCATGTCGCAGATGCCTGTCCTGGTCCCTGACCCATCATGCCGGTGCTCGGCGTTACTCTGAGGTTGTATGTCATCATTAAGCAAAAGGCCATTGTTTGCGTTCTGTGTCCTGCACGTGCTCTGCAGTAGTGCCATCTTCGGCTCCTCACTCACCGCTTTCTGCCCATGCCTGCTTGTGGGGCACCGTCTCTCCATCTCACGGTGCCACCAGGTCTTGCTTACACTGCTCTTCCCAAGAGGCTGTCCTGGCCATGCAGCCTGGGGCCTCCCCGTCACTGTCCCTTGCGCCTATGTCTGGCTTGTGGGAGACACGCTGGTGTCTGCGTGAGGACCAGCACAGTGAGCTGAGTGAGCGCTCGGCAGAAGCTGAGGGAGTGGCTGTGCGAGAGGGTTGAAGGGCAGCCTGTCCTCCCTGTGTGAGATGTGTGCCTCAGAAACACTGCCTGGGTCCTGGGGCGTAAGGAGAGGGAGCCGACGCCGCTAACTGCTGCTCTCGCCTCTTCTTTTCCAGACACCGCCTGCATCGCACTCGAGATGATCTGATGTCCTGAGTCAGACGCTTGCTAACCATGATGGCCACACAGACACTGAGTATAGACAGCTATCAAGATGGGCAGCAAGTGAGCGCCTGCCTTTACTCTGCATGCTAGTTGCCGCCCGCGGGCGTGGCGCTGAAAGGTGGACAGTGCTCTGTGTATCCATCGTTCAATCTCTGTGAGGTTGCACGTTTAATCGTCAGTATGTTATGCTTTGCTGTATGTTGGCATGCAGAAAGATAAGCTATAGAATTGCTCAGACTAGTTCTTCAGTAGTACCAAGCTTGCTAGTAATTTTAGCACCCCTCCCCCGCAACTTACCTTTTTAAAGTCAGTGTTAATTAGCATTGTGGCTTTTGAAGAAAAGCTGGATTCTTTCCTAGCATATAGAAGGCCCTGGATTAGTATTTTATACTTTGTTTTGTTTTTGTAGTGGGAATCAAACTTAGGACCTCGTGCTTGCCAGGCGGGCACTGTGCCACTGAGCTATCTCCCCAGCAGAATTAGTATTTTATTTTATTTTATTTTATTTTATTTTATTTTTTTTGGTTTTTCTCTGGTACCAGGAACCGAACTCACGACCTTGCGCTTGCCAGGCAGGCGCTTTTGCCGTTGAGCTAAATCCCCAGCCCCCAGGATTAGTATTTTAAAAGAAAAGACAATCTGTGCTCTTGAGCTCTCCACCCTGTCCTCCCTCCCTTTGTTTTCTGGTGTTGGGAGGAACCCAGGGCTTGGTGTGTTCTGGGCCCCACTCTACCATTGAGCTCGTTCCTTAAACACGGTAGATTTGCTTGTGGTGCTACAATTGAACGTGGTGCTTTCACACTGTGCTGCCTCCCTAGCGCTTGCTTGCTTTTTATCTCTCTATCTATCTCTCTGCCTATCTATTTATCATCTATCTATCTATCTGTCTGTCGTCTTTTTGAAATAGGGTCTTGCTATGCAGTTCAGGCCGGACTTGAACTCACTTTGTAGCCTAGGCTGGTCTCGAACTTGCAAAGATCCTCCTGCCTCAGTCTCCCGAGTGCTGGGATTACAGGCATGCGCCACCATGCCTGGCTCCCCAGCACTTTTTAAAAAAAAAAAAAAATTAAGACAGTGTTCTCCAAATTGCCCAGTCGAGACTTGAACTTGTACTCCTCGTGCCTCAGCCTCCCAGAGTGTCCAAGCTAATTTTGATAATCATAGATTCTCATGTTTGTGTCACAAAACTGAGAGCTAAGCTGACCAACTTTTACATGGGAGTTCTGAGGTTTCACCTGCCCAGGAATAAGTGTATGAGGCACTGTCCCAGTAACCCACCCAGCAGAGTTAGTATTGATCTTCCTGCCTTAGGTGTACTTGGATGGCTGCGCTGTGACGTGGGTGACCCCTCGACCCCCCCCCCCCCCCCGTGAGTGGAGTCCCCTGCTGCAGTGCGTTGTGTCTGTGTGTGGGTGTTGTGTGCTGTGTGACCTGCGGAAGTTTAGGAGAAGGAGCTTAGCGGAGGCGCTGAGTGCTGCCTGCCCTATGTGTTCTGCACGGGGCAGCCAGCCTTGCCCCCTGTGCTCCTGCTTACGGTAGGAGTCGGAGGCTTCTTGCTCCTTGCTGCTCTGCAGAGGGTTGAGTGAGATCGAGGCGGAGGCTTGGCCATCTGTCAGCAGGCTAGCCCAGCCCTCGGTCCTGTCCCAGCTTTTTTTTTTTTTTTTTTTGTCTTTGAGACAGGGTCTCGCTATGCAGTTCAGGCTGGCCTTGAGCTCACTTTGTAGCCCAGGCTGGTCTCGAACTCACAATGATCCTCCTGCCTCAGCCTTCCAAGTGCTGGAATTACAGGCATGCCCATCCATGCCTGCCTGGATATGGGAGATTTCAACCCTCCCACAAATATGTGGCATATTTGATTTTGAGTTGTTTTTAGAAGACAAAAGAGTTTGGAGTACAGTGGTATTTCGATTCACAAATGCTTTTGTTTGCAAACAATTTGATTCACAAACAGAGCGTTTGGCAAAATTTTGTTTCTATTTGTGAAATCTGCATTGGGTGACAAAGACAACCGTGGCCATCTTTCTGCCACATAAGCACAAACATGGCCATTTCTTCCAGAATTGTGGAACAAGTTAAGTTCATGAACCGAAGTCCCCCTGTTTTGTTATTGTCCCTCATTAAATTACTAAACGTGAGGCTGTAGAGCAAGAAGACATAAAAGGTTTCATATGTAGTGTTTTCCTTGGTGGTGTATAGTTGCAATTTTTAAAATCATAAGCATTTCGCACATTTTGGTCATCTCAGTTCTTAAGCAGTTGGTACTCATTTTTAAAGTATATTAAATTCAAAGGCGTTTTGTTGGTACTGTAGTTTCGCTGTTGCCAGCCACATTAAGTGTCTGATTGTGTTCCTGTTTGGGAATAGAATGTAATTTCTTTTATGTTCAGTGACAGGAATTCTCCTCCTTTTATAGATGCAAGTGGTAACAGAGTTAAAAACGGAGCAAGATCCAGTTTGCTCTGAACCAGATGCGGAAGGAGTGAGCCCTCCCCCCGTGGAGTCTCAGACCCCGATGGATGCGGACAAGCAGGCCATTTATAGGTAGCACTGGGGTGTGGGCGCCTGGGTTTTCAGAGGACCAGCAGAGGCAGACATGGTAGATGCCGCCCGGAGCCAGTGGCAAGACAGGATGGGGGGGTGCCACTGTGGAGTGGTGTGCAGCTCCTCGGGGGAAACCTCACTGGGTGAAGTTGCTGTTACTTGTAACAACTAAAAGAGAACGTTTTGCAGTATCAATGTATATTTTAGGTAATCTTCCCAAAGAAATCTTTAGATCCCTATGGCCTTGTTTGTGTGTGTGTGTGCTGCTGGGGATCAGACCCAGGGCCGTGCTTCTGCTAAGCAAGGGCTCTGCCCCTGAGCCACACCGCAGCCCAGACTCAGATGGGCTTGGGGAGGATTCCACCAAGCACATGAAGGAGAAAGCAACAGCGAGTCTGCAGTCTCTCCAGAAAAGAGGAGAGGGGGAGTGCTGCCCAGCTCACTAGGAACTGATTTATTCTGACGCTAGAACAGAGAAAGACAGTATAAAACAAAACACAGAGCAGCATCCCATCGTATCAGTGAAATGCTAACAAAACCCATCAGTATATAAAAAGAAAACATCTAGTGCCCCAGTGGAGTGTATCCTGCAATATAAGACCGGTTCAGCATTAAAAAGTCCACCGGTGCACAAAATACCTTGATTCTTCTTTGTTCCACAGTCCCCTCCCCTCCCTGCAGCCCCCTCCCCTTTAAAAAAGTCCAGAGTGGGATCCACAGGTGAGAATGTCCACTGATGCCGGAAAGTACCAGACAGACTCTAGTCCGTAACCATCCAATGACGGCTAAAAGTCAGGTAAGGGCAGGGTCGGGCACTCTCCTCACCTGAGGCAGGGCATCCACAGAACAGCGTACAGCCCACGTCCTAGTTAGCAGTGAGGACACAGTACTTGCCCCAAGACTGAGGGTAGAGCAAGAATGCTCGCTGTCGTACTCCTGCCCAGCCCTGAAAGGGAAGCTCCAGCCCAGCCTGAACGGCAGGGCTGAGAATGAAAGGCATCGTGGAGGAGAGACGTGTCAGAGGGAGGAGTGAACGGGTGTGCAGTGGCTCACACCTGCGGTCCCACCTGGGCCACGTAGTGGGTGCAAGGCCACCTGAGCTATGTAAGACTGTCTCAGAAAAACAAAAACAAAGCTGATTGTGCATAAGTGGAAATGGTCTAAACAGAGAAATTCCAAAAACCTCCCCAAACTTCTACAACTAAGTGATTTTAGTGAGGTTGTAGGGTACAAGGGCAAGATACAAATCCTACCTCTATACCAGTAATGTACAATTAGAAACTTAAAAGGAACTGGATGTGGTGGTGCACAGCTGTAATCCAGCATTCAGGAGACTGAGGCAGGAGGATTGCCATGAATGTGAGGCCAGCCTGGACTCTAGAGTGAGTTCAAGGCAACCTGGACTACATAGCAAGACCATGTCTCAGAAGGAAACAAAGACAGGCAGATAGACAGACAGACAGAAAGAAAGAAGGAATGAAAGAAACTTTAAAAGGCAGTACTATTTATAAGAGCTTTCTTATACCTAAGAAAATTAAGTATAAACCCTTTGTGCTGAAAACTATAAAATGCTGGTGTAAGCAATCAAAAACCTGAATAAATCACAGGCCATCCTCTGTTCCTGGGTTAGAAGAGCCAGTGTGGTTAGGATACCAGTATCTTCAAATAGGCTATAGACTTAACTAAGTCCCAAGCCAAGTCCTTGCAGGATGTTTCTGTACAAACAAGCAAACTAATTCTAAATTGTATGCAGAACACAAAATTAGAACAACTTTTTTTCTTGGAAACAGAGTCTCATTTTGTAGTCGCTGGCCTTGAACTCACTATGTAGCCCAGGCTGGCCTGAAACTAGTGATGACCCTCCTGCCTCAGCCTCCTGAGTGCTGGGATTATAGCTGTGTACCACCATGGCTGGCTAGAACAGTATTAGAAAAGAAAAAGTTGGAGGAATGCACCTACCTTGTTTTTAAAAGTTACTGTGACATTACAGTACTTGAGACATGGTGCCAATGCAGGGAAGCCGTATACATGAGGGCGTGAAACAAAGTCCAGAAATACATGCGATGGCCGGGCGTGGTGGTGCACTCCTGTAATCCCAGCACACAGGAGGCTGAGGCGGGAGGATCGTTGTGAGTTCAAGGCCAGCCTGGGCTACAAAGTGAGCTCAAGGCCAGCCTGAACTGCTTAGCGAGACCCTGTCTCAAAAAGACAGAAATAGATGCGATGAAAATGCATCATTTGACTGCTGATGGAGGTGCAAAAATAGTTCAGCTCATCCTGAGCAAATGTGTTGGGACCAGGCGCATGTCATATGTGTCCAAAACAAAAGCCAGCAAGCCTCAGCTTGGCCTCACATCTTATACACATTTTCTCTAAATGGATTACAGCTCTGATGTAGGTTTAAAAATTGTAATTCTGTCAGTCTTTCTGGGTTAGGCAAAAAGTTCTTAGGACAGCAAGAACATGATTTATAAAATCAAAAGTTGAAAAATGGGACCTGATCAAAATTTAAAACTTTTGCTGTGGCAAAAATGCTGCTAAGAGAATGAAAAGACAAACTGCACGCCGGAGGAGGTGCTGGAGGGTCACGTGGCCCTTTGAGGAGTTGTGTCTAGGTTAGAACAAGATTCTTCAAAGCTCAGTAATGAGAAAAACCAGCTCTGCAGTGACAAACAGACAAAGGAGGTGGACAGTGCTGCATCCACCCAAGAGGACCCACAGGCAGCAAAATGCCGAGGAGGAGACGCGCTCAGCACCACTGGCCATCAGAGAAATGCAGGTGAAACTCGGGATGAAGCCACCGTCAGGACAGCTGAAGCGAGGGACAGTGGCCGCACCTAGGGCCCGGTGCTGCTCAGCCGGGATGCACCTGCGCTGCCACCCGGCACAAACTCTGTCACTTCCTCACACTGCATGTGAGCTAGCAGGGCCACAGACTCCTGCTTGTCACCCCACAGAAGAGAGAACTGAAGCTCACACAAGCTCGTGTCAGGCCCTGCGAGAGTCTCATCTTGACCATGGTAAAGTGCACGTGCGCTCACCATCTAGGCCGTCTTTTGGGGTGCAGGTCAGGTTGCTCATTTCACTGCCATTGTCCACCTCTGGGGGTTTCATCCTCAAACTGAAACACATTGCCCACTAAACACTGGCCTGCTCTCTGTTCCTCTCCCATTTTCCTGCTTATTTCTATGAATTCCTCCATTCCAGAGAGTGTCATCTAAGCATCACCCTCCAGTGCAGTGCTTGTCTCTTTGTGATTGGCTTCTTTTTTCTTCTGTGATGTCTTCAAGGTCCATGTGTGTTGTCGTGTGTCAGAGTCGCCTTCCTTTCAAAGCTGAGTAGTATTCTGTGCTACTGTTATATCCGTCCGTCAGTGGACCTTGGGTTGCTTCCACCTTTTGACTTTTCTTAATGCAGCTGTGAGCATAAGTGTGCAGATACCCGTTCAGTTGTTCGCTAATGTTCATAGGTGCCTTACTCACGACTGTCAGGAACCGGAAGCAACCTCAGGGATTCTCAGCCGAGGGGTGGCGAGAAGCGATAGCGCCATGCGGCGCTGTGACGGGGCAGCGGAAGGAGAGAGTATGGGTCCACGGCAGAACTGGCGTGATTTCCAGCTGCACGTGCCGAGCGAGTGATGCTGCCCTCGGAGGGCTGAAACAGTATGGTTCACCTACGTGGGCTTTTCAATAGCACCCAGCCCTGGTGGAGGGGACCAAGGCAGTGATGGCCTCGGCTCGGGTGTGGCCTTGGGCACAGTGCAGCAGAGGGAGCGAGAGGAGGGCCGGGTGGTCTCGGAGCGCTCTGCTGTGGATCGTGGCGGTGCTCACACACTCACGGTGGGAAATGTGTGGGTCTGTATGGCAGGAGCAGTCCGTTCTACTGTCGGATAATTTGTCAAATAAAAGCTTTGAAATGCATTGGTCAGGATGCTTTAAGACCTTGGTTTCCTATGCCTCAGAACAAACCCAATTAAAAATATTGCATAAAACAATTCCACTCAGAATTGCCACAAAAACCATAAAACTAGGGATAAACCTCAACATCAAGTATTCCAGAACTACACAGAGAAAACAGTAAAAATGGTAATGAAGAATGTAAGCAGAAACCAACTAGTAGAGAGCGATTCCGATCCCTGCATAAGCACACTTAGTGCCGGGCATGGTCTGCGCACCTGTAATCCCAGCACTTGGGAGGCTGAGGCAGGATGAGTGTTGCTAGTTTGAGGCCAGGATGGGCTAGATAGTGAGTTCAAGGCCAGCCAGAGCTACATAGCGAGACCTTGTCTGAAACAAAACAAAACAAAGCGGAAGCGCTTAGTGTCCTAAAAGTTTCACTTTGCCTGAGCTAATTTATAAATTTAAGGCAGTACCATCTCAGTCGAACAGAACCCAAAGCAATATGTATATGGTGATTCTAAAATTCATCTGGTGGAAAATGTACAAGATAACTGATTTTTGTAAAAAGAACAGTGTAAATAAAGTCCCACCAAAGGTTTTGTTTTGTTTTATTTTGCTTTTTTAACCCTTACCATCTTGAAAAGAAGAGGAGGCCATCTCAGCCGCGTTGGCGAGTCCTCCCATGCTGGGGCGTGTAGACAGCTACAGCCAGTCACTGATTAGCGTGGTCACTGCAGGGATGCAGCAGAACTGAGAGCTCAGAGGGAGCCCCAGGCGTATATGAAAATGTAAATGGGGGTCTTTCAAATCAGTAGGCAGAAGACAAGCTAAATACCAGAGGACCTATTGACTATTTGGGAAAAAAATTCCCAAGTGCCTTGTTCATAAAAATCCAGCTGAAGCCAGGCATAGTGGTGCACACCTATAATCCCAGTTGGGAGGCTGAGACAGAAGGATTGCTCAAGTTTGAGGCCAGCCTGGGCTACATAATGAGCTTAAGACCAGCTTGAACTCCATAGTGAGACCCTGTCTCTCAACAACCCCTACCAAAAAAATCCGATTGAAGGTTTAAACATATATAAGAAATTTGAAGAAAACATAGGAAAATGTGTGTAGCGATCAGTTAAGGATGCCTTATAAGTGAACACAAACTCAAAACATCACTGATAAAACTGATAAAAACTGCAAAACTAGCCCTTTATACGACGAGCAATGTTATAGACGAGTCCTGTGACCGCAGACTGGGAGCACATGTATGTGACAAAGGCAAAGTAGTAATACCCTAAAACCTTGAAGCAGTCAGCAAGAAAAAGACAAATAGCCTAAAGCACAAGCGGCAAAGCAGGCAAGGCCCGGAGGAGACGGTGAGGGCCCAGCATGAAAAAACATTCAATGTGGAGATCATTTTCTCTGTCTACCAGGTGTCAAAATAAAAAAGAGGAGGCCAGGCACAGGTGCACACCTGTCATCCCAGCTACTCCGGAGGCAGAGGAGTGGGCCATAGCCTGGGCGACCTAGCAAGACCCTGTCTCAAAGTCAGTTAGTAAACATTAAATATATGGGTTCTCGTATGAGAACCCCAAATAGCAATGAAGACTAAAATACAGGCAAGGTGGTGGGAAACAGGGAGGTGAGCTCTTTGGAGATAAGGAAGGGTCCCAGAGGAAAGGGGGCGCGCTGGTTGATACACAGGCCAACCTACCAAGACAGAATTAACTGTTACGTATCACAAACACACTAATTGTCTTGGTTATTTTTCTCATTGCTAAGGCAAAATACCTGGCATCCACGAGTTTAAAGGAGGAAAGGTTCATCTGGTTCACAGTTTGTAGAGGGTTCAGTCCACAGTTGGCTGGCTCCAAGGCAGAGGGGCATCGCAGAGGAAAAACAGCTCATCATGTGGCAGGCAGAAGGCAGTGAGCAGCAACAACAGCAGCAGCCTGCCTTCTTTCTGTCCCTCTTTATTCCATCCAGGCCAGGAGCCTTTTGATTGGTGCCACTCTCACCATGGTGGGGCTTCCATTATCCACCCCCTTAATCCCAGTTTCACTCTCTAAATCCATATTCACACACCCTAATCCAGCCACCTTGAAAGCTCCCCACCTATGGGCACATGAGGCATTGGGGTGACATCTAGATATAAACCATAATAGTAATGCATTTTTGGAAAGTCTGGTGGCTATAGCCCCCACAGGTCCCCAGAACTCAGAGGGGGTGTGATGAATAGCTTTTCTATTTTCTGCTTGCCTGCCTGCTTCCCTCCCTCCCCACTTTCTTTCTTTCTTTTTCTTTCTTTCTTTCTTTCTTTCTTTTTCTTTCTTTCTTTCTTTCTTTCTTTCTTTCTTTCTTTCTTTCTTTCTTTCTTTCTTTCTTTTTCTCTTTCTTTCTTTCTTTCATTTCAT
>NW_004955407.1:38924316-38970434 GCF_000276665.1 Chinchilla lanigera | reverse complement strand
GCCACCACACCAGCTCTGAGTGCTGGTATTACAGGTGTGCACCACCATGCCCAGCCCCCTTTTTCTTTCTTTTGCCATCTTTCTTTCTTTCTTTCTTTCTTTCTTTCTTTCTTTCTTTCTTTCTTTCATTTCATTTCATTTCATTTCATCTTCCTTCCCTTCCCTTCCCTTCCCTTCCCTTCCTTTCCTTTCCCTTCCCTTCCTTTTCTTTTCCTCACCTCTCCTCTCCTTTCCTTTGTTTTCTTTCTTTCTTTCTTTCTTTCTTTCTTTCTTTCTTTCTTTCTTTCTTTCTTTCTTTCTTTCTTCCTTCCTTCCTTCCTTCCCTCCCTCCCTCCCTCCCTTCCTTCCTTCCTTCCTTCCTTCCTTCCTTCCTTAAGACAGGGTCTCGCTATGTAGCTCAGGCTGGCCTTCAGCCCATGCAGTCCTCCGTCTGTCTCTGGAATGCTAACAGGCATGCGCCTGGCTCTATTTTCATTCAGAATCCTTTTTTCTTTCTTTAAATTGTAGATTTAAAAAAAAAAAAATTAAAGCCTCAAACACAGTTCACAATTTACCGTATTTTTCTTTTTTTTCCCCAGTGCTGGAGATTGAGCCCAGGATTTTACCCATACTAGCCACGCACTGTACCACAGAACTACACCCTTGGCCCGTGCAGCTCATCATGCTCACTGGTTTTCAGTGTGTGGTTTCTGCCTGTGAAGTATATTTTCACTGCTGTGAAACAGACCTCCAGGATCTTTTTATCTTGCAAATCTGAAACTATACCAGTGATGGCAAACCTTTTAGACTGAGTACCCAAACTGTAACCCCAAACCCACTTACTTATTGCAGAGTGCCAGCACTGCCATTAAACCTGAATGCTGTGGTGCTGGGGTGACTTGGCTTGTGTGTTGACAGAGGCCCGTGCATGCCTGCTGCAGCACGCATGCCATAGGTTCCGCGCCACTGCTCTATACCCATTAAATGACAAATCATCTTTCCTTCATCACCTCTGCCCCTGTTGACCACCATTCTACTTTCCTTTTTTTTTTTTTTTTTTTTCCTTCCAGTACCAGGAATCAAACTCACGACCTTGCGCTTGCCAGGCAGGCGCTGTGCCACTGAGCTAAATCCCCAGCCCCTTTCCTTTTATGAATTTGTTTTAGATAGCTCATACAGATGGACTCACTTAGGGGTTAGGTTCCTGTGACAGATGATTTCACTCAGCATAATGCCCTCTGGGTTCCTCCTGGGGGTAGCACAGGACTCTAGTAACTTCCATGGTGTCCATGCTGCTCCCACCTCAGCAGTGCTGCCAGGAGCTGGTAGTGTCTGCACACGGAGGTGCTCCCATGTGGTCAGTGATTCACCAACTCCAGACCACCTCAGCGACTGCTGGGTGACTGGTGCACAGGTATAAGCTGCCCCGACACAGTTAAAGCGCGCCAGGACTTCTGTGTGCTCACATGGACAGTCGCTTTGGCAGCACTGACTGCTTAATTTGTGGGGCTCATCGCAGAAGGAGAACATGAGGTTCCTTGTTCCAGTGCTAGCAGGGCCTCCACACAGCCTTGCAGCCAGTCCTGTTACTGTGACCGACTTGAAAGCAGAGCAAGACGCGGGGCTCTTAGGAGTGTGCAGTGTCCTCTGGAGAAGGGTACGGCTAACACATGGACAGCCACCCACTTGGGAGACTCGGGAACAGAGTGGTGCCCCAGAGGCATTCTGCTTGACCTGTGGGACCTGAGTTCTTTCCAAGAAGCATGTATTCATCTTTTGTGTAACTAGAAATTGCTGTCAGACATACCACTTCACAGCCATTAGGATGCCTGCAATTAAAAAGAAAACCAGGAAATAGCAACCGTTGCTGAGAACGTGGGGAAGTTAGAACCCTGGTACGCTGCTGACAGAAGGAGAGAGCCACTTAGTAAAACAGTCTGGCAGCTTCTTGGAAAATTAAGAGGAGAGTTACAGTTGACCCAGCGTCTCTCTACTCCTGTGCAAGTACCTAAGAGAAATGACGCCAGCATGTTCCCACGAACACTTGCACATGAATGTTCAGAACAGCAGCGTCCATAATAGCTAAGACATAGATGCAATCCAGATGTCCACGGATGGGTGAATGGAAAGACTAACTGGCTTATCCTCACCTGGATCTTAACTGCACCGTGAAGGAACGAAGGACTGGTACCGGCACAGCACTGGCGAGTGAGTCTTGGAGACTTGCTGACGGGAACCAGACACAAAGCTGTGCACAGCACGTCTGGAGCAGGCGTAGGGAGGGACAGCGGCTGGCAGGCGGCCGGGGCCAGAGGAGCGGAAAGGAACTGCTGGTGGGCACGGGGAGGCTTTCATAACTGGTGACAGTGGTCTCACATTGGAGCAAGGCTGGAGCACGCTTCAGAAAACCACCGAGTTCATTGATAAGAACGGTTTGTGCTTCTGTTGTTTGATAAGCTTTTCATGCCTATATCTTGTAACCCAAGCGACTACTTTGAAGATGATATGCAATGTGTTAACCATTCTTAATCTCCTGTATCTTGTTTTGGAATTTTATATCACTTTGTATTGTTTTTTATCTTTAAATAAAAAACATTGAATTTTACACTTTCCATGGTGAATTCTGTGGCATGTGAATTAGAGCTCAACTGAGCTGCTCCAAAATCACGCACACGTGTGCGCGAAGTTTGCGCGCGGGTGTAGAGAGCATACCTTCAATCTTCCTTCTTCCTCCCCAGGCACCCCCTGTTTCCACTGTTGGCCTTGCTGTTTGAAAAATGCGAGCAGTCCACGCAGGGCTCCGAAGGCACCACCTCCGCCAGTTTTGACGTGGACATAGAGAACTTCGTCAGGAAGCAGGAGAAGGAAGGGAAGCCCTTCTTCTGTGAGGATCCAGAAACGGACAACTTAGTAAGTAAAGTCCATGTTTCATTTTCAAGTTTTATTTTCATAATTTAAAATCTGTTTGTGAAATTTTAAACTTATATTTAGCACTCCAGAGTGCTTGTACTTCCATCAGCAGGGTGTGACTGCCGATCTGTCAGCTTCCTTGGTGAGGAACACTTAGCAAACTGTAGAGGGCTCCTGGCTGTGCGTCTGGGTGGCCGTGGGTGCTGTGTCGGGTCGCCAGTGCCTGGCTGGGGCTGCTGCCCTGTGCTGCTCCCTGGCCACTGCAGACTCAAGACTCAGCAGCCCCGCCTCTGCCATTTCCGCCCTGGAGCCAGCAGGCAATGGATTGAACCCCCTTAAACTGTAAGCCCGATTAAACTTTTTTTTTTTTTTTTTGTCTTTCTGAGACAGGGTCTCGCTATGCAGTTCAGGCTGGCCTTGAGCTCACTGTGTAGCCCAGGCT
Organism: Chinchilla lanigera; assembly: GCF_000276665.1. Taxonomy (NCBI): domain Eukaryota; kingdom Metazoa; phylum Chordata; class Mammalia; order Rodentia; family Chinchillidae; genus Chinchilla; species Chinchilla lanigera. The sequence continues at coordinate 38,967,103 of NW_004955407.1, read as the reverse complement.
GGCCTCAAACTCAAAACCATCCTCCTGCCTCAGCCTCCCGAAAACTGGGATTACAGGTGTGTGCCACCATGCCTGGAAAGAATTGTATAATTTTAAAATAACTTACTTTACAAGCCAGGTATGGTGGTGCATACTTATAATCCCAGCAGTCTGGGAAGCAGAGGCAGGGAGATCACAAATTTGAGCCCAGCCTGGCAACTTAGCAACTTAACAAATGCCTAAAAAAAGAGGGAAAAACCCATCACCAACTTCACAGTGTGTTTTACTGTGACTGCCCCAGGCCTTCCAATTTCTAGTTACTTTCTTCTTCAGCAAGCAAATGAAAGAACTTGGGCTTCATCCTAAGTGTCTGGGGCTAGGATCCCTCCTGAGCACCATAGAGGCTCCTGGGGCTGTGCTCAGGCAGTGTCAGCCCTACCCTCGGACACAGGGCTTGAACTGGATCCTTCAAGATAGCTCTGTCTCAAGGCGAACCCTCATGGGGTGCCCTCCTCCTGTGTCCAACGCACTGTGCAGAGGAAACGCAGAGTTGCTTAAGGTTCACTGATAGGTCCCCTAAAGTGGGCCATGCCCTGTGGGAGGTGCGCAGCACCAGCAACCTTTGCCAGGTGGCCACATTTTGTGCTTCCTCCAGAGGGTGCCAGGCATCTGCCCCCTCGCAGGCCTGGGCACCACCGCTGCACGTCCTAGGGCCCACGTCAAAACCTTGCCCCTAAGTAGCAGAGGGTCTTTGCAGACTTCTGTCTTCCTGGTAAACTGCTGGGTGTTTGCTTTTCACAAGTGTCTTGCATGTTATATTCAGTCCTTTCCACCTAAGAGATAGACTTTGAGTCTCTGACCCTGGAGTGTCTTTGAGTGCGAGTCAGAAGCCCTCTCTCCTGAGACTGTCTTGCGTCCAGCCCTCTCATGGCGGTGTCTGGCCTGGCTCAGTGAGGGGAACGGGTGTCCTTCACACCTGCCAGGCTTCGGAGACCAACGTTCTGCCGGGCTCAGCGCTCCGCAAGTCCTGCTGCCAGCCGACGGGCTGTCCTGTCCCATGAGCGCATGTGCCTCGCCTCAGATGTCAGCTCACTAAGGGCTGAGCGCTGGGGTGGTCCGGAGGCAGGCGGTGCTAGTGGTAATGGCTTCATCACGGGGGTTAGTGACGTGCTATCGCACAACCTCTCTCAAAACTTAGTGACTTAACAGAAGGGTACACAATGTTTAGAAAATCCTAAGAGGAAATCTTTGGGGTCTCGGGCTAGCCAGGGGGTTCTTAGACTTGACATGTTCCAAAAAAGGCAGAGTTGATACACCGAACCCCAACAAAAACAAGAGCCACTTTGGGGCTGGATGTGAATTTGTCCTGCTTAGAGAAGTAGGGGTGGGTGGAGTGGAGCAAGGGTAGGAGGCCTGCTGTGCCAGAGCGAGCTGGTGGCCGGCAAGTCAGCGGCGGGCGGGCTGTGGCCTGGTTGTGTCTGGGCTGGGCACAGAGCCATGCTGTCTGCACGCTGGCACCGGGCTCCTGAGTTCTCTGCACACTGGTGCTGCTGCAAGCCCAGGGCCTGGTCCCGGGAGAGGCAGCTGCTGCGTGGTTTCTGATGTGCTTTCCCGTCTGCTGCCAGCACTGGAGATGTGTCCGTGTAATGCCTGGGACCAGCATGTGTGAAAATAACTTAGAATAAGTGCACGCCACCTCCTCCGTCCCTAAAGGTCCTCATTTTCTCTGCTTCTAGATGGTAAAAGCAATCCAGGTGTTGCGCATTCATCTTCTTGAGCTGGAAAAAGTGAACGAGCTCTGCAAAGATTTCTGCAGTCGGTACATTGCTTGTCTGAAGACAAAAATGAACAGTGAGACCCTGCTGAGCGGGGAGCCTGGAAGCCCGTACTCCCCTGTGCAGTCCCAGGTACTTGCCTCGGGCCGCCCTGTGTGGTGCTTGTGATGTTGCTTGCCAGCACATTCGGACTTGCGGGGCTGTCTTGATGGCCGTCTTGCCTGAAGGACCCTCCAGGTGTCTGCCCCCGCCTGGCATGGGAATGGCTCAGGCCGGGGACCGGCTGTGCATGGTATGGGTGAGTTCTCCATCTGTTCTGGGCCCTGAGACCCAGCCCATGTCGCGGAGGGTGGGGTGCCATTCATCTTTCCTTCTGGAAAAGAAGTGTAAGTACACGAACAACACACAGAAACAGATGTGTGGTTTTCAAACGTTGTGTAAAACACACACAACATAAAATTACTGTCATTATTTTTTTGTGACCATTTTTAAAGGTATAGTTGGGTTGATTCGTGTTGCTGTGCATCCGTCACCACCATCTGTCTCCAGAGCACTTTCATCCTCCCAAAGTGAAGCTCTGCCCCTGTTAAACTCTGCTGCCGCAGCATCCCCCTCGCCTGCCCCGGCATGCGCCATTGTGCTCTCCGTCCTTCTGGGAGAGAATATCACAGCATTTGCCTTCTGTGCCTGGCCTATTTTCCTTAGTGTAAAGTCCCTAGTTCTCACCTATGAGGAAGGACCAAGGGTGAGAGTGTAGAGAACACACTTCTCACCTTGTTCCCGGTCCGAGGGACCCTCCCGGCCCCCAGCTCAGCCTGGCGGTCGAGGAGTTTCCTAGATGCTTGTGTCTGACAGAATATTGGCAAATTAGAATTATATGCCGTGATTGAGTAGATCGATGCTTGTATCTGCTTGAGGACATTCTCCTCTGTTGCTGTTTTCTGAGAGTTTTTATCATGTTGAATTTTGTCAGATGCTTTCCCTACATCAGTTGCTATGATGATGGGATTATCCTTCTTTGACCGATCAATATAGGAGATTACATGGATTGACTTGAAAAAGCAAATATTGAGCCTTGCACTCCTGGATTAAATCCATTGGATCATGGCATATAATTCTGAAGTGTGTTTGCTGCTATTTTGTCAACTATTTTGTGTCTGTATTCGTAAGGGATATTGGTGTTTAGTGGGGTGTGTGTGGTGCTGGGTTTGAAGCCAGGGCCTTTGCACTGAGCTACATTCGTGGCCCTTATTTTGAGACATAGTCTCGTTAAGTTGCTAAATTGCCTAGGCTGGTCTTCAGGTCATGATATTCTGCCTTAGTGTCCCAGAGTTCTGGGATTATAGACATGAGCCACCATGGCTGGCTTAGCTTTGGTTTTTGTACGTCTTTGGTTTTGGTAGTAGACTGGGGAGTGTTTCCTTGTCTTCTGTTTTCCAGAAGAGATTGTAGGATGTTTAGTCTTAAAATGTTTGATCAGCTGGGTGTGGTACCGCACGCCTGTAACCCCAGACTGGGAAGGCTGAGGCAGGAGGATCACCATGAGTCTGAGGAAATCCTAGGCTTCCTAGTGAGTTCAAGATGATCCAGCCTGAATTACACAGCAAGACCCTATCTCAAAGAAAAAAATAAATAAAAATGTTTGATCAGTAGAATTCCCCAGGGGAACTGCATGTACCTATAGCGTTCTTTTTTTAGGAGTTTAAAAATTACAATTTCAATTTCCTTAACAGCGCAGAGCTGCTGTTGGATGGGTGAGATACGGAGGCTAAGCTTGGCCTCTGGTCTCCAGATGAAGAGCTGTGCTCCCCTTGTCTGACCCTTGCGACTGCAGGGCCTGCCCTGATCTCCTGTTTCTTCCAGAGATGGAAGTCTGTCTGCTCTTTACTTTTTTGTCAGGCTCACTAGGGGTCTGTTTGCTTTGATCTTTTCAGTAAGCTGGGCTTTTTTTTTTTTGGAGACAGAGTCTTGTATAGTTCAGGCTGCCCCTGAACTAACTCTGTAGCCCAGGCTGGTCTCAAACTCGCAACAATCCTCCTGCCTCAGCCTCCCACGTGCTGGGATTACAGGCGTGCACCACCATGCCTGGCACAGGCTCTGAAATTTATGATCTTTTCCCATCTGCTTGCTTTGAGCTCATTTCGTGGGCTCTTAAGGTGGGAGTTTGGAGTATTGATTTGGGTGGCATAGCTTGTATTGTGACCAAATTCCTGTAGCAGACTTGCAGCGCATCTTCCCAAGCCTCCACGTTCACGGTGATGCTGCCCTTGGGACAGTTGCCCGAGGATGGCATTCCCTGATGCGCTGTACCTGCTCAGACATCCAGGCACAAGCTTCGTGCCAGGCTTTGTGTCAGGTGCCCTTCGCCCTGCCAGCCCCAGCCTGGCCATCACAGTGTTGTCCACGTAGAGCCAACCTGAGATGGGAAATTTCTGATGCACTGTGTACAGATGTTCCCGGGGGGTCTTGCTGCAGGCCAGGCCTCATCCCAGGCACCCTCGCAAATAAGAGCACTCAGCTGTGGGGGCTCGCCCGTGTCCCGCGAGGTGCCGATGTGGGCCGGGCGGTGGCTCTCCAGCACCCCTGGAAGACCTTCGGCCCTGCTCTTCCCAGTTGCCTCCAGGCCTGGAACGCTTCTGAAGGTGCTGGGCTGCTGCAGAGGCTGTGCTGGGTGCAGAGCTCGGTTGTCTGAGGGGGAAGGCTGCGATCAGATAGCACAGTCTTCCTAGTCTCCCCCGGCTCCTAGGCCGGTGGGGCGGGACAGTGAGAGGGAAGGTTACCTTCGGGAGCGCGGTGCAGACAGCACTTCAGCGCTGATCTCATCCTCGGATCAAATGCGGTCTCCCGCTCCCCAAATGCGCACCTGCTTCCCAAAGCTGCACCTTCCGGGTTGCTCTGAGCCCCAGGCTGCCCTGTGCTTTGCTAATGATGTTGTGGGGCCGCCGCTTTGAGGTTTGAGGCACAGCTGTCCCATTTTCCGCTACTCCCCATGACGTGTGTGTTCTGACATTCAGCAGATTCAAAATGCCATCACGGGCACCCTCGGCTCCCAAGGAATCGTGGTGCCAGCATCTGCCCTGCAACAGGGAAATGTCACCATGGCGACAGTGGCAGGTATGGACAAAGGAAAACCCGTACTTTCTCCATCAGCATTGGCAGGAAATAGGTCCATTTGTATTTGAACAAGTATATAAACGTAATTTTCTACACTTTTAGTTTTTCTGGATTTCACAGTATTTTAAATAGCCAGTTTCTGACTAACAGTACTAGAATCCGAGGTCTCTGTATGTCTGTTCATTTCACCAAATATGTTATGCAAATTGTGTTTTTCTATCAAAAGTGTATTAGAAAGAAAGCAGGTTTTATATAGGAATTAAGAACATGTAGCAGAGCCAGGCATGGTGTTACACCTATAATCCTAGCACTTGGGAGGGTGAGGCAGGAGGATTGCCATGAGTTCAACGCCAGCCTGAAATACATAGTGAGACTCTGTCTCAAAAAAAAAGTAGCAAAAACCAGTTGTGATTTTTCAAGTAACATAGTTTTTAATTGTGTTTTTAGCAGCAGATGGAAACTCCTATTGTATAGTGAATTAATGACACAGTCCTAATCTTACTGTTACCTGTATAGCAAAAGCCATGACAAGATGGGGACAGAAAAAAAGAAAGAAGGGGACAGAGTCCGGTGTTCCCCAGTCTGTGTAGGATACTGTGAACATAAAATGTCACAGAAATGGATTGGGGCCAAGCATGGTGGTGCACGCCTGTAATCCCAGCACTCAAGAGGCTGAGGCAGGAGGATCACTGCAAGTTTGAGGCCAGCCTGGGCTACATAGTAAGTTCAAAGCCAGCCTGGACTGCATGGGAAACCCCGTCTCCAAAAGTAAAAAGGAATAAAGGAAAATGATAAAGAAAATGGAACAAGGCATGTGGGGGGTGGAGACTTACACTGAACATGTCACAGCACAGCTACAGGGGCCTCCTGGAAAAGAGGCGCTGCTGACCAGAAGTGTAGCCAGAACAGAAGTTCTTGTTCGGTGCCTTTGGCCAAATCCTTACTGTGTGCCGATTGCCGGGTTTTTGTTTTGTTTTGTTGGTTCTTTGAGAGAGGGTTCCATTGTGTAGTTCAGGCTGGCCTTGAACTCATGATGATCTTTCTGCCTCAGCTTCCTGAGTGCTAGGATTACAGGCGTGCACCACCACACCTAGCAGCATGTGCTGATTGTAGGAAAAGGTAAAAGCCAGGTGCAGGCAAACAGAAGGGAACGGCCAGGTCTGTGGAAGCTCCTGGCCGTGGAAAACCTAGCCCGGCAGTCTGAGGAACCTGTGATAATATAGTGACAGGTGAACTGGAAAAGATTCCAAAGCTCCTTGGATTGGAGATTTTATTCCTTCCACAAGTGTATCAAGACAAATGGTTTTAAATCATTAAGACTTAAAAGTGGTTTAATTTTGAATCATCTCCCTTTTGAGGTGGCACCGTGTACCAGCCTGTCACAGTCGTCACTCCGCAAGGCCAAGTGGTCACCCAGGCGCTATCTCCCGGGACAATCAGGATCCAGAACTCACAGGTGCGTCGCTCCCCGACGGCATGGGGTGCTGCCCTGTTGGAGCCGGCTGTAGTTCATCTGGTTGATAGTGTGTTTCTTCCCGCTGTCTGTCTCCCTTAGACAGGAGCACAGGTAGCTGAGGCAGGAGGATCACTGCAAGTTTGAGGCAAAATTTACAAAATCTGGGCAAGTCTGAAGGGGTGGGAAAATCACTTGTGTGGCGGGGAAGCCAGCTGTGTGCATGGCTGCTCTACGCGGGCCCCCCGCCACCAGATGTAGGGACTGTGGGCCAGGCCCCACCTCCCCGTGAAGCTCTCCCGGCCCTGCTGTGTGTCTGGGATGTGTCAGGGCGCTTCCTGTGGAACAGCCAAGAACCTGAGGGTGATTCCCGGTTGTGCCTGAACCAGGAGGCAGCTGTACAGGCAGCAGGACGGAGCAGAGGGGCCTGCTGTGCACGGTGACCCTGGGCTGCCCTGCCGCAGCTCCGTCCGTGCCTCGTGGTGAAGTGAGGAGGCTGGACTAGGTGGGCTCTGAGGCCTCTTGGGATTCAGGAGCGTACACATTTCTGCTGTCCGCTGGGTTTATATCAGAAAGAGCAGGTTAAGTTGTCATTTCAAAGGCGTGGAGTCATTCTTTTGTAGATCAGACGTTTCCCCGTCTGTGAACTCCGGTGCCCAGCATTAGGGCTGTGGGTATCTGACTAGATTTGTTCAGTGGGACAGGCAGTCCGGGTGCTACCTGTGGTCCATGGGTTCAGGTGGACAGAGTCAGCGGAAGTGAGGATATGAGGATGGGGTGGTGGACTTCACTGTCCAAGCACCTCCCGCCAGGCAGCAGGGCTGGAGACTGACGTACCTCACAGTACCACACACACCCTCAGGAGCTCAGTCTGTGGAGATCCCAGCGCACCCAGCACGTACACCTTTGCTCGTAACAGCGCCCATCAGTGAGAGCCTTGGTAGTCTCGTCCGCCTGCCCCTGTAGGCCGCAGGAATGTCGTGAGTTCCCCCCCCAACTGTGCTTTCCCTTGTGAAAAAGCTCCAGCTGCAGTTGAACCAGGACCTCAGCCTCCTGCACCAGGACGATGGCTCATCCAAGAACAAGAGGGGCGTCCTGCCCAAGCACGCCACCAACGTCATGCGCTCCTGGCTCTTCCAGCACATAGGGGTAAGGCCTGTGGATGCAGGAGCACCTCAGAGGCATCTCTTTCTGGCTTTGGTGGTGCGGGAATTTAGTTATGTATCTAAGAGGCCTGCCTGTAAGTGTCACAGTTTATTGAATGTTCACAATAGTCGAGCATAGAGGAGAGGTAGGTTATCTCAGTTACTTTTATTGTTGCCCAAACAAAATACTTGACACCCGAAGTTAAAGGAAGAAAGATTTCTTTTTGTTTTTTTTTTTTTCTTTCTGTTTTTTTGAGACAGGGTTTCACTATGCAGTTCAGGCTGGCCTTGAACTCACTGTGTACCCGAGTGACCCTCCTGCCTCAGCTTCATGAGTGCTGAGATTATGGGCGTGTACCTCCATGCCTGGCAAGAAAGGTGTTTTTTAGCTCATAGTTTGTAGAAGTTTTAGTCCATAGCCAACTTGCTCCAAGGCAGGTTTGCAGGGCAGAGGGGCATCGTTGAGGAGAAATGGCCCATGCAGACAGGCAGGGAGATAGCCAAGCAGCAAGCATCAAACAGCAGAAACAGCAGCAGCAAGCCTGCCTCTCCCTTTAATCCCATCCAGGCTACTGCCCGATGATTGTTGCCACCCATACCCAGGGTGCGACACCCTCAGTCCCAGCATCACACCCTCAGTCTGCATTCACACTCCCTAACACAGCCACCTTCGCAGCTCAGGGGGACATCCGGACACACACCATACCTGTAATGGGCTGGGTGAGGGGTTCACGGGCAAAGGGCCGAGGAGAGCTGCGTCTGGGCTCACCTCAGGCCTTGGGCGGTTGCCTTGGGGATAAAGCTAAAGGCAGGAGTGGGGACTGGCTGCCTGGGGCTAAGTGTGCATCAGTGCTGCCCCGGGGTGGCGGGACCCCCTGGCCCCGGCCCTGGCGCATGAGGGAGCGCAGTGAAGGGGGGCACCTGCTGCTGCTGGGGAGTCAGCTCTGGGTGGCGTCGCCAAGTGCCTGGGCCCCGGGGAGCCGGCAGGGAGGCTGGGGGAGGCGACGAGGGCTGCAGGCAAGAGGGCCGCAGGGTGACAGGAGGTGAGGAGGTGCTCCAGGTCCCCACTGCAGGCGGGGGCTCTCCTTCCGGGTCCCCTCTTATTCCCGCTCAGGCTGTGGTGTTTGAGGTCTTGGGGGCCAAACGCAGGAAGCACTGAGCTGCATCCTCAGCAGTCTTATTCTGTTGTTTTGAGACAAGTGTTCACTATTTGCCCGAGCTGAGCTTGAGCGCACAGTCCTGCCTCAGCCTCCTGAGTAGCTGGGGTTACAGGTGTGTACTACTGTGCCTGGTTCTGTAATGGCTTAATCATTTCAAAAATGAGACGCGCTCCTCATAAAGATCAGTTAGACGGACACAGGTTTTCCTTGTGCTGCTTCGCCTGTCGCTTCTTGCCCCCATTTCCTGGCGATGCCTTCTCGCTAGCTTGCCAGGCACCCCAGGGCAGCAGAGACCGCTGTTCGGGCTTCTGGCCCTGCGCCTGTGGTTCTTGCCCCATTTCCGTTTTGTGAGCTTCTTAAAGGGCAAGAACAGTATTTGTACTCCAACCTTGAACCCAGGGCCGCACTCTCGTTCGTCATTTGAGGTGGGAGCGCCTTGGTGCTCGGTGTGGACAGACAGGCGGTGGACCCGTGCCGTTCACCCCGCCTCAGTGAGCAGAGGGGTTTCCCTCCACGCGTGTTTGAAGTCAAGCCCGGCAGACACCCGCGTCCTTTGTGTGTGGGCGCCACCCCCTGAGCGCCTCCCGTGGTCCGAACGAGGGACTCGGTGCACGCAGCTTTAGGGTACGTTTTCTCTTGGGCTCCACATATCGTAATCTGTCCCGGAGAAAGTACGTAGACGGACATTGTTCCCCTTTGGTACTTCTGGGGATTCTGATACCTACTTCTAGTTTACTTCTGGTTTTTTCTTTTTTATTATTTTTTAATTTGGAGGGGAGGTGCTGGGGATCAAATCCAGGGCCTTGCTTGCGTATGCTGGGCAAGCGCTTGACCACTGAGTTGCACCTTGGCCCTTCATTCTGTTTGTGTTCAGGGCTGTATAGAAGAAGGGTAATGTACAGACACGCCTGCCCCTGGGCCTGGGTTCGGTTCTTCCCTGCCAGCAAGTGAGTCTGCTGTCCGCCTCTGTAACGCGTCTGCCGTCAGCAGCTTCGAGGAGAGGACTTGGGCTCATGGTGTTAGAGGCGCCAGTCCGCTGTCTCTCCACCTGGCAGGCCTGTTGCTATGGGCTGTGGTGTGGGCGCTGGCTGGCAGCGGTGGGGAGCTTGGCCTAGCGCTGCTCGCCTCAGGGCCAGGTATGAGAGAGGGGCGGAGGGCTGAGGTCCCAGTCCCTCTAGGGCACGGCCCAGTGACGAAGGACTGCTCGCCAGGCCCGGCCTCCACCTCCCCTGGCCTGGGGCCGTGGGAGTTGTACCCTGCAGACCACAGCAGAGTTTGTTGGTCCTGATACACCCAAGGTGACACCGAGCATCTCAATGTTGATGTATTCTCCTGGTACCGGTGACAGAAGCAGGCCACTTGCCCTGTGACAGACCCTGGGGCAGCAGAGGTCAGGACAGCGTCTATCTCTGAAGGTGACAGGAGTCCCAGAGTGGCATGCGTGGGCTGCCACATGGTGCGGCAGGGGCCTCGGCCGCAGACCATCCACTCACCCCTGTGGAGGGATGAGGCTGCCAGGTCATGAACAGAACCCCAGGTGTACTGACACAAATTTTGGGGTCACAGCCAGCGCCCCTCTGGGCTGTTGGCCTGCTGCGATCGCTGTCCCTGGAACCCCTTTGCCTGCGGACCAGCTACTGCAGCTGTGCATGTCCCAGTGGTGGGTGAGGAGAAGTGCTGCATTCTCTTCGGGCAGAGAAGGAAAGCTAGTTTTTGGCTACAAGCACTGGTGAGAAGTGCCAGTATTTACTAATGCTTATTTATATGCTGACATTTCCCCTAGAGCATCCTGATTTCCTGTTTACGACTCTTAAGTCCATGGTTACCCTCCCTTTTATTTTTAGCACCCTTACCCCACAGAGGATGAGAAGAAGCAGATCGCTGCTCAGACAAACTTGACACTACTCCAAGTCAACAACTGGTAAGGCTTGGCGTTCGGGTGCTGCACCCGGAGACGGGCGCTCGGGGGGCTGTTGCAGTGTGCGCGTGCCTTAGCGGCAGTGCTGTCATCAGCGTGCTGCCATCTGTGGCGGGTACCTGAGGGCCAGCAGTGCACACCGCACTGAGCGCTCCTGCCCACGTGCTCCTCGCCCACCAGAAAGGCTTCCTGCGGCGTCACCCCCTGCCCTGTGCCCCTCAGAACGGGGCGGTTTCAGCTGACGGGCTCCGCGGGCAGGTGTGGTGACTCTTCCCCGTAGGAACTTAGTGCCCCTGAGCGTCACTTCAGCGGCGTTCCCTCTGCTTCTGTTCTCCAGGGGCACGCCCCGGGGATGTCTGTGTTCAGATAGGAACACCCTCTTCCAGTCCTGGGGTCACATGTTTTTGTGGACATGTGGGCCCCGGCCGTGTCCCCCCAGGAGCTGAGGCTGTGGAGGGCAGGGGCGCAGCCGCACTGGGCTGAGTCATTGTGCTTCGGGGAGGCAGCACCTCCTGCCTAACAGAGTCAGCAGGTGTGGAAGAAAGCACGAGTGCCAGCACCTGTGCGCGGTTTTATCTTTTTATCTTAGCTGTGCTAAAATACAAAGCTGTTGAAGTCCCAGTACCCACAGGGAAGTGTCCTCCTTACCCATTCGTAAGTGTTGCATTAAGGGTTTCTTGTCTTGCACTCACTGAGTCTGTTATTTTTTATCTGGGTAGGAGCAGTAGACCACACTCCCTGGGTTACTTCCTCTTAAGTCTTTTACATAATGTGCTTGCAGAAATACAAACGTTCCCAGGGTGTTGTTGCTACGGTGTTTGCACTAAGTGAACCCTTCCTGGTAGTTCTCCTGTAGTCTTCTGTTGAACCGTCAGACTTGGTTGTGTCATAAGGGCATCGATTGATCAATCAATTGACTAGGGGAGGGGCTGTGGATTTAGCTCAGTGGCACAGCACCTGCCTGGCAAGTGCAAGGTCGTGAGTTCGATTCCCGGTACCGGAAAAAAACCAAACAAACAAACAAACAAATTGATTAGGGAGCGGGGGGGGGGGGGGTCAGACCAGAGTCAGTGCGGCTGTCCTGGGACTGTTGCCGTGCTCACTGTTGTTGTCTAGCTTTCCCATCCATGGCTCTGTCAGGTTCACAGAGTTGTCCTACCTAGAAGGCTAATAGTAGCTTTTAGTTTTTAAAATTCTGGATCAAGCTGGAGATGGTGTGTGAGTCTTGACAGGTTCTGGCTGACTGGAGCTTTTATGGGGCAGGGGTGGGTTTTCCTTCCGCTGCATTCACTGTGCAGCAAGTCGCGCAGCGGTCCCTGTCCTCACGCTCCGGCATTGGAGGAGAGCTGACTTGGGGTTTGGGCTCCTCTTGGGCCCCTCCCTGCCATATTCTGCCATTTAACAGCGGCAGCCAGCGTACCCGAGGATGGAGGCTGAAGCAGCACACTCTCTTCTCTTCTTAGATGTTTCCTGGGAAGTGCATGCTGCCTGCCCTGCCAGCTTGTAATTTCTGTTGATCTCTGTGTGTGGATCGTGGCGAAGGTGGCAGAGCAGCCCAAGCTGGCCCAGGCATCATCACCGCCCACGCACAAGTGTTGTGCTAGCCGGGTATCCGGGACAGGTGGCTGGCCAAGGACTTCAGTCTTCTAAGAATAGCTCGTCATTTGTCACGGTCTTTGGAGAAGATGAAGCTCTCCCCAGAGTCCTGCTCTCCAGCTTCAGGGCCTGCCAGCCAGAGGCACGGCCTTGCTGAAGGGTCCAGCGTGCGGTGGCCGCCCAGTGCCCTGCCCAGATGAGGGGCGCGGAGGGGCTCGCCTCTGACACGTTTTTCTTAGAGAAAGGGATGTCAGGTGCCCAGATCTGTGTTGTTATCTATTTATGTTCACGTCTAAATCATAGGCGCACTGCAAATGCTGTAAGGGCAGAGGAACCCCGCGGAAGGGCCGCAGAAGAGCTGCCCTTAGGAGTTACTTTTTGCAGCAAGCCCTGTTTTTCTGGAGTTAGATGGTCACTGTGCTGTGATATTTGTAATTACAGCATTGAATTATTTGTAATAATTCCCCTGGAATATTTGTTCTGGTGGAGAATGGAGTTTGTGAAGATGCATGTTCACGAAGGGTAGTTGTTGATCCTGCACAAGATCTTCAAGAGGTCACTTTGGCCTCAGTTTCCCTTTGTCCACATGCAGGTTCATCAATGCTAGAAGACGAATTCTGCAGCCAATGTTGGATTCCAGTTGTTCAGAGACCCCGAAAACGAAGAAGAAGACTGCTCAGAACAGGCCAGTGCAGAGGTTTTGGCCGGACTCCATTGCGTCGGGCGTGGCCCAGGCTCCACCCAGCGAGCTGACCATGTCAGAAGGTACGGGTGGGTAGAAGGCGGGAGTGTGGACCCCACCGAGCCAGGCACACCAGCCTCCTCTGCGTCCGAACCGTGAGGAGGCTTCGTGGGGGTGTGTTAAAGGGAGTGCCAGCGGTGCCGAGCGGAGCCAGGAGCGCAGAGCTAAGGCCGCGTCCCGTGCAGATGCAGAGCCGGGGTCTCAGAGGCACAGACCGACGGGCTCTTACTTGCTTGGCTCCCACGGGGCCCTCTGCCCAGCTCTGGTGCACACTGGGCGAGACCTTCCAGCACCTGGCGTCTTACTCCCTTCAGGCCATGCCCCTGCCTCTGGCTCTGGTGATTCTCTTTCACTCTGTCCTTCTGTCCCTGTCAGCTGCCACCATTCTGATGTGTTTCATGAGCCTCTTTCTGTTTTGCAAACTTTTCAAATCTGGAGTTGGCTTGTGGGCTTTTCTTTAATGTAAGGTCTCCTCTGCTGCCTGGGTGGGCCTTGAACTCCTGGGCTAAAGTGATCCTTCTGCCTCAGCCTCCCGAGTAGCTGGAGCTACAGATTCACACCACTGTGCCTGGCTGTATACGTATGTTGTGTGTGTGTACATATGTTTTAAATGTTACCTCACTGTGCTTGCTTGTTTTCACATGGCAATATATAGTTACTAAGTTAGGAAAGTCTCGGGCCCTTTTTTCTTTTCTTTTCGTGGTGCTGCAGATTCAGCCCAGGCCCTCGTGCATGCTGGGCAAGCACTCCACCCGCTACACTCCCGTCCAGGTTTTCGTGAGCTCTGCTTTGTGGCCCACCCCGTGGCCCCACCCTTTGCCGGACCTCAGTGGCTCGGGCGCATGTTAGGTAGTCACTGTCACACTGAGGGAGGCTCTTCTCACTTCCCCTGTGTTGGGGTTTGGATAGTTGCTATTCCTCTCCTTCCGCTTCACTCCCCTTCACTTCTGCAGTGTTTATTCTTGCATACGTCCCAGGTAGCCTATTTTTCGTCTTAGACATTGTACTTTTCATCTTTGCAGAAGTCCCTCTTTGAGCTTTCATGTTTTTCATGAGTCTGCTAGATTTTCAACGTGCACAGTACAGTTGCAATATCTGTCTTGATGTCTGTCCCTGGTAGGTCTCACACCTTTGTCTTTTTGTTTTCTGTTTTGTACAGTAAATAACAGAAAGGTCAGTTTCCCGGACCCACAACTCAGTGCCCAGGGCTATCAGTTTATAGAGAGAAAGGGATGTGTTCCTGTGTGCGCGGCTGGAGGCTCCGTCCAGATCGGGTGCCCAGTGCTTGGCGCTCCGGCAGGGCTGGTGCTCCCGAGTGGCGAGTGAGTGGTGGCATAGGGGCCCGAAGGCCCGTGGTCCCCACCCCTCCTAGGTCTGGTCTCCTTCCGTAGCGCCACCTGAGGACCAGGTCTCTCGCACATGGGCTCTCAGGATGCTCTTCCAAGCATAGCAAGTGCTGCCTGTCCGTTCTCTCCTCCCCAGAAAGGGAAATTCCATACGCTGGGGAGGGACTCTGAGAAGAGTGGCCGGGGAGAGCGATGTCCCCCCAGCGCACCCTCCGCTCCCCGGAGACGGCAGTTTCTTTCCCTGTACACGCTGCCTGTTCTGTGCCCACGGAGGAAGGAGCGAAGGTCTGGCTCTTGAGGTGCGGGATTGCCCCTTCTTGCTGGCGTCACTCACCAGTCCTTGGGGCTTTTGGCAAGTCAGCGCTCACACACCTGCTGTGTCTGCGTGCAGCCGGGTGTCCCCTGGCCAGGGCCTTGCCTCTGGGCCTCCCTTGTGGGCGTCTGGTGGTGCCCGGCTCTGCAGCCAGGCTGAATGGCAGGGCGTGTGGCGGCATTTGCTTTTCCTTCTAGCTGGCTCTGTCTTGTTCCTGCCTTAGTGTCTGCCTTGTGTCTCACTTGCACTCTTCCCGTACGCCCCTCCCTGTCTCCCCTGCGTTTTCTCACCCCGGCCTCCAGCGAGACCATCTTCAGACCGAGACCTCATCACTAAGTGTGGTCAGGCCGGGTCAGGAGCCGTTTCCCAGGCTCCGCGGCACTCGGGAAACGTCCGCAGACGTCCGAAGTGCAGGTCAAGCACGGGGCGGGCCAGTGCTCCGGCGCTTCTCCTCGTGCTGCCGTGACGCCCTGTGCTCTGCTGCAGGTGCCGTTGTGACCATCACCGCGCCCGTGAACGTGAACGTGGACAGCCTGCAGTCCCTGTCCTCGGACGGGGCCACCCTGGCCGTGCAGCAGGTCATGATGGCGGGCCAGAGCGAGGACGAGTCTGTGGACAGCGCGGAGGAGGACGGGGGCGTGCTGGCGCCCAGCCACATGGGCGGGCTGGTGCTGGAGAACAGCGACTCTCTGCAGTAGGGGCCTGCAGGCGCCGCCTCGTTTCACAGTTTGCACAGCAAACGTTCTACACAGTTTTATTTCTAATATGTTTTATATGTAGATATAGAAAAGTGCACTTTTGTATTTCATAGCTTAAAAAGAGCATCTTTGCCGGTGCAGCGGCTTCTTTCAGATGTGTGCGTGTGTGGGTTTTTAAAGAAATTCTTGAAGGGTTTAACGATAGAACTGTGACGAGTGACCCCCACCTCAGTCCCTAATTAGATTAGGAATAGTGCTGCCATTTTCTAAACAATTATGCCGTTTTCATCGAGTTCCGCAGCTTGCAGCAGATGTCGGAGGGCTGCTGTGTCGGTGTCGTCCGAGAACAGGAAAGGTGCTGCAGCTGGAAGCCGCTGGCGGGGTGGCCACGGCCTGCAGCGGACTGTGTGGCGTCACCGGGAGCACTGGTGACCGCAGTGCGCCTCAGTCCCCTCGCGGTCGGCGAGCCTGTTTCATTTGCTATATATAAAAAGAAACTCCTATTTTTACCTTGCTGGAATTATTGGATAAAAAGCTATTTTTATAAATTCGTTATGAATTGGATTATGACTATATTGAGGATAAAAATTTCTAGAGAAGAAACAATACATGCTTACATTTCGATTTGGAATGTTCCGATTGCCCTGCCCACGCTGGCTGTCGTTCCCAGGTCTCCTGCTCTCCCGGATGGTTTGCATTTACTGCTGAAGGAGACAACAGCCTAGTGAAACTTCGGCCTTCCAAATTTCTGTGTACACACAGTGCTCATGTTGCGTTTTACACATGGTCTACACAGGCCCCGGAAGGCGTGTGCTCAGCAGGACTTGGGGTAAGCGAAGCCAAGGGAGCCCGTAGCCAGTCCGAAGCTCTCGCCGCCCCTACGCCAGTCTAATTTAAGTTGGGCCTCAGTTACACGCTCACTTTACTGCGTTAACTGTGTACTGTTTTAGGGGTTCTTTTAGTCAGAATATGGTATGCATAGAATGTTTATTATAAACTCATGTAAAATGTTCTCTATCGCACTGGCTCAGAGCTGGGGTAAATTCAGACATCCATGCTGTCTCACGTAATTGGCAGATGTGAGTGAGGTCACAGTGCGGAGCTGAACTGTGACAGTGTCCTGACAGCGGACCCCGCCGGGTCACCTCACACACACTTGTTTCCTGTTATGTGTTGTTGCTTCGGAGTTCCTTGAGCCCTCCGCGCTCACTGGATTCCCCAAGATCTGGAGTAATTTGGAGACTTCTCGTTCCTGGTGACACACTGAAAGAGTGGCTGGGTTTTATTTTCTTTGGTGTTGGTTTGTTTTCGTTTACTCAGGAGCAGATACTTTTCTCAGAGAGAAAGCCAGCCACCTGCCTTGTGCAGTGTGTCTTGGTGTCACTGTGGACAGGGTGCCTGCAGTCCCCGGCCGACAGAGGAGCGTGCGGGTTGCCATGGCCACCAGCTCTTGTGGCACAGGAGTACTGACTGGCGTAGACCAGGGTTACGTCAGGGACCTGGTTAGGCAGGTGGGTTGTTTTTTTCTGAGACAGATTTCCCCCCACAAACGTATGACGACGAGTCACAGGGAGCACGTCCCGGGCATCCTGGCAGGCGGAGACTTCTTTAAACCCATTTCAGGAGCTTTGGCTCCCAGAATACCTTGGTCATCAGCATTTCTGGGGAGAGAAGAACTTTTTCATCAGCCACTGCATAACTTATTTATAGTTTTCAGTATTTTAAGTCAGGTCTGCACAAGGCTAAGAGATCATTTTAACTTTATTTAAATGCCAACTTTGTTGGACTTCTTAAAACTAAGACCTGGGGGAGCCCCAGCTGCCCCTCGCCCAGCCGCCTGCTCTTGGCAGAGCAGGGAAGAAGTGCTCGGAATGTGCTCTCTTGAGAGGCCGTCCTGTCTGCCGTGGTGTAGAGGCGGGGGGGCCCAGCCTGTGGAGCCCTGGCTGCTTCGGCCGCCCTGGCTGGGCTGTGACCGCCTGCTGAGAGGCGCAGCCGCCTTGTGCAGTGGGGGGCGGGTCTCTTCAGCCCGAACTTGTCTGCTAACTTCAGAGGAGTGAGATGCAGACGGTGAGAGAAGCCCTGGGCCGTGGTCCCCTTCCCCTCTCCGTGTGTGACGAAGGTGCTGTTAAACAGCGTCCGCACGGCCAGCCGTTCTGGCTCAGGATCGCTGCCCAGCCTGTTGGTGGTCAGTGTGCAGTGCAGAAGCACCTGTTCTGGGGCCCTCGTTCAGTGGGGAGACTCCGGAAGTGCGGTCTGTTTGCGCTTCATTTTAAATGGCCAGATCCGATTCAGTCTTAGTCTGGTCCTTGTTAAATTCCTCCCTTGAGCAGCGCCTTGCGAGTGTGTCGTGAGACCCGCAGCCAGCCACCGTCATCCCTGCTGTTCTGCTCACCCCAGCAGGCCCCAGCTGGTGGGCTCAGCTCTCCTGTTTTTGCGTCCAGATAGTCGGCTAGTAGAAGCGTCTATCCAGTACGCAGAGTGGCCTTGACAGCCGGGGGCTCCGGGGACGGCCCTATAGCCGGCGAAGGGCCCATCGCCTCCTGTGTGTGGACGCGGGGACACTTTGCTCTCGTGGACAAGCTGCAGCGAGCTGCCAGGGTGCTGCCGTCCTGAGAGCCCTCCCTGCAGTTAGTGACAGAACTAACTCAGCAGTCTGCCTTTTTTAGTTATGTTCGGTCTTTGAAACTGACAATCTTTAAAATGTGAATACTGTAACAATGTTTTCTGGATTGTTGTCTTTAAAAGGACTTTTGTGAAGCAATTGATTTATCAAAGCAAAAAAATTAAAAATAGAAACATGCCTTACGGATGTTTTATTTTGTAAAGCTCATGTCACCAAAAGCTACTTTTCACTCTAGGCAGACGCTCACTCAGATAGGGACGTGCTGTGCACTGATGCCTGCACGTCTCAGAGTCCGGCTCCGGCGCTGCGTGGCGCTGTTCGGATCTGCTGCGCTTTCCAGACTCCTCCCATTGCTCATCTCAGTTGATCATTAATTTCCAGTGAAAAATTCCAAACAGGTTCTTTTGGTTGTAGTTTTACACAAAACTGATTACTTGGGCAGTAACAGAAAGAAAGGTAAGGTAGAACCCTCCATGGCACACGCTGGGCACTGAACCATCCTGGAGGGGTTTCCTGCACCATGCAGGGTGCCATCTACCCCAGAACCGTCTGTGCCTCAAGGCAGGCAAGCAAGCGCGGAGCTGGCGGGGTGGGAGGAGCGTCTGAGACCGTGAGCTCTGAGCTCTGAGCTCTGAGCGTGGTAAGTGGGACAGAGCACTGCTTGAGGAGGTGTTCGGATGGGTGTGTTGGCCTCATCCTCCTGGAGGCCAGAGGTGAGGGCAGGTGTGAAATATGCCCACATGGGACTGCAGGCCAGTGTCCGTCTCTGGGGCAGGAGCTTCACTGTGAGAGGGAGAGTTCAGTTTCTGATGTTTATTCCAGCAGCTCTAAAGTGATGCATATATAATGGCCGGGCATGGTGGCGCACGCCTGTAATCCCAGCACTCGGGCGGCTGAGGCAGAAGGATCGTTGCGAGTTTGAGGCCAGCCTGAACCGCATAGCGAGACCCTGCCTCAAAAAGTGTATAAGTACGAAGATCTGTCTGCCTCTTTAGAAAGACAAGTAAATGAATAATGATCCAGCAAATCCACACAACTAGGAGTCCCTCTTTGGCTTGTTTAGTGTTCCTATTTTGTGGGCTTTCGCTGATGCCATAGTATATTTTACGGTTAGCCATAAGCCCCTGGGGCACTCCAAGAGGAAATCCTTAGTGCAAATCAGACCTTTCTAGCTTCCCTGAGAACTGGGGATCCCCTGCCAAAATGTGCAAGCCCTCGGGCTGTGGCGTCTAAGTACATGTGCGGAGTGAGGCCGGGTTGAGAGGCGCTCAGGGCCACTCCTTCCTCACCACCGGTGTCCCCAGGGCCCGGCTGCTCTGCCTGGACGGCTGGTGACCCTTCGCATGCAGCTGGTGTGTAGAAGGCACTGGCACACTGGCGATCTCACTCTTGTTGGAATGAACTCGAGGCTGCATGCCGCCTTAAAGCGCTGATGCAGCAGGAGTTCCCTCATCCCAGCCTAGCTGAAAGGACGACGAATGGCAGTGCTGCCTTCAGAGGCGTGGGCATTTTTAGGAATGGTTGGTAGGAAAGTCAAGCGTACTTTAGACGTCGTGCTGTATAGTCACCGGGTGCACTCCCGTGTCATCGGCCACGGCAGCCGGGTTGGCACTGTGAAGCGCCTCCCGGTGAGTGCGCTGTGCTGGTGGTGCCCTGTCCCAGCAGAGCTGGGGTTGAGGAGTGCTCTGCTGGCCGTGCCACTGCAGCTGGAGCAGCAGTGGGATGGTGGCAGGCATGGGGACTCCGCCAGGGGTCAGAGGCAGGCCGTGGTGCTAGAGCCAACTTCAGGGAAGGGTGAAGGGAAGTCAGGTTGTGGGAAACCGTCTGTGTTGGTTTGGGAGTATTTTTGCAAGGGGGAACAATATATCATACAGGACACATACTTCATATGATTATTTATAATAGTCACCCAAAGAACGATACACAAAAGAGCAAAGGGAATCCATTCACAGACTATAGACCAAGAATCCAGCTGAGGGCCTGGATCCCACAGAAATGTCCTGCATGAGTCCAGCTGAGGCCCTAGAGCTCATAATAATGCCTCCCATGAGTCCACCTGGAGGTCCAGAGCCCCTAACAATATCTCATGCAGGCCTGTTTCACGGATCTGCACTGGGAAGGCCCAAAGGTCAGTGGTGGAATCGAGGAAGTCTGTGCCAGCAGGATGAAGGATCTGCGCTAGCAGGCTGAGGGATCTACACTGGAGCCAGGAAGCGACTCTCAGGAGAACCAGAGCTCCCCGGAAGGTACCACAGCCATCCTCAGCAACAGTGAGGTCCCGAGCTCCTCCACTGATCAAGATGGCCGAGTTCCCATCAGGAAAGCCAATGCAGCAAGCTTCCCCTGGACACCGGCAGTGCACCATCTTCCCCTCCAGAGCCAGGAAGCGATGCTCAGAGTGAGGACCAGAGCTCTCCACAAAGTGAACCAAAGCCATTCTCAGTGCCAGCGAGGTCCCAAGCTCCTGGGAGGATGAAAACAGCCAAGTTCATCAGGAAAGCCAGCATGACAAGCTCCCCCAAGAACCAACAGCTCCTTACAGCTTCCGCCAGCTCCCAACAGCCTGTCTCCGCTCCCAGCAGCCTCTATCTCCTTCTCCAGGTCTGCCTCTTATGCTGCTGGCAACAGTCCCCAGGTGGGCCTCCCACACCCAGCACCACACTTACTCAGTTCAGCTGGGGGTTATACCAGTTACCAATCCACTACACCGTCTGTCACCGGGGTAGGAGGACAGCACTGCGGACTAAGGGTGCAGGGGAGGACCCCGTGGCTCGGCAGTAAGGACCTCCTTTCCTTGCTTCACACCTAAAGCAGGCAGGGACCTAGGGTTTATGGCTGCAGAGAAGTGGAGGCCTGGGAAGCAGTAGAAAAGCCAAACCTCAGTGCACTGAAGGGACGGTGACAGAAGGGTCCTCCGGGCACTGCGCCGTGCTGGGGACATGCGCCTGAGGACCAGCATGTCCAGGCGCAGGTCGCATGTGGGGCGGTGTCCGGAGGAGGGAGCACTGCTGCTGAGCACTGGTGCATGCCCAGCGCCCCGCACCCTGTACCTGACAGCCCTGGTCACCTGCATGTGGGCCGGGAGCCAGCCAGAGAGACCTGCTGCAGCCTGAGTGGCGACAGGTGGTGGCCAGCATCACCACAGGGTGGGCAGATGCCGTCACCAGTGACCCCGTGTCCAGTGTGACTCCTCGATGACCCTGGCCATGACAGCCATCCTTGCGTCTGGTTGTGGCGGAGGCTTTCCCTGTGGGTGATGGGTGGACTGTTTGTTGCTGGGTGCCTCCTGATGGCTGAGTACCGGGTGTTTTGGGTAGAGCAGCGGAGACAGGCGAGCAGCCCTCGTGCCTATGAAGGTCACACCCCTGTGGGCCACGTAGGATGGCTTTGGGCTCAGGTGTCATCCCCCAAGCACCGCAGACGTCCACTTTCTCCTGCTGCAGCTGTGGCCAGCTGTGCTGAGTTCCTACCCCAGCACCCCGCACACCGGGGCCACCGTGTGGTGCCTGCTCTGCCCCGCCCCGCCCCACGGAGGCTGCTGCTGTCCTGGGAGAGGCTGTTGTCAGTCCGCCCAGCCTGGCCTCGGTCCTGATGGCCCTGGGATGTGGGCACACGCCCACTCCCGCCTTACCCCTGCACGCTGCCTTGTACCTGGGCAGGGCCCAGCCCGCGAGGTCTGCACTGCCCAAGAGCTGCTGAGCCCCTCCTACTCCCCAGGCCCTCAGCAGCCACATCAAGCCCACTGGGAGTCATGAGTGAGCAGTAACACCCGCCACCCGCTCCCTGCCCTGTGCAGCAGCCTCTCCCGCCCTGTTCTGTGCGCCCCACCCCGCCTCCCTCTGTGGAAGTCATTCCCCATGGCCTTGCAGCTGTGGCTGTCTCGGCTCCAGGATGGCTTGGATTTTATGGATCAGCTACTTTCTGCCGTGTTAAGCAGCATGTTCTGTGGCCTTCTGCATCGCAACACAAATAGAGCGACAAAAACGGTTCTTCAAAGGGGCATGCTGGAAGGGAAAGGCAGTGGAAAGCCCTGCCCTCCGGGACGGACAGGGCCGGAGCCGGGTGTCTTGGGCTCTGCTCGCACAAACCTGAATGCCTTGTGGGGACCCGGCCCCGAGCCTGGAGCACACTGGCTCTGCACTTGAGCTGAGGGGGGTGGGGATGGCACTGCGAAGGGAGCTGTGGGTCCCCAAGTGGGTTTCCTTGAGGGTGGAGCATCACATCAGAGCTCCACCTCCGTTCCTGGCATACCCCAGCCCAGCCCAGCCCACGTGCTTTCCCGAGCCCTGCCCTGCAGGGGAGGCCCAGCCCTGGTCCAGGTGAGGCCTCGCCACAGTTGTGGGTAGGACAGGTGGCTCTGAAACCAAGAGCTTACGTGGCCTTGGGTCCCAGCACCCTGCTGGAAGGAGGCCCACACCACACGGCAAGGCTGCCAGCAGCTGCCAGGCACCAGGGTGCCCTGCTGGGCACGGCTAAGACCATGAGAAGACACCCCGCCCACCCCGCTCTGGCATTAGGCTCATGGATGTGTGCCTACAGGGCTTGGAAGTGCAGCGTGCAGCCCCACGGGTCAGGCTGTGTGGCTCGAGGACCCTGGGAGGGGCACACTCCCTTCGAGCTTCCTGAGGTCTGTGTCTGTCCTCTGCCTCAATTCCATCCTTAGGGGTCAGGCGCTGTGGGTGGAACTTCCTTCTGCACTGGGGGATCTGGGGACACCATTCGGCATGACTCCTGGTGGCCCAGGTACACCCTGCTGGAAGGACAGCCATCACCACTCTGGCCCAGGTGCTGGCCTGGCTCCACCAACACCAGCATCCAGTGGGGTCTCTAAGCTAGGAGGGAACAGGACAGCACCCACTTCTTGGAAGCAAAGGGTCAGGCTCACCTCGGCTTCAGCATCTGCCCTGCACCTGCTTGGAAAACACACGAGGGGCCTGGGGGCCAGGCCACACAGCAGTCACCACTGCAGGCCAGGCGGGGATGTCCTCGCGGTGCTTGGGACGCCTGTCTGCGCTGAATAAGCAGAGCCAACTCACCCACACCCGCCCTGCGGAGCTCAGCCCCACTCTGTCCTGCAACACCCCTCAAGGGACAGTCCGAAGCTGCTGGGGAGGGACACCAGCCGTTGGCGCTGCCCGAGGGTCGCTGAGACACTGTGGCTGTCAGATCGAACTGCAGAACCAAAGCTACAGCCTTTTGGGCGTTTTGCTTTTTTAACTTTTGTATTAGTCTGCTGTAGAGTGCGGAACGTCTCCACGTCCTGCGTGGAGCTGGAACACACAGCACAGCTGCATGCCGCGTCTCATGCCGCGTCTCGCCTTCTTCCCTCCTCCCACCCCCCAGCCCTTGGAGAAGCGTGTCTCCCTCCTTCCAGTTATCCTTAATGGTGCTCTTTATGCTTTGAATTTCTCATATAAAAGAAACCATGTGATATTTAAGCTCGTGTGTCTGATTTATTTTGCTTTATGATCTCAAGGCATCCATTTTCCTACAGATGGCCCATGCATCCTTCTTTATGGCAGAGTAGTACTCCATTGTGTACAAATACATTTTCTGTATACATTCATCCACTGATGGACGTATAAGCTGCTTCCAAGATGTAGCTGTTATGAGCTGTGCTGCTATAAACATGGGTGTGCGTGGATCCCTGCAGTATGTCTTCTACTCTTTCAGGAAGATACCTAGAAGGGAAACAGCTGGCTCAGATGGAATGAATCTCCTGCTCCACCAAGGGCCGGGCTGTGGCCCCAGGAGCAACCAAACTTCAGGCCAGAGCCCATTAGTGTCCAAGGAGGACCTGCCCCTGCCCTGGGGCAGACTCAGACTGGGCATAGTTGTAGCCATTGCTAAGATGCCTGGAGACCAGGACCACAAGCTGGCCGGCCTCTGATGGTTATAAAAGCATAGCCTTCAGCCCGTCATGGCCTTTACTGTGGGCTGGCTGGGATTCCTCAGGAGGGGTAGCATTTCCTGTGTCCATAGCCACAGCCGAGGGGTGCTACCTCCGAAGTGGCCGCAGAGGTTAGGGGAGGACGCGTGCAGTCACCCTCATCTGCAGTCAGGGCTACCATGGGTGGTGGGCATGCTGTGGACTGCACGACTGCATGCCCCACGCCCGTGTGAGTCTACACCAGGATGGGCACGTGTAGCACCTGTGTGGGTGCTTCCCTCCACTGCGCCGGCTGGCCAGGGCCGGGAGACCCTGCAGGAGCAGCTCCTCCTCCCTTGCCCCCACCAGGCCTTGGGCCAGCCCTGTCAGCCAACAGTGCCATACCCCGCAGAGCCCGGAGTCCATCCAGTCTCGGCTCTGCTGCCACCCGCCTGCCTCGCAGCTCAACAGCCCTGGGCTTCTGTGGCTTCTTAGAAATTGTGGTAAAATATACGGAACGTAAACATAAAGTTGACCTCTGAATCATCTCTGTATTTTGTGCTTTGTGGTGTGGTGCTGGGCAGCGAATTCAAGGCCTCACACGTGCTAGGCGAGCGTGCTGCCGCTGAGCCACACACCCCGCCGTCTTGAGGACTTCATAAAATTTCATGTGTATCTACTCACCTTGCAGTGCTGGGACTGACCGCAGGGACAGCTCTCGCCGGCCAGGCCAGCCCGACTCGCCACCACCACGCGACCGACACGGGCTGGCCCAGGGGCCTCTGGCCTCACCCGGGGACACCGTGCATGGCCATCTTGGGGGTGCACAGGCGCCGTCCCCCACAGGCGTCAGTACTTCCCTTCCTCAAGACTACAGTTGCCGCCCCACGTTAAGCTGGGCTCCGGCGTCCTGACAGAGGGCTCGCGGCTGTGGCCTGCCCCGAGTCCCGAGTCTTTTCTACGAGAGCTGGCAGCTGAGTCGGCCAGAGGACGGACGTGGAAGAACTGCGTGTGACTCAGGAGTGCCCAGAAAGGGGCGGCCACCGGCTTCACCTGCTCGCTGGGGTGTGGATGGGTCCTTGGGTCTTGGGCCAGAGGTAGGTGGCAGCTGTGTGGAAGATGGAGGAACTGCAAGGAGAAAGGCCTTCGGGTTTGTGCTGCTGGCAGACCCGGGCCCAAGGGAGAGGAATGAGCCTCCGTAACACTGAATCCTGTTCCCTGGGGTCTTCGCTGACTTACAGGAGAGCTAAGTTGCAAGGGACAGAGGGCCCGTGGTGCTCATTCGCTCCGGAAAACCTGCGAGGCTCCACAGGGGAAGGTGCTGGGGCCGGGGGAGCTCCACAGAAGGAAACAATCACTACGTTCACGTTTCACAGCACACTTCCGAAGAGCTTCATCCACCCTGACTACTTTGAGACGCTCAGGGCCCGGGTCCCGTGCCCCAATCCTGCCGGGCGCAGGTAACCTTGCAGCGCCTTGCAGAAGGCCGCAGACCCAGGCTGCTTCTCAGCTCGTCAAGGGCAGGCGCTCCCCGCAGAGGCTGCTGTGCCTCTAGATGGTGCAGGGGTCCCACACTGCACCCGGAGGGCGCTGCAGAGCAGTACCACCAGGAGGGGACAGCCTGGACACGATAGGAGAGCATGCGGCCCCTCTACGGATGACCGGCGCTGTGGTGGCTCGGGTCCTAAGCTGGCCCGGTCTCACTGTAAACACTGTGGTTGAGTTCATCCCTGCTTTGCAGACTTGGGCTTTGGGATAACTTGCCCCATGAGTCTGAGGCCAGCCCGGGCTATGTACTGAGTTCAAGGCCAGCCTGAATTTCACAGTGAGGCCCTGCGGCAGTCAGCAAGTCGTTCGACACACGTGAAGAGGGAGATGCTGTGTGGTAACGGAAGCAGAGATCATATCTCACAGGGCTCAGGGGACAGTGGACTGGCCAGCAACACGCAGTGCAGCAGCGAGGGTCGGGGAGGTCTCGGGCAGCTTCTCCCTCACAGGCTGGGGAGGAACCAGCCCTGCCGGCGCCTGATCTTGGCCTTCACTCCCAGACCTGGGTGGCAGTCCACTTCTCTCAGGGAGGCGTGGGCTGTGCAGCTGCCCTGCAGCCTGAGCAGGCTCACGGAGACAGCCCTGTGACTGGCAGCAGGCAGCAAAACGCAAGGGCTGCCCCGGGAACCACAGCTCTCCCACGCGCCTGCACCTCTTTCCAGAGAAGGCGAACACCACGGGGTCCTGGGATCAGAACCCGCTGCCCTGGGTTGTGCTATGGTCCACCACCGTCCCGCTAGAAATGTATTTTAGGGCTGGGGACATAGCGGCACAAGTGCCTGCCTGGCAAGCCCAAGGTCCTGAGTTCAATTCCCAGTACAAAAAAAAAAAAAGTATTTAAAAAATTCTCCACCCTCACCCAAATGCTCAAAGTGAACTCCCCAAGAAACAGCGCTCAGAGCCTGGTTTGGGTGACCGACGCTTTTTCCTTTTTGGTGTGTCCGTTCCGCCTGTCCTTGAACTCACTGTTGCCCCGACTGGCCTGGAACTCTGGGTGATCCTCCTGCCTTGGCCTCCCAAGTGCTGGGATTACACGTGTGTACCACCACACCTGGCTTTCCAAAGCAGCATTGAAAAAGCACAGCTGGAGACTCACACTTGCTAATTTCAGAACATCCTGCACAGCCATGGTGTTCAAAACCACGCAGGACTGGCACAGAGCCGAAAAATGAGTGCGCAGGGACGAGCCCAGACCTCTGGAGCCACCTGAGTTTTAAGAGCAGGGACAAAGCCACTTGGGAACAGGAAAGTCTCTTAGTGCTGAGACCACGGTTCAGGTCTGCACAACAGTGTTGACTCACATGTCAGCCCATATGTGAAACTAACTCGAGGTGCACCAGTGCACCACATCCACAAACCAGGAGTGAGTTTCACATCAGAGTGCACACTGACAGCAAGGGAGGCTGGGAGAACAATGAGACAAATTCTGACTTTGCCAAAAGTAAAAACTGTGCTCCAGAGAACACTGCTGAACAAGTGAAGAGAACCTATGAGCAGGAGAAAGTGCTTGCAAATCCCGTATCTAGAAAGGGTTTAGGGCCCAGAGTATGTAAGAATTCTTTACAAATCAACAGCCCTACTGAAAAATCTTTTTTCCCAAAGATACACAAAGGACTCACAAGCCTGTGAACATCATCACTACCTGGAGAAATGTGACTGGAAATCAAAATGAGGGCAGGCCCATGTGTGGTACTGCTTATGATCCCAGCACTCAGGGGGCTGAGACAGGAGGATCACTGTGAGTCCAAGACCAGCCGGAGCTACAGAGCCACACCCTATCTCAAAAAAACAAAAACAAAAAACAAAAACTTCACATGCAATTACCACAATCCAGAACCCCACTCCTGGTACCAAGATCAGGAAAGCAAAACAGATGTTCAGGCACAGTATGTTCACAATAGCTAAAGGGGAGAACCACCTGCATGTCCATCAGTCACAGAGGAAAAAACCCAAACACGTATGTCTACACCGTGGACTATTCTCATGAATTAAATAACAAACATCCTGTGGAGGCAAGCAACCAGACGGGCCAAGGATTGTGTGACTCCATTTATAGGAACTGCCCAGAACAGGTAAACCCAGGGGCAGAGAGTGGTGTGGGGAGTGAGGCTAGCAGGCGTCAGGGGCTGCTGCGGTGGGCCTTGTCTCATCAGTGAAGGCCTGAGAGAAACAAGGCCGGGGCAGCAGGAGGACAGCGGAAAGGACTGCTCAGCTGGGTGACAGCATCTTGGAACTTGACAGCGGTGTGACTACGTGGTGTTCTGTATGCTAAACGCCAGTGAACTATTAACTGTGTTATTGTAAGTTTTCGCTTATTGGATTTCACCTGGGTTACAATCAAAATGTGAAGCTGCTCTGCCTACTCAGGCCCAGGAATGGCACAGCCCATGAGGACAGGGACCAAACTGATTCCACCGCACGGAGCCCCCTTTCTGCCATCCCCCTTTCTGGCATCTTCTCAGGTGGAGGT
The DNA here is from genome assembly GCF_000276665.1 of Chinchilla lanigera. NCBI lineage: Eukaryota > Metazoa > Chordata > Mammalia > Rodentia > Chinchillidae > Chinchilla > Chinchilla lanigera. The sequence goes on along the minus strand of NW_004955407.1, from coordinate 38,939,354 downwards.
GCTTTCTGCCCACTCTGATCATCTCTATGTGTGTTTACCCCACCTGGCCAGCTTCTTCTTGTGGGGTTGGGGGGCTACGGGGATCACACTCAGAAGTGCCCTACCACTGAGCTACACCGCAGCCTTTTTGTTTTTTACTTTGAGACAAAGTCTTAGTATGTTGTCCAGGCTGACCTGGAACTGGCAATCCTCCTGCCTCAGCCTTCTCAGTAGCTGAGATTACAGGCATGGGCCACTACCCCCAACTCTAACTCCTCTCTAAATATACCCTTAGTGAAACATCTTGAAGTAACCTTTAAAAAAGCCCCTTGGAGCTGATTCAGGCAGATCTGTTTTAGAAGCCAAATGTTAGGAAGACAGAGCCTGCTGGTCCACCCTGAGCGTCCCAGGTGACTGCTGCATGGAGGGCAGCCGGGTCGGATTCAGCACTGCAGGCTTCACTTCCGATTCTGCTCGTGGGCTGCCACGAAGTTGAGCAGGTCGATGGCGGTGACGACCCCAAACACCATCTGCCGTGCGTTGGACTCCCCGTTGCTGTGGTCTGTGGGGGACAGGAGAGGAGGCTGGGTGTGGTGGCGCCTGGGTGTGGAGGGAGGTGTGCCGTGTGCGCCCCAGGCCTGTTGCAGGTGGACCCCACAGTATCCCCAGGCCCGCCTCTCCCCAGAGCTGCGGAGAACAGCTGCTGCGGGGCCCAGGACTGTGCTGGCCTCCTCCCACGCATCACACGGTGAAGCCACAGAGCCCTGGGGTTGGTTGGCCGCGAGGGCAGAGCCGCAGCCACCAGCCACAGGCCACACGAGGGTCCCAGCGCTTTGGGACAAGCGTGGGTCCCCATCCGTGCCCAAGGCCTCTCAGCGTGAAACCAGCCTCACACTACATGTATCCGCGTGACCGTGCCACGGGCAGTCCAGACACCCGCCTGCACAGCTGTGGGGCGAGACTGGCCCGGGCCAGGCACCGGGAAAGTACGACCTGCTGCTCCCGGCCCAAGTGCCTTTCGTGAGCTCTCACGGCTGAATCCTGTCCTGAGTCCATTCCAGACACTTCCCTTCCACCACCACTTTGACTCTGCGGAGGAGCCGGAAGTCGCACAGTGCCAGATCTGGTGACTACGGTGGATGACGACACAGCGTCACGTTTTTACGACTGCATGGCACTGGGCTGTGGCAGTCACTATTGTTTTTCCTATTTTTTTTTTTTTTTTTCCGGTACCAGGAATAGAACTCACGACCTCACACTTGCCAGGCAGGCGCTGTGCCGCTGAGCTAAAGCCCCAGCCCCAGCCCCAGCAGGCACTATTTTCTATCATCTTCATAAAGCCACTCAGGAAAGAGGCCTCCAGAGCTGCTGCAGCAAGCAGCAGGCGCGATGGGAGGTGGGGCTCCGAGCCAGCGGGCGGGCTGAGGGGGCGCTTGGCCGCGCGTTTCTCTAGAATGTTTCGGGCTCACGGCGTACTTGGCTCACCCCTAAAGCAAGATGGGGACAGAGGAGCGCCTGCCAGAGCTCAGGGGTCCTGCGTGCCCTTCCTGGCCCTGGAGAAGTGTTCTGAGGGGTACATACCTGCAGGCGCCCCCACCACGCCTGCCTGGGCCTGGTCCCGTGCTGCAGAGCCAAGGACGGGAGAGGGTTAGACGCAAGGCTGCCCCAGAGCAGCCACTGGGCGGGCTTCGGGGCCGGGCGCTGGGCCAGGGCCAGACACTTGTGCCCTCACCCCTAACCAGGACACGAGGACGACTCTCCCTGACAACACACGCGCAGAGGGGGGCTCGGGAGCGGGCACCGGGGCAGACCCAGGCACGGAGGCTCTGACCGCCTGCAGGGTGGGGGCCAGGAGGGCATGGCAGTCCCTCCTAGGGCATGCAGGATACTGCTGAGGCCAAGACAGCCATTTCCGATTCTCCTGGGATCGTCCCTTAGTCCCTGAAACTACTGTCACCTGGGGGTCTTGGTCCCAGGCGCCTGGGCCCAGGACTTCAGATGAGCAGCCCCTGCCCCCAGGGACAGGTCAGTGCCCCACTCCCTGCCGCCGGAAGGACGCAGGCCTGGCTGCTGCCCGCCACAGGCCCTGGCCCGAGTGAGAGCCCGCACATATGTGGTCACTCACACTGGATCTGCTTGTGGACCACCAGGGCGAAGTGGTCTATCTCCAGGACGTGCGACAGCGTGCCCAGCGTGTCTGTCAGGTGGACCTGCGAGGGAAGACCTGTCAGAGCCTGTTCACTGCAGCCTAGAGGCTGCGCCTGCAACCTCAGCCCAGGCTCTCTGCAAAAAGCAACCCGGCGTGTCAGGGGCTGGCAGCCCCGCAGGAGGACCTGACGTGACAGCTGGAGAGCACAGCACCCTGTAAGATGCTCTGACCGCCGAGGGCAGGCAAAGCCTTGAACACACATCTCTACGCTGCAGCCTCGGTCAAGGCAGGGAGTGGGTGCGCTGGGGAGCACAGGGCTCCCGGGGCGTGCACTTACATCCTGGGCAACACCGCAAGGACTTCCCCTCCGAGGCCCGTGCAGGACAGGGGCTCGTCCCAGGAAACCCCTCATGGCATTCAAGGGTCCCCTGGGAAGTGTCCCCAGGGCTGGTCACACCTCTCCCAGGACGCAGTCACGTACAATTTGAGCATGCAGAGGACCCACAGCAACAGGTAGGACAGTTGCTGCCTACAGATGGGGCGGGGGCTCCCAAGAGGGCGGGAGGAAGCCTTTGGGGGTGACGGCACATCACGAGTGCGTATTTAGGTCAAAGTCATCACACTGTACAGACTTGACATGGTCAGCGTGCGCAGTTACACCTCAGGAAGGAAGACGACGTCCAGGGACCTGGTGGGCCCGGAGCCGGCCCCAGCTACAGCTATCGGACACCATGCCCCGGAGCCTGTCCGGCCACAGGAAATAAAGGCTCCAAGAATGCCAAGGCCCCAAGGCTTAGGTGTCCACTCTGGGAAGGGACAGAGGGCCTGGCTGGATGAAGCCTGCAGCGGGAAGCTGGAGCGCTCGTCACACCCACCACCAGGTGGAGCAGAGGGGGGACCGCTGCTAGTGGAGGAGGGCCAGGCCCAGGGCTGGGACTGGGCTTCCCTCTGGGCACATGGCTCAGCAGGAGGACAGGGCCCCAGATGTACTGCTGGTCCTCCAGCTGCAGGGAGTCAGAGGCACTGAGGGCCCTGAAGGGATGAAACAGGGAAAATGCAAGGATGCTGGCGATATTTGGGGGTGTGTGCATGAGGTGCGGCAGAGTCCAATTCATTGCTAGATGTGGGGGGAACCCATTGTAACACCTGCTTCTCCACATATCAGGCCTGCTGCTACCTGGGCCCAGGAGAGGGGACACAGACACACCCACCCTAGGGACTGCACGGGGCAGAGCTGGCCTTCCCCAGAATGCCCGACTCTCACTGGACAGCCCAGCAGCCCAGCGTGGGGCACCAAGAGCATGTGCCGGGGAGAGCAGGGACTGCGCACTGCAGGGCGTGCACCCACTCAGTGGCGTCAGCTGGTGATGGGGTGCCAGCAGAAGGCATGAGGCGGCCCCCGCCCCGGGCTGTTCCACTTGCAGAGAGGTGGGCGCCCTTGCCCGAGAAGCCCAGGGCCCCAGCAGGGGCGCCGTACCGGCTTGAACTGCCTGTAGAGGACTCTGCAGACCTGGTCCGCCGGCCGCACCTTCCCGGCAAGCAGAGACGACAGCATGTTGCCGAGGGTCACCATCCCCAGGATGGCCCTGAGGATCAGAGTGGGGGGGGCAGCTCAGACTGGTGCACAGCTGCCCCGGGGATCACTGCGAGGTCCCGGGCAGCATGGGGCTCCTGGGAATCCAGCAAGTGTCAAGTCCTCGGGGCAGCTGGCCATCTGGGCAGATGTGGCTGACTGCCCATGTGACACCTCAGGGTGCCTGGCACCTGCCTCTTGGGCAGTAGTGTCTCAGGGCCAAGTTAACACCGCCCCTCCCCATCCTGGCTGCCCTCCAGGGACAAGGTTCTGGGCATTGTATGTAAAGTGACCATGGGGACCCTGAGGCTAAGCTGCCCCAACACCAAAACAGAGGGTCCGGCTCCAGGCGCAGCCCGAGGACAGAGCTCTGGCCAGTGGTGGACACTGACCCGGATTCATCAACCACGGGCGCCTGGTCGAAGCCCTTCTCGCGGAGGATGGCGATGGTGTGCTCGCAGGTGACCGTGGGCAGCACCGTCAGTGGGGCCGACAGGCTCAGCTCCTGGATGCGCAGGTGCCACCACCTGCAGGAGAGGCCAGGGCGGGGATGAGCGGGGCGGGGGGGCCCGGGGCAGCGCAGGCAGCGTCCCGCCCACCTCTCACCAGGGCCTCTTCACGGACAGCGCCTCCTCCTTCATGAAGCCCTTCTGCAGCATCCACCTGTCACTCAGGAACTTGGACCTGCGGGATCAGGGCGTCACCGTGGCCCACCAAGGGCCTGCCATGGCCTGTACCTATGCTGAGGGGCGCTGCGTGCGAGGGCCTGTGAGGCCGGGGTGGACTCCAGACAGACCCTGACCAGAACCGCGGCCGGCGAGCACCCTGTCCACCAGGCCTGGGGCCTCCTGCCCACCCCGTCCCGCCAGCCAAGCGCTTAGGGGAGGTGGGTGTTTCCTAGTGCTGCCCAGCAGCCTGGCGGGGCACCCAGACCTGAGTCACCTGACCTGGGAGCCCAAGGGTGGGGGGGCCAGCAGGGTAGCAAGGTCAGCGCAGATACAGGTGGGGGGAGCACCACCCCGTGCCTGAGAGACCGGGTGACGGCGGCTTTGTAGTGGCAGCGGGGGAATGCGGGCATGGCCCAGGGAGGGGCCAGGGCAGCCTGTCACCCCTCCAGTCCAGACCTCAGCGCCGAGGCACCTGGGAGGCTACCCGACGGTCGTGTGTCACAGCAAGTCCTAAGTCCTGGCCAGGGCTGTGCCCCAACTACCCTGGGGTGGATGGGCAGCAGGCGCAAGGGCAGTGAGTACAGTGACACAGCTCAGAGACCTCCGGGGCAGTGATGGCCCTCAGAGGCTGAGGCAGGAGGGCGGCCGGGGTGGCGCAGGGGCACTCCTCCATGGCACCGCTATCCGCCTGGGTGTCACAGCGGACATACGCCGACACACACCCCACAGCCCTGTGACGGGGCGGGGCAGGCAAGCACACCGCTCCAGCTGTCCCAACCCCGCTTCCTGCCGGGCACTCCGCGGAGGTGTGCAGGAAGTGACCTCAGCCAGGACGGTCCTGGCCCAGAGGACCAGGGGCGCCTTACATGTAGTTCCGCACTGAGTCGGGCAGGATGACCACGCAGCGCTGACCCTCCTGCAGCTCCTGGGCGGCCTTCACGGCCACGGCCATGGCACTGCCGGAACTGCCGCCTGCCCAGAGGACCTTCAGTCAGACCCCAGTGCGTGTTCTCGAGTGTGCACCCACGTGCAAGCACACCTGAACCCGCTCTCCGAGGGCCTGTGGGGAACCGGCCCGGGGAGGACCCATCCCTTCCACATCCAGACGGTCCCCCAGGTGCCCAGGTCTGGGGGAACAGGAAGGCCTGGAGAGCCGGGGGGCTCCTGCTGGGGGCGCTGCTGCTGGCAGGCAACGCCCAGGGGATTCTGGGTCCCTCAGCAGATGCCTGGCCCTGAGCCGAGCGCGAGGCACAGCCTGTGGTCTGTCACTGCTCAGTCACAGCTGGGCAGGCGGTGCTGGTCCACCTTACGCAATGTCCCAGCAACACTGAATCAGGGTGCTGCAGCCGCCTTCCGGGGGACACGTGGGGCTCAGCTATGGCGATGGACAGAACCTGAAGTTCCACCCACCACGCAAGCACGGCCCTCCTCTGCGAGGGCACCGGAGGGTGTGGCAGCCCACAAGGCTGGGGCCTGACCCTCTGAAAAGGGGACACAGGCTTCTGAGGAGCCCACGGAGGACCAGGTCCCTGTGCCCAGCGCAGTTCTGGAAGTTGTCTCTCAACAGGGGCTTGGGCGTAGTCCTCCCCTCCCCCGAAGTTCCCCGACGGAGAGGCGCAGCGCGTGACACTTTCAGGGTACGCTCATGTGGTCTTCCAGGCACCCCAGAGCTAAGCCAAGCTGCTGGGGCCGCTCCGCCCCGTGCGGGGCCGGGGAGCTCGAGCCCGGCCAGGCCTCAGGCTCCACGGGAACTGAGCGGAAGGGCGGGTGGGCTCAGCTCAGAGGCCGCACACGTGTGCCCTTGCCCAGCGCCGCCCCCACTCCCACCAGGGCTGCACTCACCGCACAGCAGCCCTTCCTGCGCGATCAGCATGCGGGCGAAGGCAAAGGACTCCTCGTCATTGCTCTTGAACCACTTGTCCACCACCTTGGCAGGACGGGGCCACTTCAGACGACCCCTGTCCAGGCAGCCCCAGCCATGATCCCAAGGGGGCGGCCAAGCCCTGAAGCCCCAGGCTCCTGGCTGCCAGCCTGGGCCTCTCTGCCCACCTGTCTGCCAGCCCTACCTCGGCCCACCTCCTGCAGGTCCTGGTCCTAACGGCTCCCCCAGCCTCACACTTGCCTGCCGGACTGCCCTGGGCTGCCCCTCCCTCGGTGCCCCGAGCCTGTGCCCGCCACGGGCAGGGTGTGAACTTCATTCACCCCATGTCCACCTCGACAGGGCCACTGAACCGCCCCAGGAGCCTGGGGTCACTGGACACAGAGGTGGGGTACGACTCACGTCCTCTGCCAACCTACCGCCCGGTCTAGCACAGTGGGGATGAAGTCGTAGCCGATGCCCTCCACCTCGTAGACTGTCTGCTCTGTCTGGTTCAGCTCCTCGGGCTCGGCGAGGATGGACCCCTCAGGATCCACCCCAATGATCTGCAGGGTGGGCGGCTTTAGGGCTCACTGGGGATGATATCAGCAGGACACGTCCAGCCGTCATCACTCGTGTGCCGGCCACGACCTGCCCATGGGATGCCCGTGCTGCTCCGGCCTCAGAGGCAGCACAAGGCACCCAGGGTCCAGGCCCAGAGAACGAGGGCCGTGTGGCTGATCTGAAGTCACATCCAGCCAAGGACTCAAACAACCTCCCAGGGCTCCTGTGGGCGGGGCACCCGAGAGGCAGCAGGGGCCTTTGGAGACAAGGGCAGCTCTGGGCACTAATCTCTTCCCTGGAGGGTGACAAGGCTGTCCCAAGAGAAGACAGGCCACCCCTCCTCTACCGACCTACCCTGAGCCCAACCCAGGGCCTTCCCGACTCCCCAAGTCCAAGTGGGACAGACTCAGGGCACGAGCACCCCGGGCGAATCTGCATCCCCCAATCAGCACAGGATGTCCCCAGACCTGGGCCAGAGGGCAACCGCCCAGCCCCGGGTCACGTGGGCCTCAGTGTCATGAGATGCAAGGTTCCCCATTGGCCAGCCCCACCTCCCAACCCCTCGGGAGCCACACGCCAGCCAGGACAATGGTGCGACCTGGGCAAACACGGTAGGAAGAGGAGCTTCTGGCTCTGAACAGGGGCCTGACGCCAAGGAGCCGCTGCTGTCCCCTGGGCATGGCGGAAGCCACGGTGAGAAAGCTGGCAGGTGCAGCCCTGCCCCACCCCACTGGGCCGGCCTCCCCATGGCCACTTACTCTGCAGCTGGGACACTTCTCCTTCAGCTTCCGGGCAACGCCAGTGATGGTGCCACCCGTGCCTGCCGAAGCTACCAGCATGTCCAGTTTCCCTGGTGGAGGGGGAGCATTCTCAGGCCAGCCTGGGCAGAGCAGTGCAGCACCTTTGGTGCCCACGGGTGAGAACATGCCCACACCCAGGCAGGTGACCAAGTTCAGACACTGCTCATCGCAGGCTCCGGCTTGAGCTGCGGAGTTGGCTCCAGCACCGGGTGGGCAAGTCTGAGCCAGGCCTATGCCAAGACAGCCCACTGCTGCCTGCAGAGCCGGTGGGCTAACACCTGTGCCGAGTGCCAGGTCAACCAGACTCCAAACAGGAGGCCAAGGAGCCAGCCTCCTGGCAAGTGGCCCCCTGCAGGACGGGCCGTGAGCACACACTCAGGAGCCTCGTACAGGCAGAGGGTAAGCTCACTGTGCCATTACCACCCCTGAATGTTGTAGCTATGTGGACCCCCAATAGAGAGGTCAATACCTGCCAGGCCCGGGACCCAGCTCCTCGGGGGCTGGGGGGTGGGCGGGGGTAAACAGTCTCAGTAGGTGTCTGTGTTACTGAGGCACACGCAGAGACCAAGCAGGCACAAAGCGGGGAGGGACATTTGGGCTGGGTTTTGAAGGCCGAGGACTCGCGGGCAGGGGGGCGGGAGGCACACACCATCACACTGTTGCAGGATCTCCTCGGCCGTGGTGTCGTAGTGAGTCAGGGGGTTGCTGGCATTGCGGTACTGCGCGGGAGGGCAAAGGGTGCGGCAGGGAAGACATCAGCATCGCTTGCATCAGCAGCAGCCACGGGGCCGCCTGGCAAACACTCGTGAGCACCCGAGAGGATCCCACCAACCCAGGGAGGCGCAGGCTGGCCACTCGGGCCACCTCAGGGCAGTTCTCCAGACCCACAACTTTTGGGGTAACCACGGGTGGAAGGAGCAAGGCGGAGGGCCACCCCACCCGAGCCCGCTGAGCCCAGCTCCAGTACCAGCCTGGGTCACCCCAAATCCCAACGGGGCCGCCCCAGGAAAACGCCCTTGTAGGCACAAATCCGGCTCCCAGCACGCGGGCTTCACCTGATCTAGGATGCAAGAATTGGGGATTTCGTTCTTCAGCCGCCACGCCACCCCCACGTGCGACTCCGGGGAGTCGAACCTCGCGTTGGTGGGCGTCCGCACGATCTCGGCCCCCAGGGCCCGCAGCACGTCCACCTGCCCGGAAGCCGCGCCTCAGGTTTAGCAGGCCCCGCCCCTGCCACTCTCCAATCAGATGTCCGCATCCCAGGCCACGCCCCCAACCATCCTCCAATCAGCTCTGTCCACTCAGGCCCCGCCCAACCCACCTTCTCCGTGCTCATCTTCTCTGGCATCACGATGATGCAGCGATAGCCCTTCACGGCCGCAGCCAGCGCCAGCCCGATCCCTGCGGGCAGCACACGGAGGGTGAGGGGGGCCCAGCGCCCCAAGCCCTGCCTGGGACAAGGCCCAGAGTGCCCGTACCCCCTCCACCTGAAAGGCCTAGGAGGGACAGCATTCCAAGACCGGGTGTCCCCGAGCAGGAGGGACCGCCGTCCCGCTGCGCCCAGCAGGGCGCTGACCCCCGGGATCTTGTCCTGCACCCCCTGTATCACCAGGACAAAAGCTGTGCCCCGGGGTCAGCCCACCCCGGCCACCTACCTGTGTTCCCGGACGTGGGCTCGATGATGGTGTCCCCGGGCTTCAGGGTCCCGTCTCGCTCAGCGTCCTCGACCATCCGCAGGCTGATGCGGTCCTTCACGCTCCCGCCCGCATTGAAAAACTCACACTTGGCCACTGGGGACCAGAAGCGATTCACCGGGACGAAAAGGCCCGACCTTGGCCGGTTCCGCTGATCCCGTGACCTGGCTTGGCGCTTGCCAGTCCTGGGTACGGCCACCTCTCCACACGGCCTCCCTCACCCGAAGCTGGGTGCTCGCCGACCTAAGCTGTCACCCGGGAGCACACTCACCTGCCCTGCAGGCCACCCAAAAGCTAAGCTGTACGGGGAGCCCCACCTGATGGATGGACCAGAGGATATTTCCCTGGGTGAGAATGGCCCAACAGTCACAGGAAGGGCTTGCGGGGGCACCCTGACTGGAACCTCCAACACAGCAGTCACCCACGGCACCCAGACACCAGCCACACTGCACCATGCCTTCACCCCTTCCTCACACCGTCGGGCCTAGCATCCCTAGCCAGGGGAAAGGTCCCTCCCTCTCACAGATTCTTAAAGGGGGGAATCTTGCGTTGTACCAAAGCTCATCTGAAGTACCCCGGACTGACCTAAATACCCGCAAGCCACCTCCCTTGGCCAGTCCATCCTTATCTTTTTTACTTTTTATTTTTTTCTTCCAGTACTAGGGGTTGAACCCAGGGTCTTCACACTGAGCTACATTTCCAGGCTTTTTTATTTTTTTTATTTTCAGACAGGGTTTCACTAAGCCCCTAAGTTGCCCAGGCTGGGCTTTAACTCGAGATCCTCCAGCCTCTGCCTCCCCACAGGGCTGCGATTACAGGCATGTGCCACCGTGCCTGGTTTTGTCCTTCTTTCTGAAAACCACTAGACTTCCCCAGAGACAGGCAGAGGTGCTGTGAGCCCGGCCCTGGCACAACTCCCCAGTGATGACATCAAAACCACCTGAGCTCGGGGCTGGGGATTTAGCTCAGTGGCAAAGCGCCTGCCTGGCAAGCACAAGGTGGTGAGTTCGGTTCCCGGTACCGGAGAAAAACCACAAAAAAAAAAAAAAAAAACCACCTGAGCTCGGCGGTCTGTCCGGAAGGTGGGCACACAAGCCCGCCCTAACTGCTGTGGCCTTTACCCTTGCCTGTAGCATCAATGAAAGGGCCACTCCCACCCACCCTTCTTCAGAGACCCCCAGGGGGAGAGAAGAGGAGGGCCAGGCCTCAAGGCCCCTTCTGTGAACCTCCAAGTTCCCCATGCCAGGCCCCTGGCTCCCTCAGGCCCCACCCTGGACTCTCGCCTGACCCCTACCTCAGAACATCTCCATTCCCCAGGTATTGCGAGTAAACATGTCCCAAACCAAGCCCCTGGTTCCTTCCCTCTCCCGGGCCTGCAGGACAGGGCTTACTCCTCACCGGCCCCTCCTGGTGCCCGGGCTCCGAAGGGGCTGGGCCCACACCCCAGCTCCAAAGATCTGCATAGGACCATCCTTCACCCTAGGCTAGGCCAGCCCAGCCCGGGCCAAGCAGCCAGAAGTCACCCCAGTACCACTCCCTAGCATTTTCCTCCCCTGCGGAACCTGGGTGAAGTGCTCCAGGCAACTGTTCTTTGCCGGAGCTTTCCAACTCCTCCTCCAGGCGTCCCCAGGGCCCAGATTTAGGCTCTGCCACCGCCCAATCCTGAGGTGTGGGAGGAGGGGAGGGGAGCCCCTGGCACTCACAGAGCTCACACTTGAGGCCTGCGTTCTTCCCAATCTTGTTGATCCTGACCATGGGGGTGTTCCCGATGTTGCTCAGAATGTCTGGCAAAATTTTTGGAGAGTCTGCCCTAAAACAGGGGAGGCCACAATATTCAGATAACCAAACAAAGCAAAGCAACAATTAATAAACTGCGGCAGTCCACGTGCAGTTTTTAAAAACCAAGAATCAAAGAACTGGCTATAAGAAGGGAACCGGGTGGTTGCACAAACCCACACACGGGATAAAGTGACGCAGTGAACACATCTAAGCACACATGTGCACCCAGAAAACCCAAACACAAAAACCAGGTGTGGTGGTGCACACCTGTCGTTCCAGCACTCTGGGAGGCTGAAGAGGTAGGAGGCTTGCTGGGAGTCTGAGGCCAGACTGGGCTACACAGTAAGTTCAAGGCCAGCTTGAACTACATAGCAAGACCCCATCTCACACAAACAAACACTCACAAGATAAAAAGTAAAAAGGAATTGAGGATGTAGTTCAGTGCAAAGGCCCTGAGATCAATCCCCAGCACCAAAAACAAAAAAACACACCTAAATACAGTAATGCTGCAGTCAGTGTTATGTGAAAATTATTTACCAGTGAAAATGTTAAAGCAAACCTCGAGTCTGACCACAGACCCAGGTTCCTTTCACTAGAAACTTGTTGCCGGGAAGTCCAATGCTCTGGGCCCCACGTCTGGGTGTGGGACACTGCCAGTCCTGTCCTTTTGTGGCTCAGACCCCTGGCCAGCAGCCAGAGCTGTGACTGCCCCCTGGTGACCACCCCCAGGCAGCCCCTGCTGAATGAACTGGTGAGTGTGCCCAAGGCCTAGCAAGGTGGGTACCCAAAGCGCCCTGCTGGCGTCTTTTCAGTGACTGGGCAGGCGTGGGTGCTTGGGCACATTCACCAATTCATTCAGCAAGGGCTACCTGGGTGGCCCTATCTTGCTGGGCACCGACCTAAGTGCCAGGCTGTGGAGTAGACAGCCTCGGCCTCTCTGAGCCTGCCTGGGTCTCTAAGGTGCTCCAGGCAGCCAAGGTGACCCCAAAGGGACCCTGCCCTGTGTCCGTCCCCCTGGCTCTGGGGCTGCCAGGTGCCACAGCCTCCCACCACCAGGTACGGATCGGATCGACCCCCTCTGGGATCAAAAGCAGAGACTCACAGGTTGGTGTGGTGGTGCGGGGAGTCGGTGACGGGCCTGCCCAGGTGCCAGGTGCATCTGCTCAGGGTATCAGGCGGGACCCACAGGCGCTCCTTGTCCCCTGTACGCACCCCCGGGAGGTGCGGGCACGCCGCAGACCTGCCCTCTGCGTGGGGTGTCTCTGACAGCATGCTGGGTCTGTGACAGAGAGCGAGAGTTCAGGTCACGGCTAGTGGACTCCAGGGACTCTAGGTCACCCAGCCCCAGGTAGGAACTGGCTCAGACACCCTGGCTCCACTGCCCACAGCAGCTTGACCTTTTCCCAAGTTAAACACAGACCCAACCATCTGGCTCCTGCGTGCAGATTCTGAAGCTGGAAATAGGTATCTGGAAACCCATGTGCGCAGCCGTATTATTCACCATAGTCAGAAGGTGGAACAACCCACGGCCATCAGTGGATGATGGATACACAAACCTGTGGTCCATCCATGCCATGGAATATTATTCAGCCCTAAAAAGGGAAGGAATCCTGACACATGCTACAGCATGAATGGAGATATCACAATAAGAGAAGTCAACCAGAGAAGTACTGTGGGATTCTACTTCTATGAGTGGTTTCACATCCTTCCACGGTCTGCTGTATACCAGGTACCCAGAACTGGAAAGTTCAGACAGAAAGTAGCATAGAGAGCCAGGTGTGAAGCAGGCCTGTAATCCCAGGTACTCTAGAGGCTGAGGCAGGTGGATCGAAATTTCAAGGCCAGCCTGGGCAACTTAGTGAGACCTGTCCCTAAGAAAGATAAGAACAGGGTGGGGATACAGCTCAGGAATAGAGCACAAGGTGCTTAGCAACTGTGAGGCCCTGGGTTAGAGTCCCAGTATCATTTTTAAAAAGGAGCACAGTGAGATGGGGGAGGCAGAGCAGCTATTTAAGGTGCAGAGGTTTTGCTGGGAAGGACGTGTCTTGCGTCCGGAGGGACTAAAAGCCATGCTGCGCTGTGCAGCCTGCAGCGACGAACGACAAAAGTAATCCACTCTGCACTCACTCCTTCACATCCGGGGACTGAGAACGTTCTGGGTGCAGCTCAATGGGCGTGTGCTGCCTCGGGCTCCACCCCCAGCACCACCCCCGCACCCAGGGAAAAGCGTGTGTGCTGCAGCTGTGGAGACGGTTGTGTATTAGGGCTTGTGAGTAATCCAGAGGTGGTGTAAAGTCATGAGCCTGTGTGCAGGTCTCGTGCAAACTCTACACTGTTTTAAGTACACAGGGGTCCTTTGGTCACGCCCCCAGTGCAGAGGGAAGATTGCATCACCATACATATGTATTTACCCACAGGTGTTCTGTTTTGTTTTTTGAGATAGTCTCTCCATGTAGTTCAGGCTGGCCTTGAACTCACTATGTAGCCAAAGCTGACCTTAAACTTGGGGCCAGTTTCCTGCCTCAGCTTCCTCAGCGCTAGGATTACAGGTGTGCAGCACCATGCTCAACTCACCCACAGTTTAAAACAATTTTTACTCCTTAAAACACAACAAACTAAAACAGATCCTCCTGCCGTACCCAAAGGAGGCCAACTGCCCAGTGCCCCAGGAGGGCATGTGCGGGCCCTCACGCTGGCCAGAAAGCAGCGGCGGCAGACACAGGCAGCCCTGTGCCTCTGTTTTGGCACGCGGCCTTGCCCAGGAACGATCCCCGGGAACTGAAATTAGGCAGTTTAAAAGAGACGGGGTGGGGGAGGAGAGGCTCCCAGGGGATCCTTCCCGGGAAGCGCCTCCACTCCCCTCTGGGGACACTGTATGGGTGTCCACCGCCTGCATCACCTCCCCACAAGCAGGCCTGATTGGGCCCTGCGGTCTCCTCCTCCGGCCCCACACTCAGCAGGCAGACCCAGGCCCCAGCTGGTGACGCTGCTCACTCACCGCACTGCTGACGCAGGACCTCGCGGCGGAGCCCGAAGGAGCTGGGAGGCAAGGCCAATTCTCCTGGCGGAGAGGGACGGGAGGGCCGGACGGAGCGGGGAGCGTGAGCCTCTATCAGCGACACTGTCCCCCTACAAGATGTCGCAATTTTGCAATTCACGGGGGGGGGCACAGGGAGGCCTCGGCATCTGGCACCTATCAGAGACCCTACTTCGGACCTGCTCTTTGCCAGAAAAATGCGCCCCTTTTCACGGGTTCGAGTCCCTCCAGAGACACCCAAGGCTGTCACGTCCCTCTTCCCCGTGTAAGCGGAAGCGCGCCCTCCATGCGACGGTCCCCGGGCCCCCGCACTGTCCTTAGCCCTTGGGGGGCCCTGCGTACGCAGGTGGGTTCCCGCCGGGCGGGGTCCCGTACTCGGAGACCCGGGTCCACCGGAGGCTCCGGGCTCCGCGCCAGGCGTCCTCCCCGCACCCGTCCCGGCGAGGCCCGGGGAGTGGGCCGCGTGGGTGCGTGTTCGTCGGGGACGTTCGGGTGGGAAAGCGAGGTCCCGCGGAGTCCCGGGGAGGGCGCGGGGACAGTCTGCAGTGCACGCGGATCTGGGAGCGGAAAGGGGCGCGCGACCGGGGCGGAGCCGGGGAGCTGGGGTGTCTGTCCCGGGAGGGGTCGGGGTCGGGGTCGGGGCACCCGCTCCGCGTGCCTGGTCGCAGAGGACGCATCTCCACACCGGGTGGGAGTGCGCGCGGGGGCGACCGCGGACCTGGGCGAGGACCTCGGGCGGGTGGCGGGTGGCGGGATCTGGGTCGGGGTCAGGGTCCGGGTCGGGTCGAGTCGGGGTCGGGCTCACCTGGGCTCAGGGCGGGGACTGAGAGTAGCTGCCCAGACAGCTGCGGAGCGAAGGCCTCGACCCGGGCTGCGGCGCTGCCCAGACCACGCGGGGAGGACGCGATTGGACGGGCGGCGGGGGCGGAGGCCCTGC